>NC_082718.1:98983052-99336385 GCF_030144855.1 Hypanus sabinus
CATATATTAATAGACTAACTAAAACTGGAAAGGCTCTTTTATGCCCAAATAGAGATAGGACATTATATTCATGCTACTAAAATTCAGAAATTCATAGTACAGCAGTACATTCCAACCATGTGTGGACAACTTCACGTTTCAGTTCTTTGGCAACAGAACAACATAGTGCACACCATAAAATAACAGCTGAGTATACAGTCTCCAAAACCAATGTCATCAATATCATTACAACTATTATTTTATTTTGCATTTTATCTTAGACAAACAGCTGTGCTCACATTACCTGATAGACAAACCCATATCCTCCACTGCAGAAGCTTATTTATTGTCACACCTGGGTCAGTAATACCTGGCAGAGGGAGACAGCTGGCCTTGTTCTTGTAGGCATTGTTCACTGGAAGCAGATGCAAACCCTCTCTCTGGCCAATGTTCACTACACTGAGGCCCACAAAGAAATATAATTAATTTCTGGTGCAGACTTGGAGGAGTAACCTAATTCTGCTCTTGTGTCCCGAATGGTCTAATTCTGCCCCTATGTTGTATGGTCTTTATAGGCCATGCATTGGAAGCACACAGAAACCACGCATAAATTGGGGACTAAACGAACGAGAAACTACCCACCCCCTGTTGGCAACCAGCTGTCCTACTGGGGAACAAATCTCCAGTTCCTACATTAATTTCATCAGCCACCCCAGAGAACCCCCAAAATCTGAGTGGGAATAAGCCATCCTCAGTGATGAGGGGACTACCTAAGGAGAGGGAGAAACGGTGCCCATACTAAAAAACTGAGTTAAATTCACAAAGCTTGACATTCAATCACTGTCATTTTCGTAATTTAGTCGTGAAATATATTTCATTAAGACGTGGAATATTCAACTTACTCAGTTTTTCTTCTCAAGGATGAAAACCCCTATTATTCTCTCTAGCTTTGTCCTCCTCTAGGTCCCGAATCTTACTTTATAATGCCAAAGATCAGGAATAGCAACCTCTAATTATTCTTGAACCCCTACTGCCGGTACCCACTCTCACGCACCTTTATTTCATTAAGGTGAATTCCTTCCTTTTCCCTTTCCAGCCACCGCCCTCACTCTCAACAGAAAATTTACTTTTTTTAAATACATTCCACACTTTACTACGTGTTTCCATTATCTTTTTTCCCCCCCTCATCTCTGGACTTTGTCTTATTTTCTGTAAGAACGGTTTAACCAGTCATTCGCCTCAACGATCATGATTTGATTCTGTGAAGCTCCCTTTGGGGATTATTTCGGGGCGTGTCCCGGTGGTGAAAGCGCTGCAGGAATGGAAGCAGTTGTTGCACGTTAGCCAGGGCTGACGTTTGATCTGGGGCAGCCACGAGGAAACTCGTCTGCAATTTGGAGACAATTCCCAGTTGCTGGTCCAACATGTTGATGGTATCAGGTGCACAGAAAACTCCACCCTCTGTCCGACAGCTGGTCAGTGACTTTGGCGCACGTATGCTATCTAAACCAAAACGTTACTGTATATTGTCCGTGTGACACGGTCCGTAACTATGCAGCGATTTGCTCTATCAGAAAATGTCATCCACTTCTTTTGTATCGTGCCCTTCAATAAGTTGCTGTTGTTCCCCGCAATCATGTTTATATTAACATCCCACGAAAGAAAATGGGATCAGATAATTATATTGTTCAAGTGCTACCAAAACTTGAGACCAACTTAAAATTTATCAAGCGATCTGTGCATCTGAACACAACTGTTTACACGAGATAAAGCGCAAAATAAAGATTCGTCTACGGAAGACGATGGTAAAAGATTTGTTACCGGACGCTTTGTGTTCAGCCGTCCTTTCATAATGTCCCCAACTGCGGGACGAGCCGTCTTATTTTTTTTTAAGGCGGTCCCAAGGCGACAGACCCGGTACAGGATCCCCGTTCCTTTTCCGCAAAATAGTTACTGCTTTTGCAGATCAGTTATGGAAGTCATCTGGTGCTGGAGCTCCACCGTGTGGAATGAATGCGCGTGTTCAGTCCACCGGTCCAATGCACTGAGAATGCTCGGTCAACCTCTTTGTTATGACCCCGACGCGAGCCAGAGCCAATTTGAAGACCGATTTGTGCTCCGACTATCCTGAATGAAGCCGTGCCCCTGGGCAACGTTCAGTGGGTGAGCAGAGTCTGCAGCTGAGGGGACTTTCAAGCCTGGAAGCAATGCGGCCTTGGCCCCTTGCCATTGTTTCGAGGTGTGGAAAGGGTCAGTGCGGCTGGACACCCCGGCGTCAGGCTTCTGTTAAGCGAACCGGTTGCCAAAAGGAAAGGCTTGTCGCTCCGACTGAAACAAACTAATTGACACCTCCCTATAGATGGCGCCTCACGCTTCATCGGCTGCAGTAAATCTGCCGGCCGGCCGGCTCTGACCCGGCTGAGTAATAGAATGAGGCTGAGGAGAACACACATCACATCGACATTAACTACGCGTGGTCCTCAAAATTGATCATTATCGTCGTATGTACTCTATTAGTAGGCGCGACTACCTATTTAGTAGTCTCCCGAACATCACGTAGTATTATTTAAATTTGTTCTTCAGTAACAGTTTAATTATTTTGCTTTTTGGCAAATTTCCATTCTATTCTTTTCCCTACACGAAGATTAATTCAGACAATCTCGCACGCCGATTTTTATTTTGCAAGGTAGTTTTATTTTTTTAGGTTTTCTATATATTGGATTCTTCACCTGACAAGCCTGCAGAAGCCCACATGCAGATCAGAATGACTTAAGTTAAATTTTGAAACAGAAGGCATCTCGGTAGATAAAGAAGAGTTTGGCAAATAATTAAAACTTTTTGTCAGCGTTTACTATTATACGATCACTAGTAAATGAAAAACAACAGCGTAAGGATAATGATTCAATACTTTGGCGGACGCACAATAATTAAATAAAAAAGGGCCCTACGGGAAATTAAATGGTTTCGATTCATAGCATACCTCCTCAGTAACATGCAGGGGCTGCATATTGAGCTATCAGACCACACTACCGCATTAATTTGAGCTTCTCCAGACACGAAGATTTTCAAATGTAGGCAGTCTCAAAGAATATTGAATCTTCCGGTTATGTCTTAAATCAATTACATTGAAATATATTTTCATTCGTTTTTCTTCGTTTGTATTTTATATAGCTACCGGTGCTATGAAGAATACGTATATACTATATTGAATTTTTTGAATAATGTTCGTCGAAACATCTGGCCAACTTTGAGATATTGGTATGGGAACAATGCAATGATTATGCTCCGCGTCATAGTCTGTCAAACCCTCCCCTCCCCCTCCCCAAGAAAATCATATCCTAAGTCCTAATGAAACGATTTTCAATTACATATCTAGACAGGCGAGTCTGTATGTAGACTGACCATGAAGTGACCTTTACACTTTGCCCGGGTCACTGAGATTCTTCAGACTGCTAACCCCTAGGTGGCGCTCAGTGACCAGGGAAAAATCCCTACCTTCCGCAATCACACATTGAATCAGCAGAGGCGCCAGGTGAATGATACACAATGATAAAACAAGCTTAGCGCATTGTTTACCCTGATACAGGAGCGCCGCTAAAGTTATTTATTAACACAATCATCAACAGGTCAGTGGACATTGTTCCCACGTCACCTTCTGCTTAAGGAGCTCTTCTGTATTAAACATTGTGCTTTCTAACCATTTAATAAGTTTTCAAGGGATGACGTCTTGAAAAACATTTTCTAAATGGATTTTCGCTAACCTGGTTACATAAACAATCGCATGTTACTGTCCGTAATTGGATTTAAAATTAAACTATTCTGACGAGAGTTGCACATTGTCATAACTAAGAGAACAATCATGGTAGTCTGCAACCCGGCTGCCCTTTCGCTCTAGGGATTTCCCTTCGCTTAATGAAACTGACATTATATTTTGTATCTTTATGTGACCATAATTTTTTTTAAACATTTATTTTCAGAAACGTCGTACTGAGAATTTTTTAAGTGTCTTGTGCTTCTATTAGGTCAAAAACCAAAATACAGATTTGAATATTTGACTTTATTATACGACATAAAATAAATACTTGCGAACATGTATGTAGCATGTTCACTTACAAATTCTAACCTCAGATCTCGGCTCTAGAATTGTGATGTCAGAGAGGGTGGCATTTTTAAAACCAGTGTTGCACTTTTAACTTGAAAAATTCTGTCAAGTAAAACTACCGCTTTTTGTCCACGGATGGGCAAGAATAATAATTGAATTGCTGCCGCAAAAGGGAATAGAAATGCCATCAACTTGTTTCGTTGAGGTTTTAGGGAATCATTGAGTCCATGAATTTTACAGTGGGGGGGGGAGAAAGTTTAACAATTGGGGAATGGTGTGTGTAATTCATTGAGAAAGCTTATCAAGGCAGCTTCACGTGAGTAATACTATTGGAAGAATATTGAGTTTTCACGATACAATGGAAAGGTTACCTGGCACAGTGTGAATGGGGTGTACTTATCACAGAGAGAAGAAACGTTTATAGAAATAAATTAGGAAATACAATGACGAAGATACACAAAGCAGTGGGGGATTGGGTCTGTGGTAGGAAGGGAGAATATTTAGGATTGATAATGAGTTTACCGAACAGAGAAGTAACGATATTGCAGACAAAGCGCATATTGTCAAGAACGATGTTACGAACTGAAGAGTCAGTAGTATGCAGTGGGACGATGAATACAGGGCGGCATGTAACACTGTGGAAAGGGAGAGATAATCGACAGCACGTGAGGTAAATAAAGAAATCCATCACAGTGTAGAAGGCAGGTATAACAATGTAGGAGGACCCATGACAATACCTTGAAAATTGATAGAACTGCTTGCAAGAAATTTCACACCTAACAGTAAGTGAACATTTTTAAAGCCAATTATCAAGTAATACAATCACCCCACCAAACTCATCTTCTACAGATTACTCTGAGCAGTTGATAGGAATAACAAGTACAAGAGACTTGGATAAAAATTTATTGAAACATTTTATGAGAACTTCAAAGTGAAACCAATAGTACAAGGAAACCAAGAAAATTCAGTATTTTATAACACAAAATATACCTTCATTTAGTTTTTTTTTTAAACTCTCGGCACTTTCAAGCTGTAAGCATAAAATTTCTATTCGTCTGGACACACCAAGAAGCCCACCCTCCCCCCCCCCCAACAGCGTCCTCATTACTTTTTAAGCAACATGTGAGCCCATTTTTTTGTTACTCCGAACTGTAAAGACAGTAGCACTTTAACACTGAAACAATGGTAAAAGCTAAAAATGGCACATCTTGTACTCTACAAAGGTTTTGTTTTAATGTAGGAAGGTACATTACTAGGTAAAATAGTGGTAACAATGCCGGCACTCTGATTAATAAGGAGTTGAATTGAAATGGGTATGACTAGCGAATAAAGGCTTGCAGCCTTATATACAGATGTATGTACAACAACAATAAATTAAAGAATAATTTCGTGTATTCTAATTTCAGTATATTTACACGTTATCAAATAATTATTTAAATACTTTATAATAGTCTCCGTTTCCTTCTGTTATTGCATATATATGAAAAGCAGATTGACATCTACAACCCAACTACGGATGGTGTCTGGAAATCCCCATCTTCCACTTTTCGGCTACTTTTTGTTGCTAATCTGGGAAACTCGATATGATCAAGGCTCTACACTAGCATTAAAAAAGAAACCAGATAATACGCGTATGACATGCAAAGCCTCGCTGGCTCTCGGCTCTCGCCGTCCTATCAGGGGGAACCGCTCCTGGTCGACCGATCCTGTTTGGTTTCCAGTCCACTGACCAGACGCTGGATGTTCTGCAGCTCGCTGGACGTTTCCTTCTCTGAACACTGCTTCGGAGACAGGGAGACGGATCCCGAGGAGAGAGTCGAGGACCTGCTGTTGAGCTCCGAGCCCGAGTCTAGGCCCGCCGACACAGGACTTGTTGCCATGCTGTTGACTTTAGCCTCGCCTGGGGTGGACATTGATGGCACGGTGGTAGTCAGCAAACTGCTGCTGTCCATTCCGGGGACGGGGAAGGTGTAAGGGCTATACCTCAAGCGAGGCCGGACGGCGCTGAGGAACGGGTGGCGATGTATGGACGACGCAGCTGATGTAGGAGCTCCAGCAGGCATGGACGCAGCGGCCGCAGCCGCCATGTAGGTGTAGGGGTAAGGGAAAAGACTACCAAAAGGAGACATCGCAAGACCCTGTCAATGTAATAAGAAAAGGTAGTTTATAATTACCGCTAATACTGAATGCATCAGATGTAGCCCGCGTTTACCGATAAGCTGACCTGCCAGAGCGGAAAGGCAATTACACTTCATGCAGTGATCTGCGCCGTTAATTGACGGAATCCGGCACAGCGTAAACGCTGGCAGCCGAGGTGTAAAGACACACCGTGGGAAGGTTTACCCCGCACATGGCTTTACCAATATTCTCCTCGCAGTCAGGGTATCATTTCCGTTGACGAATATAAAATGCGATGTACCCCGACTGCACAGAGCAAGCATTAGTACGTTTGTAGCGAGATGTTCTAACTGAATATTCCAAATAATGGTTGAAAAATCACAGGATGAAGCCACTGGGCGCATTGAAACCGTACCAATGCCTTTGCAAATTATTTTTTAAAGATCATGCACTTGCACTGTTTTGTCGTTACGTGACTCTGCTATCTTAAATAGATTATATTTATTACATCTGTCATGTAAGTTTACTTCTAGCGAGTAGTTCCTTATTTAAATGAATTTTAAATCCATTTCAGCATGCAGAGAGAGAATCGTCATAGTTAGGAGAGACACAAGCAAGATATAGGCATACCTGAGAGGCAAGAACGTGCTGCTGGAGATGATAGGGTAGAGCGGCCGCTGATCCTCCAGGTAATCCCTGCTGTGAAGAAGCTAGGGGGTCCAAGCTGCCGATCCCGCCCGCGGAGGCTGACATGGAGGCCAGAAGGTGGCCCATACCTGCTGCCATATTTGGGAAGGCCCCACCCATAGCAAAATGGCTAGGGTGCAAGAGAAGGGGATGTCCTGCGCCCAGTGGGGTAAAGAAGTGCTGACCAGATAAATTGTGAGAAAAGGCGAAGTTTTGTAAAGGTCCGTGGTTCAGGTGTGAGATGCTGTCCGTCTGCACGGTTAGGGGTGAAAAAGCCTCTTTGCTCAACGCACTGGATTCCTCTCCTTTCTGATGGTTCCTGACTGGGCTTTTGATCTCCGATCCTTCGCCATTAACCACTATAGTGCTGGAGGAAGTGTTTGTCGGGCTAGGCTGCAAATCCGCCAAACTCTTATCAGTCCTAGCGCTTTCATGTTCTCTAATTCTGCTCATAGTGTCCGAGGGGCGTTGATGCGATTTGATAGTATTGCGCTCATCTTTTCGCTGTTCGGAGGTCGTGGACAGTTTCTCAGAATCTGTCTCCCCATGAATGGGATCATCTTTAGTATCTATATCGCTTTCTTCCCCATCACTTTGCAGAGCGCCTGGAAAACAGAAAAATAATAAATAATGTAGACTAACCAACTTATCTATGGTGCTGGCACTTTTTCTTAACAAGTTCACCACAGTCATCTCGCATACTCCAGGAGTTAACGCATTTGTTACGCTGGGGCAAACACCAATGCCATTTGCAATAGCGTTTCGGCACAGGGAGATAGATCCAACATTTTCTCGTTTATTTCTGCATCTTTGTTTAACTAAAACGGAATTCCTGATTTTTGTTTGTAATGTCAAATACTCATTTGATGTATAACACGAATGAATTGCTGAAGGTTTCTTAAAAATTCCTACATTGAGTTGAAAAGGAATATTGGTGTTTCAGCCCAAGTATCAGTATTCCAGGGAAACGTCAGAAGTCTGAGCTGCATGGTGTGCGGATTTAGTTATGGCATGAGGTGATTAGGATCTTTAATCCACACATGTCCCCAAATAATGGGCGAGAGAGAAAAAAAACACAAACTCTGTCGCGCCTTGTAAAAAGAACAAACAGGCCCCTTGTGTAGCCAACAAAATAATAACCTTTTAAGTTGGCAGTCCCCGGAGTGGAAACAGCGGGAGATGCGGACTGAGCGAAGCATTTGAAGGTGGACTGCTCATTGGAGGAATCATCCGATGTTCCGTTCTCTTTGGAGCCTTTCTGCTGTTCTTCGTAAACTCGCAGTGACTGGATAGCCAACTGTTTCCTTTTTAAAAAACAAATAAACAATAACAACAATTTCAGTCATCAAATAACTGCTGCCATTTCGTTCTAGAGCTCCAGCACTTTAGAATTAATATGGCAATGTTGTATATTAGATAAAGCCTTCTCGTGGTCTATATAAAAAAAACTTCTAAAATAACACTAAAAGCCAACATCAAACATCGTGACTGTTTCAGAATATAACAAGCAAAGAAGTAATAATCCTCTGTATCGCCAAAATAAAGTGACGCCACCACATTAGACATCAAGAATATAATGAAGAAGAAATAGACCCAGACTGAACCAAACTCACCTTTTCTCTCTCCTCCCATTCCCCGTGTCACGGAAGCCTTTGGCAAATGGGTTGTTGTCGATTTTCAACTGGGTTATCTATATGTAAAAATAACATGTTTTATTCTTCCCTGTGCTGGGAAATGCGACATTGTACCAACAATGTTTATTAAACCTTGACAGGCTCAAAGCATTATGCAGGAAAGTTACAAATGAAGAATAGTGACCAGACGCAGTATTAATACCGAGATGTTAAACTTAAAATGTTGAATTTAGTTAAACCTTTTGCCACATTCTATATGCCAATGGTAATGCTGTACCAACAATTTACTCTATTTTGCCTTAGTGCGCCATGTTGCTGCATTTATCTGCATTTTAATTCTACGTTTGAGATAGAACCACTGAACACTAACGGACGGTAAGAAGTCACTGTATGAACAGAGATGGCCCTAATTGTTGGTTCTTGTACAGTGATCCGAGCTTAGCTCCATGGTTTTTGGTGCGGAGTATTTGTAACTATTAAATGCGAAGGTCCACGGTATAAATCACATATCTGCCCTCGAATAAAAAATGCTCCTTTCATGATAATCCCGGGTGAGTTGGTACAAGATAAGCACGCTCTTTATCAGGGAGAGGGATGAAGTTGGCCTGGCGTCTCCAGCATAATTTGCTTCCCCCCCCCCCCCCCCACCCACTACAAAGTCAACAGTAACTTTGTGGTCACATCATTTTCATTTGAAAGGAGTAGAGAATTTAATGAGAATTGCGATCAGTGTCGTTTTAATAATGGGCTCGATATGCAAACAAACTGAAAAAGTCAAAGCATGGATTTTAAGCTTTCCTCATGTCAAATTAATAACCTTTTAGTTATCTGTTTATGTACTAAAGAGTCCGAAATGAAACTCTCTTAATCAACGATGCGAAATTGTCAGGTCACTGCAATATTCACTTATTTGAAACTTTTTATTAAACAATAAACATTGCATGATCAATTAGAAGTCCAATGTTGACTTAGCTACTAACACAAGAATCTGATGTTTCTTCAAAACTATTAGTGCGAAATGACCAGCAGTAATTAAAATTTATTGATCATCGTAATGGACTTGATGCCTGTGCAAAGGCAACTCTTTGACCTACAGACGACGCGGTTCACCCCAATTCGCACACTTTCCAAACACGGCGCGAAATGTGCCACTTGTTTTTTAAATTATTGCAATTTCACAACAGTTTAGAACTCCGTTGAACCCTACTGCTTTGCAGTGCTGAACGACACATGCACACATACACATTCAGAAGGAGCAGTGTTTACTGGCATATAATTTAACCCACACTGCAAAACCTGAAACTAAGTGCGCCGCAATAGGTGGAATATTCAACAAGCAATAGTTTAAATGTAATTGCAATACTTCGTCTGTTCTAAAACTCGTTACTGACCAGAACGTACTAAATAATTATACAGACAAAAAAAAACTTGGCCTTCTATCTTTTTGTACGTGATGTCTTAAATTACTGTGCATATTCAATATAATCTAATAAACTATATTTATAACAAGTTGCGAACTTTCATATATTTTGCTCACCTTATCATTTTGATATGCAGTTACGGCTATAAATTCTGTCTCAGGGAAAACGTATGTCCGAAAAGTACTGTAAGGAAGTTTCAAAATGTCGTTCGCACGAACAATGTGAAACCTAGGTTGGTACTTGTGCATGGAATTCAAAATAGTCTGAGGAGAATGAATTAAACAATTATAATACTCTCAAAGCGAACACAGCTCTACACATTGTCCCAGTGCTCTGGGTACTGCCAGACTGACCCTTGGTTTGCAGCTACTAATTTTAGCATAATATCATTTTACTCTTTAAATGTACACCACTTATTAATGTTGTTCAGCAACAACATAAACTAATAGACAGTCATTTCTTTTACGAGTTAAGGACAGATTTCAGCAGAAATGTAGATCTGGCCATTTGCGTAAACAGCTGACGGCGAGGTAACTTCCAGTACTGCCTTCCCCACCGCAGTTAAGTGCTAACAAAAATTATGCGACTTGATTTATATATTTTTGAATATACCTATACAGTTAGTCACAAACGGATTTACTTCAATAATCTTTTTTTTAATATGTATTGGTATATATAAACATAAACGTATAAATAATCCGCATCATAATTAACAAAGTCAGAAGATAATTTAATAATCAATGCCACAATTTTTTTTAAATAGCGATTTTTAAACACGCCTAAGCAATGTTGACATATCCACTGCATTGCGTTGTGAATGTCACTTTATATGTGTTGATTACGAAGGTCCAACTATCGTCATTGTTATTACAGTGGCTGGTTTCTTGTTCCTCCTTCAGCAAGCACAAGGCATAATTCATGACAGATTTGGCAAAAAAACAATTTAAAAATATATTTCCTTTGTAAGACACTGCCCATTACTTCCAGATTTACTTATCAGAGAATTTAAAGAGTTGACCTAGGTCTTGTTACTTTTCTGTTCTATAAAACAAATTGTCAAACGTGTCCCTTAATGATCAAATATTTTGAATCTCAGATACCCAAAATGGCCGATCGACACAATACCCCAGGTTAAGAGAACAATCATAAAACGCCGAAAAATGTCAAAAGCAAAACCAGGCATGGTCCTCATGCCGACAGGCTTTTTGTGCGCTTTGTAAAAATTGAATATTTTTAGCTTATCACTTCAAGCTCAGGCTACTAAATAAATATACCACCCATGCGATTTTTTTTAACTACTCGATCTAATGAGATTAATTCATAATAAAATATGAAACTTACAAATCCATGTTTATCGGAGATGTTGTTTGTCAGTTTCAGCTTGTGAAAAGTGACGACTTTAGACATCCATTGCTCACCAGTAGCTGGGCTATCTGGGTGAATGTACATTCGCTTTGGCATTTCAGGGTCAGCTTTTCCAGCTACCATCCAGCGTGAGTTGTGAAATTTGTATCTACAGTCATCTGCCGCCACAATATCCATTAACAAAATATACTTGGCTTTCTTATCCAGTCCCGTGCACCTAACTTTAAATGGCGGGAACATTCTCCTGTAAGAAATCGTTAAATTGACTTTCTTTAGTAATAAATTGTCACTTATTATATGCTCTACTTCACAAGCAATGTATTTTGTTGTTGGAATTTAAGATTGTCAGACAATCTTTTATGAAATATTTGGCTTAACAAATCTCAGTAGTGTTAACTTTATTATATAAAGTATAACAATACTGCAAAATAGATATTTGGAAGTCTTGTGAAACATTTAGAAATACTTATATTTTTTAAATTTGCATGCCAAGCTGTCGAAGCAGTAAGATTTAACTGGAGATATTTCACTTTAATTTTCAATATATAGTATATAATAAGAAAAGAAAACGATTAACAACTCTGTCCAAAGTATATGCATGTCTGGTACCTGTATAAGGCCACAAGTAACATTTATGGTTTTATAATCACCAATTGGTGTCATAAAAAACTGCGTGAGTTAAAATGTTACTCTCACAGGTGTCGTGGAAACAATCTACCATACGCTTTCCCTAGAGATAAATTACAATTCCTCTTTTGGAACCTACGTATTAGTTTGGGATGTTGATCGTGCAACCGGTGCATGCCATTTAGGATGCAGCTGCTTATTCCTATACTGCGTTTGCTCAGATCAAATGAATGGATAAATAAAACCCCTGCTAAGTCAAATTCCTCAATAGGCTCCCTTCAGACAACATGTGACCTTCCCATCACAAGGAAGAATCTATTTAAATTAAATTCGCTACTATTTACGAAAGTTAAATATTTGGCCGAGGTTATTTCCTTCTTAGTCGGACGATCTAAGATTGTCGCATCTCAGAAAAACAAAGACGTATTGAAAAGGTATGGACACCCTTGCTACACTTCCCCAATGAGTAAGTGACTCCAGATAGCGAGAAGCTAACAGCCGAGGCAAACTGTGTCACCAAACGGATCATTATTCAGGAAGTGTTTTTTTCCAACTGTGAGAAAACCTCTTGTCAGACTATACATTAAGGACACTGGCTACTTTTCTCAATTAAATCAATCTTGTGTGCTTAAAACCTACAACGGAGTAAGATACATGTATTATCTTGTGCCACAATTAAACGCGACTTAATATAAGAAAAACATCGTATGATTTTCCAGTCAGAAAGGCTAGCATTCGTCTCCTGGATGGATAAAAAGCGCTCTACCTTCCCGATTTGGTGATAACCATTTCAGTGCCACGCTTGTGAAACTGATCCCACAAATCTTTAGCTTCGAGTATAACTTTTGGGTCGTCTTCCACTTCTTCCTCGGGCTCCAGAGTCTTAAGAGGCCTCAGATGCGAAGGCTGGTGGCCCATTGCCGATATAGCGATTCCAGCCTCAGCTGCGCCGACAAGCTGATCCACAATGGGCTTGTTAAGTGCGCCCGGGAGTGTTAGTGAGGCGGCGCCGCTCGGCGGCAGGGCGAGCGCGGGGAAGAACGGAGGCTGATGTCCCAACGCAGCAGTCATGGAAAAGTCCGGTGCCCGGTGAGGTAAGAACGGATGATAAGCCATACTTGTCCCCGGAATGACTGGCTCTCTCATCGGTAAGTTCATTCACTCCCCAGTTCTCAGTCGCACGGCCACTTTATAAGCATGGCATTATTACTGATAATATTATTGTTTCTTTTCTTCACATTAACAGAAAGTAAGACTGGTTGGCGGTGGCAGAGACGAGACGCATCTCCCCAAACAGTCAACTCTGATCTTTCTGTATGTGTGTGTGTGTATGTGTGCGTGTTGCGAATAGCTGAGCCCTGTTGATTGGCTATTTGACGCTTTCGGACCAATTGTATGGCTCCATAGGCGTGGTTTTGACAACTAAAGCCGGGGATAGATGAGTTATAAAAAGAAGGTGTCGGAAACTGTAACGTACAGCGAGCATCACTACTTCAGCCGTGTGAATATGTCAACATCATTACGGGGAGGGGGGAGTAGAATGGGCAACAGCCAATGGGAGCACACAGGGCCGCCTCAGGTGGCTTCACCCACCATCAACTACCAGGAAATCGGCAAGAAATCATCCGTCTGTCCACAAGCAAGCCGGGGTCTGCGCCAGACCGCCCCATTCTTGCCGTTACGCGCTGTCTCTGAAACATCACTTCTCCCTTCACACTAATCTGCCGCCGTCGCCGCCAACATCTTAACATGCCAGACCTGGCCGATTGCCTTTTATCTTTATTCATGGCGATTTCGTGTTCTTTCTTCCTCTTCCCCGGGCCGCGCCGCAAAGAGCGAGCGCTACATTTAATGCGCTGTAACAAAAGCGGGCAAGGCCGTGTTGTGCCCAGTGCTATAATTGTATTTATTTATTGGCCAAGCTTTCAACAACAACAACAAAAAGCCTCATTTAACGAGTTGATTTAATTATCAGGACATGGCGCCTGATGGGCTGCTGTAGCTTAAAGACTAAGGACACTTTCTCTCTCTCTCTATCTATCTCTCTCTCTCTCTCTCTCTCTCTCTCTCTCTCTATCTATCTCTCTCTCTCTCTCTCTCTCTCTCTCTCTCTCTCTCTCTCTCTCTCAGAGCTGGCGCAAAAAGATCTGCAAAGCAATCACATCGGCTAAATGCACGGAGATAGGAGCGGAACATCTAAAGTGATTAGCTCTTGTAACATTGCATTTTGGTCGCACATGTTTAAGGGCGCTTGGCGCCAGCCTGCTGACGTCGGGTTGTAACTACCGTCGCGTATCACTTTTCGTTTTTTTAAAAAAACAAAATATCGCCTCCCTGATCTGTGAGTATATCGCGAGGAAAAGCTCCTCCAGCCACCACCAACCTCCGCGGTTTTAACCAGTGGTCTAACGACGTTTCATTTGCTTCCCTGTTTTTGTTTCTCTCTCCCCCCCCCCCACACCTCTCTCTCTCTCTCTCTTCCTCTCCTCCCTCTCTCTCTCTCTCTCTCTCTTCCTCTCCTCCCTCTCTCTCTCTCTCTTCCTCTCCTCTCTCTCTCTCTCTCTCTCTCTTTCTCTCCCTCTCTCTCTCTCTCTCCCTCTCTCTCTCTCTCTCTCTCTCTCTCTCTCTCTCTCTCTCTCTCTCTCTCCCTGCTCCTGTTGTGTTACGAGCCCTTGGCTGTTTCCTTTAAGACGCGGCTACCTAAAGCACAACACTTGTCTGACCTGTGTGGAGATTTGGAACCCATCAGATTCTCTTCAAGGCGAGTTCCCCTGATATGTGTGTACATTTTTGTTTGACATCTTGACAAAGGAAGACCCTACTCGGATCTTAGTTTTCTTTAACTTATAAGCACTGTTTTAAGCATTCCTTATAACAGTATTCATAGGAGAGCTGGATTGTGTTCAAATGTAGTCTTTACAAAAAATAACGATTTCTTTAATATTGTGTTGGAAATGAATTAGTTGGAGTTATAAATATTTATGAAATATGCGTTAAAATGTAGCGTTTTAAAATGTTTGCACTAACTTCCGCCAATTATGAGTGACCTCCCAGGCTAAGCACCCTAGAGACTCGTATTATGAAGCGTTAGGGTGGACTAATCTAGGATCAAAAGCAGGAAGGTGCGAAATCTCTTTGTCTCTCCTCGCCCGACTCATTCACCCTCCTGTGTGTGATAAATCTACACTGGCGCCAACTACGTATAGGATGATTAATTTGCAAGCAAACAAAAGGGAATTGATGGCTAGCCATCTTAGTTAAACATTCGCCAATACCGCAAGCTACTTGTTAGCCGTCAGAGCCTTAAACCTAGTAAGTGCACTGATGTGAAAATTAAAATGGCTTTGAAAGCATTTACGCCAGCACCGAGTCACTCTGAAGGGGCTGTGCAACCAGACACCTCACTTCATTAACTATATTATAAGCAGACAGAGCTTTAGCCCGAAATGATACAGAGGTTTGTTGATTATTGTTTATCTGAGAAAACGGTCACGTTTACATTGGCAAGTTTCTTGTAAATATTCTGTTAGCATGTGTGAGGTCTAGCTAGTGCCGATTACATGCTTATTCCTTCCGAAAATTTTCAGCCCATTTGCGAGATATTCCAATTTAACGAACGTGTTACTAAATAAATTTGCACTGCGGGGTACGCTTGTTATGCTGATGACGACCAGTTGTAATGAACCAACCGCTATTGTAATCCTATATCAATGCAGGTGTTAGAATTCTGTATAGTATGGAGGTGGTCCAAATATTAAAATACGAGCGAATTCACGCGAATGAAATTACTTATTGAGTAATTGCAAAGTTCGTAATAAACGGATGTTCCACCTATTTGATAGATATATGTAATCAATACGTGTATGCGCTATGTACGGATATCAGGGCAGTTAAAAAAATACACTCAGCACACGTGTTTATACTACATTGGGGCAACTGTCAATAACCATCTATTGTGGAAATTCTCTTCTGGTTGTCCATTGAAAGGACAGTATTTTAAGCATGCATGTTATAGTCTTGTTTTACTAAAGACAGTGGTAGTAGTTATTGTACAGATTATTGGAACGGCATCTGCCATCTTGCATAACAAAAGGCAGTTCGCTTGCAATTCGGAGTTGGCCTTCATCTTTGAACATCTTTATTGTTGCAGACCCACGGTGCAACTTTTTGTCTTTCGTCCATTCATCCTGTTTTCTTTTTCATACTCCACCGCCCTTCTCACTACCTCTTGCCATTTACTTCCCCTTATCAAAAAGCTGCATTTATTGCGAAAGTGATCGCTTCCCTGCTTCTATATCGCTCCTTCTAATTGTTTAATTCGGGTCCTTTTCTGAAGAATATACTGCAATTGCTTTCTGATTTCTTCCCAGCGTTGTAAATATATGATAAAGTTCATGAACTTCTGGCGTGTAGATTTCAGCTCGAGTTCATCATTAAAAAAAAACACAAAACAGCCAAACAGAGCTTGACAGCCACTTCAAATTATCGATCACCTAATTTTGTGGCAGAGCGCGAATTTCGTACCTATCGTCAAAAGTTGTCTCGTTCTAGGCTGCATTATTTTTGGGCTTTAGACCGATGTTGGCGCCAGCTGCTTTAAGCCTTTCTCAAACTACCGCACGTTACGTGTGATCATCCGTTTGTCAATTTTCATTTTGGAACTTGTTTCTGGCAAAATAGCTAAGTAGCCTTTGGTTAATGACTAAAGCCCTTTTATCTAAGCATAACAGTTCTAATTACATCTAAACCAAATAATGATTTGGACATTGCGATGAGATGTCAGTCGAAAATATTTTTTCTTGTGGAAATTAAACTAATTGGAGTTTCCGTGCGTAACTTATTCTGGGTAACTAACTACTGTATCAATGCTTTCTTTGTGTGCTTTTTGCTACAGAAACACAGTGCAAAGAAAGGGCTGATACATTAAGAACTGCCGGCAACATTATTGCTGATGCGTTTCTCGCAGATCCAGTATGACAAGACCTACTACATTAAACGTCAAGGTGACTTAATTTTATCTAATTTTACCATCATCCTGTATTTTTGTTTGTCGCACCAATCAGCTTGTGCTAAAATTCTTAGACTGGTTTTTGAAGGTAAGTGGTGACAGAACTCAAATAAGCACATATTAAGTAGTGAACTCAACGTAATCCTTCGCAGTATTTTCGTGATGCGATGGGAGGATTAAAAAGACCTTGTATGATAACGTGTTTCGGTACAGTATACAGTTACTTGCACGGGGAAGCTCAGAAGTAGACATGACCTTGTAGACATTTGGTCGTTTAGACCTGACAACAATTATTGGTGATTGTTTTTAACTAAGCAAATTTTAAGCAGATGTTTTACAGGCTTTAAGAATCAATGGATTATTTTTGACGGGCATGTCTAGAGTCATCTTTAACGAGAGAGCATAATAAGTGTTGGTAAAGTGACTATGAGTTGCTGCAGTGTTTTTTTTTACCAATAATTTACACGCTTCTTAGAGTAGCTAACTCTTTCTTCATTTTATATCCGGAAAGAGCTTCACGGAATGGTAGTTTTTTTCGATAGGAACGCTTTTCACCTGTACATTCCTCTGTGGACTTTACCTCTGATTTCCATTCTGCCAATTGCCAAGCCGTTGAAAGTTTAGCTTGTTTCAGTGAATCTCCATAAACGACACTTGCAATGTTTTTTTTGTAAGTTTTCTCAAAAGCGTCCGCAGTTAAACACTGCGAGTGCTGTATTGTTAATCTCCTTCTGTCTGTTGCATGTCTGGAAATGTAAGCAATCGATCTACTCGAGTTTAAGTAAAAGCAAACAGCCCTACACCCATAGTGTGTGCAGTTGATCTTGAACTTGGAAAAAAAAATCCAAACTATTTTATTTCAACCTTAAATAAGTTCAAGTAATCATATGGTCCCTTGACAGATCTATCAATCAAGATTATGATATTTAAGCAAGAGGGGCTGAAGATAAACAACTATGTATGACATCTAAATTAAACCAGTCATCTGTACTCTAATTGGTGAAGAATTAGTAACATATCTACTGTAAAAATATTATTTACCCTAAACATAAGGAAATATAGTTCAAGAAAAGTTGCTGAGGCATGCTCGACTTTTCAGTGTTTTGAATCTGTGTGTAACTTTTTATACAAATATAATGTATGCTTATTGCAGAATTAACCATTGCCCCCTCCAGTATTAATGCTATTCTTCAAGAAATGAAGTCTGTCTTACTTGCCAATAAATAATGCAAATATCATACCATTTTGAAAAAAAATCAACCCCAAGTTGAGCAATGTTTCTGGGCATCCCTATCCAGTGATGAGTATAAAATGGTTTGATTATATGTACCACCTAAATGGTTGCACAAGACTGATGGTATTTTGACACCTTTCATAAAACTGTCATAGCACTGGTATTCTTCTGAGAAAGGAGTCTCTGCATATGGAGTAACATTTATTTAAGAAATGCATAGACTTGGCAATGACATTGAAATCATGTATTTACTTGACCATATTTAAGGCAGTTTTTGAACTTTATTTAGTTGGATCATACTGTATAAACAACCAAAAGTTTATCTTTCTGTCTTCTCTGTCTCTTCCTCTAAGTTTCTGTCTGTTTGAAATGTTTTTATATGGTTAGGCCATCTCTGTAGTCTAACCCATAAGGGAATAAACTACAGCCACCAGTGTGATATCATTTGGCATTGTTGTAATTGATGCAATTCCATTTGAGTAGCTGAGGTGGAATTAAACTATGATTAATCAATGACAAAAACAACATACTAAGAAAAATTCCTTAAGATATGTTTTGTTTAAGAAGTGAATGTCTGGCACATTCCCCTTAAATCCTCTGCATGTCTATGATCAAGTAACAATAATTCCTGTGTTTATGATATGGACAATGGTTAAAAATATACAGCTTGTATCACAAAATTATTTGAAGGTAAAAGAATATGCTGAATAAATTATTTCAGAACAGCTGAGTTAAGTGAGATTGGATAAATATGGATTTTCTCTTGTCTCTAATCATTTAAAAAGTCTAAATAATTGAATTATGTCTAATACCACTGGCTGTGTTTTATTTGTTTAGATAAACATTACCCAGTCTTTGGTTTCTTGCCTCAGCACATTTGAATGGTCAGATAAACCAGTGATTTTCCCATGTGAATATTTTGATCATTCCTTTCATTAGAAATAAGCATTTGAATGTGAATTATGTGAGACAGTTATAGTGCCTTT
The DNA here is from genome assembly GCF_030144855.1 of Hypanus sabinus. Lineage (NCBI taxonomy): Eukaryota > Metazoa > Chordata > Chondrichthyes > Myliobatiformes > Dasyatidae > Hypanus > Hypanus sabinus. The sequence goes on from NC_082718.1 coordinate 99,002,214, forward strand.
AAGTCATAGTAGGTAGGGAAATAACATACATTTTCAGAAAGGCACATAATATTGTTCAACATTCATGTAGGTTGTCTAATAGAGAATAGTTTGGTAATGTTTGATCAATTCTGAAGTAAGTTAAGTGATTTTGCGCAGAGGTTTAAGAATATATCAAGAGACCTTAATGTGTGTTGTAAATGGCTGTAAACAAAGGTGATACCTGGCTGTTTGGTATAATTTTTCTATGCACCTGATAGATATTTGCTTGGATTTGGACGATTTTGCCAGGCAACATTAAGCCTCTGTTGGCCAGCTTCAATAATACCAGCTGATGGTAGTAAAGATGAAAAGAATTCTAGGAAAATCAGTGAAACCAGTCAGAACCAGTACAATTCATTGCTGATTGTTTACCTTTTGACACGGCATATCTCTGTTCGCATCATAAGTACTGATGCTCCAAGTATATCACAGCTCCTGCACGGACCATGAGTAAAGTGCATCATAGCATTATCAGCTGCTGATGTAAATACTGTTTGTCAGTTACCACAAACCGAATTGAAATATACCATTAGAATGATTTGAATCGTCACAATGCACGTCCCGCAGAAAGACAGATCGTAAATAAGGTGGCAATTCACGTAGTATTGGAAACATTTACCTTAAAAAAAAGCGAATGTGATATATAGGAAACTTGAGATGAAGGACGACCACGCATTCACAAAACAGAAGTAAGCTAAAGGTTGCTTCGTGTAGGCAGGTGAAGGAATCGGTGACATGCTTTTAGTGACCATTAGCCACTAATTCCTAGAACAAATTAGCTTTCGTGCTGAATGTATTTAAAGGTGGTGCTAACTTTAGTAGAGATCTATTTAAGCATCTCTATGAATGTAGAATGCATTGGAAGAAAGGTGGGGGAGGGGCGAGTTTGCTAATTAAGTTACGACTGAACTAACCCCTATCAAAGATGGAAAACTCTGTGAAACCCGGAAGAATGGTCCTATTTCTGAGAGGTATGCGGGATTGCCAATTCCGATCGTTACACCACAAAACAGATTCGGAATATGGGTCGATTCTCACTTTGCTTCCCTTTGCAGCACAGGCAATAAATGCCTTTCTTTGCGCAACTTGTCTAGAATAAGCAGATTGGTTCGTGCTGCAGTTTTTGCAGCAGGGCCTGTTGTTAGAATTTATTAAACACAGATGATCCGCGGGATTTTTTTAAGCATACGGAAAAGATTTACAGTTCACATAATTGCAATGCACTTAGGTCCATCATCACTCCGCAGGTGTAAATATGGGTCGTTTAGATGTGTGACATATAGAACTGCAAGCTTCTTAAGTGTACAAGGTCGGGGTATATTGCTGAAAAGTACCTCGAATCAGGGATGCACCATCGAAATTGTTGCAGCCAGTGAGAACAAAACACACCCTTAAAATATTAAGGAAAGTTTCTTTTGGTTGCAAAGATTGTAAAATTAACCGGGATATCCTAAAATGTCGTATTTCAAATATTTCTACCTATTTGTTTGTTTGAAATAATGTCAACAGATTTTCGTGTAAACTCTTGGTAAAAAAGGTAAAAAAAAACAGAAAATACGCTTGGATAAGTGGGGGGGCGGGGGGGGGGGGCTGCTGATTTTGGTCCCCTGCTGCAAATAAGTGTTAAAACGTGCTGTGGTAACTTGCTAGCCACTGTAGGTCAAATTGCTCCCCTGAGAAATAACAGCCATCTATCGCTTGATGGCGCTGTCCTTAGGTTTCCTGTTTTTCCAACCCTGGATCTGACAGGCGAGAGGTAGATTTAATTCTTCCATTAAACAACCATACGTGCTATTTCTGTAAAAAGAAATCCTAATCAGCGAAATGGCGAACAAAATGATTTTTTTAAAGTCTTTAAAAGTTTTTAAGTTCCTTTATAATCAATTGTCAATCGTTAGAAAACATAAATCAGCCCACTCATCTAGCTACTGTCCTATGTGCAGTATTGGTGTCAAGCAATGCTTTACGTAGGTATTTCACCTTAAAGCAAGGACTCGTTTTATACAAAAAAGTTCACCCGAAGTTCACTTTCTCTGTTGTAGGTTCGTCTTTCGTCTGTGTGACAATAATTTCCATGGAGCTATTTAGTTGCGCTGAAGGTATATGAGCGTCAATCAACCTGATTAATTATGTTTCTAACCGTTTCGATTGAAATGTTTAAAGTGGAGGCTGGCGGCCACAACACCTGAAATTATAGCTTTATAATTAATTCTTCTATTGTTTTCAAGTTTGGAATTCTGTCCGGCTGCAGCTTCAAAGTCAGGTCTTGAATACGGCTATTAGGCTCTGCCCGCTGAGTGATACACTGCACTTCTTTACTGCTGACGTGCTTAGCTTTTTTTGTGTGATCTGTTCTTAAGCATAACAAGCAGAACGGATAGAATCGTCTGCATGATGTCGGTTTCATCAGGTTAGCCTCAGTCCATTCAAAGGTCGTCTATGTGTACTCCGAAAAATTCATTTTATAACCTTACACTGACTTGATTGGTGAATGGGTTAAAAAAAACATATTTCCTCATTTTTCCCAGATGCGCATTTCTATAATTGTAGCAAGCGTGAAATTGCCTTCTGAAGCAAATTCTGTAGTTTCATTCCTCCCAGATACAGTGCAGGCAGATTAGCTACCGGCCCCTTGTTAATTAGAAGAATATACGATATTCAAGACGGAGCTGACTTAAAAGCGTGTGTTCGACTGTACCTTTATGCTAATTAAATGCATTAGTATCGTGGTTCATAAGGCACATGTAACATCAGTTATACTTTAATACTTGCGTGATCATATCTAAATTATCTTAGTGTTAATTAGATTTACTTCAAATGTAAATTGCTTGCCTGGACCGGATATTATCCAAATGGCAAATTACTTTGCAGCGTTGTATTTTGACCTACCCAACAAATAACCACGACATTGCTTTAAACTTTGAGCCCAGACACGAATCCTATTATCAACGCTTCAAGTTAAGGACCAAGCCAGTTTAAAAAGAACTCTTTACGGCTTGTAGCGCGAAGAAGAAATGCCTTAATAAGATCAATATATAGAGAAAGACAAAATCTTCACAAAGGTTTACTGGAAGTCTAACGACCTCTGACATGCATTGCAAATTAATTGGAGACTATATGAGGGAAGGTGGGATTCCAGTTAATTAGTAGAAAATGAATAAAATTGAACATTATATGATTTGTCTCCGAGTACCGCTTTGTTAGTGCGGATTTAGAGATCAGCTTTTGTACAGGACAAATTGAATGTGAGTAGCGTGGTGCACTGTTACACTGTCGTTTTGTACACTGGCGACAGCTTCAATCCTGGGAAAAGGTAAAGGGATCTGGGCGATCACGGCGCTCATTATCTCATGTCTGAGCACATCTTTGAGAAGGATACATAATCAGCATCGGCACTCCACCGCGCTTGCACTCGTGGTTATGGTTTTCTTTCAGCGCGAATCAAACTTATTAAAGTATTATTGCAGTTCCAGTGCTGCAGAGATGTTGTATTTCCCGTAATTAGCCAACTACCTATGCCTGGAGCTCCAGAAGATATTTTCGACAGTTTTATATGGCGGACTTTTAGCGAGGTTAGGGACGTTTTGCCCCTCCACCCCCCCACCCCCAAGAGATGTACAATGTTTCTGTCGGAGTTGTAATTCGACTTGGTAATACAGCACTGGAAAAGTTCTGAGGCAACGTTCCTTACTTCATCACAACGTGTGTTTATGGTGTGAGAAGTTTCAGATAAATGCACGTGGGAGGGTCAATTCCACCCGTGCATATGTGCCCACGGAATGGGTGGGAGTGTTTGGAGAGGGTGGTAATATGTAAGTACAGCAGGCACTGGGGGAAGGGTTGGGCATCGGGTGAATCGGGACAGAGTTGGAAGCAGGGAAGAGGGAAATACCCGGTCACCCAAATGGACGCTAAGTCGGGAGCATGATTCACACGGTTTAAACCTTAAATTAATGAATATGTAATCTAGAAATTAGTAAGGTACAAGTAATAACCCACGGGAAGTTATGTACATAATATCCAACCTTTACATAAGATAATAACAATAGTCATCTAACAGGGAATCTGTAATAAAGAGAATTGTAAATATTAAGGAACACCCTTAGATAAATGAAAGGTGTCTTTGGTAAAATAGCTTAGTCGCCAGCATTTATTATGATCATTTCCTATACCTAACTGTACCTAATACTGAACTATCTCAAATGTGGAAGAAGCAAAAGAAAGAAATTAAAACATCGTTTCTTTTGGAAAATTATGACGTTTGAAGCCACTTTCTTAGATTCCACTTCTGTCATCAAGTCGGAACTCAACTGTGTAAACAAGCAAACGAAATGCAACAGAAATCAGTGAATACACTAATCCCTTTTATTTGTAAAATGGGTGCCCATTTAAAAACAAGGCATTATTGACCTGTTGGATGGTAGCCCCGAAAGACCATTATTCCTTAACACTTGCGACCTGGAAAGCCGGAGTCCGGAGTATAGTTTCTCTTTTACTTGGCTTAATAGATTCAGGGCCTATACAGAAAAGTAGCAAAAGTGTAACCAGCGTTACATTTGCAAGGAGGAATACAATGAGTTTTACTAGTGGTCATTAATATGTCATTCCAGGTTTAAAGCGTGACTTGTTGGGCAATTTACGTTTGGGCGGGCAACACTCTAAAATTTTGCCTTTAATACACGGGAAACAGCTTCATTATCACTGTTCGGGGTCTTTCACGTGATCAACGTGTTAAAAATGTAGTCGTTGTGCTACCAGTAATAAATGAGATTGGCTTCAGGTAAGGACATAGGGTGGAAATGTGGAATGTCAGCGAGATTTACACCTGTCCTATGGCTTAAATTGACAGAGCTATTGCCTACAGAGATGACCACTGGTGCCAGTCTGTCTGGGAACTCATCAGCCTTACTTTGTAAGTTTAAATGGACGAGATGATCAAAACAGCCTAACGACACGCGTATCGGTTTATCACCAGAAACTACAGCAGCGAAAGATAGACAAATGTTTATGTTTAAATGCGTGTTATAATTGTGTTATTTTGGCATGGATCAAGATTACTAAAGGGATGTAGCTAAACCATTATTACTAGTAAGAGGGAGTTTGTCTCCACAGCATCAATAGTGATCTATGTTAAAGCTGACTCAAACAAATAACCCGTACAAAATCACCTAAAGCTCAACCCATTGGACAGTTCGGTGACAGATATTAAGCAGACGCCAATGGAATCCTGTTCAACTACAGATCTAAGGGTCGCGTCTGTTGTGCGCGGTGTATACATTCCTATTTCGCAAGGGCTATTACCATCCCGCGAGGCTGGTGAAAACATTCATCATATTGGGTCAAAGTGGAGACAGGCCACTCAGCCACCATATTCACACACAGGTAGCCTAATGGTTCTATTAGGCTAGATCAAACCGTTCCGGATCAGTAAGCGCACGAGGGGCCAGAAAAAACTAATGTGCTACTGTCACCCGTCATTTAAGAAATTCAAGAAAACACCACACGACATTGTACCATATAGTCTTTAACAAATATTCTTTTGACCAGCCATTGTAGCCTTAATCTCATAAAACGCCTTATATTTATCTAACAAGCTGTCCCTTCAAATATTTACCAATGTACTTACTCAAATTCGAAGACAGTTTGCTTTTCCATAAACTAAATGGTTGTTTTTTCAATTAATCAGGTAACCTCATTCTATCTCATAAATATGTGAACTGATCATTTGAAAAATATGCTCCCCGCAACTTATTTCCAAGGATTTTCTACCGCCTTTCACACTCGAATCAAACTAACGCGATCACTAAAGGAAGCTGTTATGGTGTTTTGCAGCGATAAAAATTTATGCCCTGCAGTACTTGGGAAGGCTACTTTTCTTGTAATGTCTCTTGTGGATCCACCTGTTCTTTCATTATAATTTATATTTATGCTCAAACGATTTTATTGCTTTATTATTAATTTCAGTCCATCTTAAACATAACAGAAGCTATTGCTTGTGGTAGCCCAGTAAATTAAAGTTAATTAGTTTTTAAAGATAATTCGGTAAAAACAAACGTATTTTAACGGACAAAATCATTTGTTCAATTATGGTTTTCATTAGATTTATTTGTTAATGACAATTTCAACTTAAACTGTTTTTAGCAAGTAAGCCCTTATAGACGTGAACAGATACGAATTCAGAAATGCTTATTTATAATTGGTGATGCCAATTCTAAATTTCGCCTGTTGAATAATCAGCAAGTCTCTCTCTCTCTCTCTCTCTCTCTCTCTCTCTCTCTCTCTCTCTCTCTCTCTCCCTCTCTCTCTCTCTCTCTCTCTCTCTCTCTCTCTCTCTCTTTCTCGCTCTCTCTCTCTCCCCTCCCTCCCTCTCCCCCCTCCCTCTTTCCCTTTCTCTCTCTCCCCTCCCTCCCTCTCCCCCCTCCCTCTTTCCCTTTCTCTCTCTCTCGACAGCGCGAGGGGGAAGAAAGGCTACTTCTTCAACACTAGCCAGACAGATATATTTTTGTGGCAAATACCCATGATACCAAACATGCCTATAAGAAGTACAGTAAAAGATTTGGATAAACCACCGAAGGAAAAATGTTGTTCTCTATAATTTATAGACATTTTGACTGGCAATTTCGACGGTTTTATTTCTTATTTGTGTCTCTCCAATAGAAAGCATAACAGTCAGCGTTTAGTTTGGCTCTGGTTGAAATATGAATTTTGTTTCAAAAGAGAGGAAATATTTTAAGTATATTACATATCGATTGAATAACTATCGATCTCACCATGACGATAGAATGTGCTTGTAACTCAGCAACCATGGACGTCTGAAATAAATAATAGAGATCACTCTTCTGCCAAGATTGGGTGTATTAAAAAAGGCAAAATATTGATAGGAGAGGTTTAGGTTGTTACTCAATCCTAGTATGTTTACAAACCTTGGCAAATAGAAACAAGTATCCCCAGCTTTCAAACTTGTGGAATTTTAAGCAAAGTGCTACAAACGTATATGGTAATAGAGTTAAGAAAAAATCCAATAATCATTTTCTACTGTTGTTAACCGATCCAAGGAAACTCAAATCTTTCTGGATGTTGCTTTGGTTTCAAGGGGATGATTTTTTTTCAACTCGCTGTCAGCTGCAGCGGCAATTAATTGGTATCAATACTTTAGCACCATTGCTGACTTCTAAACTTTTGGATTTCTGGAATTCTTAATGAAAGTGCATTAAGGGAGGTCTTTAAAAGGGAAAACTGCCGTTGCAGTCCTATAAACTCCTCTAAAAATAATGGATTCAATTGCTTCATCCTCGCAATTAAGATCTACGCGCGCGCGCGCACACACACGGGAAGATGTCACATTCGTGGCTTCTTCAAAGTTATGCAGTCTATTACTAATCTGCTACTTTAATCTTTGATCGCAGGAGTTATGTAACTGGCCAGCTGTTTCAATATCATTTGTCATTTTGCACACTGCGTTTAAAAAAAACACAAAAATACAAGTACATGCCCAATTTCCTAAATGACTTTTTCATGCAGTTCCCTTCTTACAGGGAAGATTACAGCCGCGACTAAAGTAACATTCAAATGTAGTTCTTGGGCTAAATTATACCAGATATAAATATGCATATCTGCACAACAAATATGCAGAAGTTGCCTAGTTTGCCTGAGGCTGTTTCGGCTGGCTGCGCTCGCAATTCGTGAATATACTTTCAATAAATTACTGTATTTCGCGTGTGGATACCCAAATCCCTTGCAGCGCCATTAGTTAACATTTTTACGTCAAGTTATGCCTTTTGCTCAATTATTTGACTCCCAAGTAACATTAAGACACAATCCTTATGCCGTAAGTATTTACTATGATTTTCTATTTAGTATTCAAGGATCATAAATGGGGGTTGAGAAGAGACAGCACAATAGTTGATTTAGGGTTACTCGGAATTTTATATCGACAATCTTTTTTACTGAAGTGGACAATTCCATTGTGTTATTACACAGAATCACAACTTTTGAGCTACTACTTGTAACAGCCGAGCCCGCCGCTAGAGAGTCCAATCAAACGCACCCCCGCACCTTGCTTCCACTATCCCCGCCTCCCAACGCCAACCCCACATCTTCCCCCTTCTCCACCGCGGGGAGCTGAAGAGAGACACTTGTCGCGAAGATAAGAGAAGTGCATATACAAGTTAACACACGCTTCACACTGTCCCACTAGATAAGTGACTTTAACATGTGGGAGGGATCAACCAGGACACAAGCTTCGGCAGTTTGGAACCTGATAAGGCAATTCCGACAGAACAAATTAAAGTCCCACCGTTTAATCAAAGACTTATTAGCTCGCATAATGATTTCAATCCATTACTTGAAAACCAAGAGCTAGGGCCGCAGTTCTATTTTTGTTCATAAATAAACTCAAATGTATAAAGAAACGCAAGAAATGAATAATTGTGAGTGGAATTGTTGAGGTAAGCCTTTGAAATTTGAAGTATGGACAAACATTTTCAAAATATTGGCATTATTAAACCTTTATACATTGTTTCGTGGCGCTTTTTTTTACCACGAAAAATACAACGGTTATCTAGTTTTCACTAAAGTTTAAACATTCACCAAAATCCGAGGGAAGCATGTGAGAAAACTCATATTTTAATTAATAAATGAGTTTCTGTTTGTATTTAGGGTTTCCAGTTTTGAAAGTACTTAACAATTTAAGTGTAATAACCACTGTTTTGTACGCCAGTTTGGAGTGCACTGGCTAAATGTGCATGTTGGATGGACACTGTTTCGGGAGAGCCCGCGAGCGGCGGTCACAACTATAGATTTTCATCTCTTCAGATGACAACAATCAATGTCACGACCAGCGTCGGATGCAAATAAATATTGGTAAATTATGACAGGATCTAAAACCTTTCAAGAGTAAAAATACTTCACGAAATGCGACTGAATGAAAAAAAAAGAGGCCTTGAAGTGCTTTCCTGAACGTGAGAGCTGATTCTTGTCCCGCAGAAAAGCGAAATTTGATTTGAAGTGGATTTGGCCGCCAATAAAACCGTATTAGATTATCCCTATTCGGAGACAAGCCTCTCCAACGCACGTGGTCTACCACAGTTTCGAGGAATCTTGAGGGAAGCCCCTGATCACGAAGGCGCAACTCTGAGATTTGCATTGAGTTAAGTCCCAATTGCTTCCAACTAAAACTTAGCAAAATCACGGCGTGGATACCACACTTAGCATCATATCGTGAATTGATATAAAATGCACAGCTTTGGCATGTACTGTAAGTAGCAGTTGGCTTTGGTCCCAGTGTGCCCCGCAGTGCATTGGTTGGCAGTGACCTGCGCTGTAATTCGCAGTTGGCTTTTCGGACACATTGCTATCGTCTGTCTCGCCATGTTTACTTTAACATTTTGCAATTTCAGGCCTAATTTCTTGTATTCAAGGCCGCAGCCAGGAATCTCTCAGTAACAAGTTACTGGAAAAATACATGAAAATCATAACTCCTAACTGGCATATTACACATTCAAACTAGATGGAACAGAAGAATCAGAATCAGGTTTAATATCACCGGCATAATTCGTGAAACTTCTTGTATTTGCGGCAGCGGTACAATGCAATGCATAATAATAGAAAAATAGTGAATTGCAGTAAGCATACATTAAATAGCTTAATTTAAAAAGTAGTGCAAAACAAATAAAAAACGTAGTGACGTAGTCTTCAATGTCCATTCAGAAATCGGATGGCGGGGGGGGGGGGGGGAAGAAGCTGTTCCGAATCGTTGAACGTGTACCGTCAGGCTTCTGTACCTCCTTCCTGATGGTAGCAATGAGAACAAGGCATGTCCTGGGTGATGGGGATCCTTAATAACGGACGCCGCCTTTTTGAGGCACCGTCGCTCAGTGAAAATGCCCTGGATACCACGGAGGCTCGTGGCCATGTTGGAGCCGACTGAATTTACAAATCTCACTTCACGAACTTCTATCAAATTCATGGAAATAGTACTTCAACCTTAACGTGCAGTTAGTTGTGGGGGGGGGGGGGGATAGAGGAGAAAAAATATCACGCCAAGCTTGTAAAGGTTTCATGAAAAAATAACTTTACGCAGAAAGGTGTCAAATATGTAAAATAATATAAGTAAAAAATACGCTCCTAGTGACCCTGATGCAAGCTGTGGTATTTTAGATGCTTCGTTCAAGTAATCGAATATTCGAACTGCCACTTAAGGGCTCGGCTAACGTTCAAATCATTATTAAACCATACACAGATTTAATGGTCTCAGCGGAGAAAATATAATTTGACTGACCTTTGGGACTCTCCCGCTGTTGCCCCCCCCCCAGTTATAAGACATGGAGATAAAGAGAGAGGGGCAGACGGAGACAGGGTGTCAGACAGAGGGATAAACAGAGACACGGAGGAAGAAGTAGTTTTGATCAGTTTGAACGTAGTGAACATGTCTATATACAGCATTTCCTGGCTCCGAACTAATATACTGTCCAATCAATTATTAACTGGCAAACTGGCTCCATAGATTTTATTATCACTGGTCTTGGGGCCACAGTAACATTACATTCGCAGTCACAGAAGCGGCCATATATTCCTCAATCCCAATATAAAATACTACTCATTGAGAATGTAAGCTGTATTTTATTAAGAGGTTACACATTCACCCCAGATTGGTTAAACTTCATGACACCACAATTTTTGTTCAAGCTATTAGATGCCGTCGTTGGTGTAATTCAAGAACGGCCGAATTAGATATTATTATTGCAATAAGCACGGTTGAAAGATGGAAACGTGCTTGCCATGGGTTTTGCGCTCAGGGATTTGACTTTGGCGTTCGCTGTCTTTTCATGCAAGCATTCCGAGGGTGACCAGTGCAGGGCGGGATCACGTTACATCACCGATATCTTGACCAGTTGTTGATTACATTGCCCGTCTAGCAAACCCGCTTAGGAAAAGTTTATATGCGTTCCTGCAAATTGATCTCCGAGTCGCAATTTTATGATTTGTTTCTCTAACAACTGGCGATGTCGCATAAAAAATGAGACCCTCTGACTTAAATGACCTTCTAGGCATCGCGGATGAGAACCGCAAAACCGAAAGACGATCTCCCCCCCCCCCCCCACCACACACACACACACACACACACACACACACACACTTTCCTATCTATTCCTGTCCAGAAAGATGGCCGGATTGCGTTGAGTTATTGGCTTACATCTATTTTATTTCACTGAGCCAAACTATTAAATTAACTATGCCATCCACTCAGTAAGACTGCATGGTTTAATAGGCGCGTATGTTAGAGCACCGATACCCCAAAATCAATTTTGCATATTTTCGAGATCACGCTCGTTTTTCACCTCTGAGATATAATTTGTTTTGAATGTCGTTTCTGTGAACTATCATAGACACGCGCGGCTTTTTCGAATTTGCTTTGGCAACCTTGTTTCTATCACTCCATCATCCTTTTTAACTTTTTAAGCTGGACGCAGTAAAGCAGAAAGTTGGCTGCCGTGCGCCAAGAGCATCGTCTGTTCGTATTAACCCAATTGCCCCAAGCAGTTTTGTGTTCAAGAGTAAGGGTAACATTGGAAGAGTGGGGAAAACGTGGACTCAGGTCACGTCAGGCTTGTTTGATCGTCCACACCCGGGATGTGAAACAGGGGTCACACATTCGCATATCGAATGAGTTGTAGTCAACACAGCAACTGTTGGGAGTTTCCGAGACATGCAATACCTTTCTTCTTTCTGTCCTCCCACGTTCTTCCGTGCCACGCCAGGTCCCCCTGTCTCTGTCATGCTTTGGTAATATGACTGATGAATATTGCCGTGTAACACGATGCTGTCTACTCCTTAAACAAATCGCCTTGTTCACAGTCACTACACTAGGGAGTCGCTTTGTGATATGGTATTGGATGGTTTTGTTACAAGGAGCACCTCTGCGAATGGCTATTTTTTAATACTGTAGTAAGTCGTGACGTAAAAGATGAAAGGGCCTTCGTTCCTTAGCTTGTTACAGCACGAGGCGCAATCATGTCATTGGGAAGCCGTTCCCATTTGGATCTTCGTACATGTGCTATTTCCTGTCGAAGATTGCGTTTCGGACTGGTGTAACCTAAAATCTCAACAATTAGTTTTAAATTATTAACACACCAAGAAAACCCTTCCTTGCAGCTTGAACTTCGCATACAGTTCCAACAATTATTGCTTTCCTGTATTCATACAGAGTTAATGACAGAATCTAGTTCCCATCATACAATGAATTATGTCTTAATATAGCAATTAAATTGTCTTGGACTATTGATTTACTGCTGCCGATTATAGAAATTAATATAGAAATCTTGATGTGAAGTGTTAGCACGTGCTTATCTTGTCATGCAAGTGAAGGTTGACCAGTTAAAGGGACAGAGTTCCATTGGTATTATGTGTAGCATATGAAAACATGCATTGGCATGGTATTCCTTTTCCCGAAATTTCTAGCAAATTTTAATTGCTAATTGTGCTACATTGCTTTGCCGGAATATTTTCCAGGAAGGTTTTCCCGGGATCTACACACAAAGCAACTTCAAAAGTAATTGTCTCACATGACCTCTAAACTCATATTTGTTAAAGGGGGGGGGGGGGGCGATTTACATTTTCCCGAAAAGCACTTCTGAAAGCAACTCTGTAGTAATGTTTACCCTTACGAGCAAGTAAAAGATCACTAAGCGCGAAAAATTAAATATTTTAGGTGTATGTATGTGAAGTGGGGTCAAAAGTTCACTTTCTGGAGTAACATTAGCGTCAGGAGTTGAATTTGATACTTGGAAGAAGGGGGTTGGGTTACTAGTTTACCCGGGTATATGGGAGTCTTGCCTAAACACGCAAAAATTCCACGTTTTCTCTTCGGGATTGTTTTAATAAGAAAAATGTCTCGCGAAGGGTACAAAAATACTTCGATAATGTTATTCTTTTCTCTCCGTGAAACTCATCACTCACTGCAGCTGCTTGTTCAAACGAGCAAGGGGATAAAGCACGTTTTTCTGTACTTATCTTTGAACTTGAAATTTTGCCTCTATCTCAGATTTCGTCAGTGTGAACGTCTGATACAAAGCAATGCCCTAGAATGCGTAACGTGGTGTGAATTTTATAAACCTTTAGAAATGACAAGAAACACAGAGGCGAAATAAGGGACGAGAAACGGCAGGTTTTAATGGGCGCACCTGGGAAGTGCTGTAAGCAAGTTTCTCATGCGCCCCCTGCTTCTGGATAAACTCATCGTTTTCTATATCTCCTGGGGAAAATTGTCAGCCTCAAAACATATCTGAAGTCGTTAGTCTGTGGTGTGATTGAACATATTAGACTAGTCTTTCTTAAACCTGAATCAAATTCACCAACATTTGCTCAAGAATGCGGGCAGGAATTATCATATTTTAGCCTACGCAATAAAGTAAAGAATTCTTTAATTCCGATTATTGCGCAATCGGCAGTCATGTTGACCGGTTGGTTGGTAAGTTTATTAACCCACACATTTATTTGGGAAGAAATAAACTTCCAACAAAACTAATTAATTGTGTTATTATAAAATCCTTCACTGGACTTTTTTTTTCAAATTTGTACGACAGGTGACTTGATATTTGCAGTGTGTTGCAAATGAGTATGCGGAGTGCATGTGTTATACAAAGGAGCCGGATATATAATTCTGCATAGTACCGTAGGAGGCGAATTTAGAATGAGAGATATATTCAAAAATATTGTGAGAGACTACAGATGTTGTAAATTGATACAGTAAAAACGATATATAAGTGGATGTACCCATTTCCCAGTGGTTACTAGTATGTCATGTAATTTATTAAGACGTTCCAGCAAAGCTAGCAAGAACTTCAATGTTTAAGTAAATTGCTACGTAGTCATATCGGTAAACAATACTGAAATAGTTCCCTTTAGCATAAATCGTCCCGTATTTTCACTTTTCTGTAGCAAGTTATGTCGAATGGATTTAGTTACAACAAAATCCAAAGTTGATCATTGTATCGAATAGTAAGATTCGAAATAGACTCTTCATCATTACGTAAGTTTTCATATCTCTCTTAAAGTTCCTAAATACAGATAGATTATTATTTGGCAAAATATGCATTGCTTTATAAAGCAAGTAGTTTCTCGTGCGGCAATGACATCTATAATTGGAAAATATGGAGTGAATTTTGTTTGTAAAACCTCTAAATATATTAAAGTTATTTTGTTTAGAATATGATAAAGTAAGACGATGAATATTTTATTTCCCTTCATATTTGTGTTTTGAGACTTTTTATTGTGGATAAATGTTACAGTTCCTCGGGTTCTTTCGCTGAAGGTCACTGTTCTTATCTACCACGCCCCAAATTACTTTATTTTCCCGATCTTAGCAACGCATTCACATCACCTACTTCCAAATTCTATACTTTTTTTTAAGCTAAGTAATCCAAATAAGTCCTTGTATTTTATATTGTAACTATAATCTCTGACCTTCCTTGTCAGTTTTTTTCGGCCTCTTTGTATTTTTATTTTTTTCTGCATGCCATAAAATATTTTGTTATGCCTTAATTGCGCTCGGATTCTGCTTTCACGATGTTTATACCCGACAGTTCGATATAGTTGAACTGTGAGTCTTGTTGCCCTGTCCTGCCCTCATCAGCCAGGAACGAGGAGCAACATCTAGCGGGTGCAATTAAGAATTGCAATAGTTCATTTGTATTGCCCTACATCATCGCTGGGGCTAAACTTTATTTAATTGGCCGCAGACAGGGTTTGGACCGTTCTGAGGCGATTATAGTCGCTCTTACTTGCTTATAGTCGGGCCACGAGGTTTGGCGTTGGCCAAATTTCAGTGGTGCTTCGAATAATGCCACATGGCGGAAGGTGGATACAAGAAGGAAAGAGAGTAAACGAGATAATTAGTAATATTTTCGAGCCCATTGTCAATATCTTAAAGTGGAATAATTAACAATTTTGGTTTATACGGTATTAGATTGCTGTTGAGATGCGCCCTTCACAGGTATACGTTGTTTCAAAGGGTTCTGTTGTCAAATAAGCAGCGTTTAGCATTGCAACTATGAGAAACACGTTAGCCATTTTCCATTCAGCAAACTCCCATGTAACCATGACAAGGCAGGCTGTACTCTTTGAAGGGATAAATATTGGCCAGCACACTCCGCTGGTCAGATTGGTGCCCTGGGGCCTTTTACCCTGAACGCAGAGAGCTTTTTTTTAAAAAAAATACACTATATAAAAGTTATTTGGAAATGTTGGAAGTGACCGGTTGTATGTCAGCACACCATTGTTTTTTGTTTCTCTCGAATCTGCAACTGCCTCCTCATTCTCCCAACCCTGCCAAGTTTTTCAACGTA
This sequence comes from Hypanus sabinus, assembly GCF_030144855.1. NCBI lineage: Eukaryota > Metazoa > Chordata > Chondrichthyes > Myliobatiformes > Dasyatidae > Hypanus > Hypanus sabinus. Next base: position 99,017,579 of record NC_082718.1, read on the forward strand.
GGGAGGAAGTGCTTCAGCTGTCAATACAAGAAATACCGGGTAGAGGACAAGAGGGGACATTTGCCCCAGCGATATTGGCTTGATCTCACACACTTGCGTTTAGGTCAGGTCTCTATCAAGGGGCGAATTCCTTGACTGCTACTCTCAATCTGATTCTGACAACTCGTGCCTGCGAACGAGTGTGGAAAGGAACGTGTGTCACACATCCAGCCACGCATGGTTTATGCCACGCTACATGGTATAGCATTACTAAAGAAATGTCAAACGGCAGACACTGTGGAACTCCAATTTTCTTGTTTGTTTGAAGTACACTTTACTTCAACTTTCCTAAATAATTTCAAGACGCCATCTGACTGGAAAATAATAACACCAGGAAAGTCTTAACCAATAAGTACTTTAACTTTACCTAATGTCCATATATTGGAAAATTGACTTAAAAATGTCTTTCATTTTCACAATCTCCGCAATAACTGAGTGGTTGTAAAGGAAAGATAAGGCGAATTTTGTGCAAAATTAAAGCGTGATTGCGTTCATTTGAAGCCCAGAAAACCTACCGCAATCCTTCCAAGTTAGTTTAGAAACAAACTAAACCATTGAGGAGGAGGTGAATAACACTAGTGGTTAAATGGAAACAAATGAATGGGATCGAATGGATAACAGCCCCAATTTTACAGTGGGCCGTCTGGTATCTGAAAGAGAAAGGCCGTAGTTCTGTTTTGAGCGGCAATTTACTCAATAGCGAGGGAAGGCCTCATTACTGGACTGTTAAATACATCATTCTTCCAACCTGTGACCTAATGGAGCCTCTGCAACTTGTTAGGTCCCGCACTTGATTTGCGTTATTTATTTATTTGTTCGATTTGAAATCATAAACCCTGGTATTCTGTTGCCGAGGTTTGCAAGCTGCTTGCTGTTTCATGGATACCGCTGGGTAAATTTTGCTTCACCTCATCTTCTTCGGTGAACCTGAAACGGAGAGGGAAAAGAAGGGGACGTTTTTATTGGCAGAAAATATTAATAAATTCAGCGGGGTTGCAGGAATAAATTGGAGCTTTCCGCGACGGTGATTGGAATAGACTTTATTTTATCGTGATTTAGGAGTATTTTTAAGCCAATCTTGATACTGGAACTGCTAAAGTTAATAGAAACGGTTTTGTTATCCGATGGCTATCAACTTTATCAAGTATCGGGCTGCGGGTGCAAATGAATGGATGATTTGCACATTTAGTTTATAACCCGTACCTTTGTAAATATTATTTTGCGTCATTGTCGCGCTGTCATTATTACAGGGTCGTTCCGTGCACACGGCCACTCGTGAGCATAAGCCACTGCCTACTTTAATATAACTTTTCATTGGCTCTTATCTGTGGTAATGATTCACCTCCTGTATTAAATAGAAATACATTCCATCCGATTCGTAAAAGTAGAGTTTAATTCGAGTAATGTCGGGTATTGTTCCTCCCGACTGCTATAAATTTACACGACAGAGTTCAGCCTTTGATCGTGAGCATATCTGTACCCGGGTCTGACAGTTAAAAAAATGCAGACTTTTGAAGCTGATTTAAGTGTCATCAATAAACTTTCAATAAGGTCACTCAAACCGAAAATCCACTCTTTCTCCCCCTGGGCTGGGGATGGGCGCCAGGCCGGTCTGAGGGTAACGCGTCCGACTTCAGGTATTTATTTTAAACAGGATAATGATCTGAAGCTCCCCTCTTTAATCGCGGTGCAACGCATTTGCAGTTTACACTGACCACAGAAATCGCGTTAAAAGTATCAATTTCCTGAACAGGTATAGCTGTCCTGCTTAAAATCGAATTTTAATACCAATCTACAAAGGATAAAATTAAGAAATTACGGCTTTGTTGAATCAACAGAAAGCAATATCAAAAGTCGTTTTAATGCGGCGGTGGTTATGTGTGAACGAAGGCGTTAATTGTAAAAGAAAACACCTTATATTAGGCTGCCTACTCTATAAACTCTGCTCTAACCCACTCACTACCTCTTGTTGCTCAGACTACGCTATCGTTGAAGGATTAACATACTTCTAGCCGCCTGATTACCCTCAGTTAGGAACTCATTTCTAAACCCCGCTATATCTGCCTTACTCCAATCCATTCTTTAGAATCCACCATTCGGCTATACCTTCCGTATCTAATTCCTTCAGCACGGCTTTTATTTATTAAATTGAACGCCTAGTCCGCATCCCCGTACGGTCAGCTTCACATCTTTGCCCAGTTTCAGGTACCAGTGTTATTAATGCCGCCGGCAACACAAACTAGACTTTTGGTCTCTGACGCGAATCTATTAATGAAATACTGCAACCTAATTTGGCCTGAACCCAGCCTATGCGATCTCAGTCAAGGTTTAGAAATGTGTGCTGATCGTAAATTCTGGTTTCCCAAGTGCACAGACAAGATTACTTTTGTTGGATATTTGAACATTTCCTGAGGTAGCATCTCATCGCACAACATAATGCTGTTCAAACCTGTGTTACCGGGTCCATAAGGACCTGTCACTCCAAACTCTAATTTTCATAGCGTTACCTGTTTTGGCAGACCATTTATATCAGCCAAACCAGTAGAATTTAAAGGCACCTACCGTTCCTGACAATTGGATATCAACTCTAAGATTTCATGCTCTTTCCAGACTGAATCAGTTGCAACACATCACCAGACTTCCTGAGGCTACATAATCAACTCCGACTCGTACATCTAAAAAAAATCCTACAATAAACGAACAGTGAGGACATGTACCGAATCTATAACTATAGACATATACTTTCTGGCTGGAGTCCAAGTACAGGCTTGTGTGAGCACTGTATATTCAAGGGACGATAACCTTTCAGGTCAGAACCAATTAACAGTTCACGAATCTCACAAAGGAATCACGAACAATAATCGTTTAATCAGAATTAATAGCACATGATACTACATGCCTGGTATGAGTTGGTTTAATCAAAGCCTTCTGATTAAGCAAATACACAAGCAAAACGTTTCCAAACCTAAAACATAAACACTACATTCTTCCTCTGGAATGTACTGCCTACATGTAAGTTGTTCCTTTTTTTGTGTGTCACTGACCAGGGATTGGCCATTACAATTTGCCTGTACTCAATTCAAAATATCAAAATGACTTTTGAATTAATAAAATTTGTGGGGAAAAAACTTTGTTCATGAAAATAATTATGATGTAATTAAAAAGATAATCACAATTACAGAAATTATACATTGAAGTAAAGATACAGTTTGCCAAATTAACATAAGCTATTTTCTTCAGAATATTAATGCAAGGTAAAAATAAATCAAATTCTTGAAACAAACAGCAATGCTATGAACATTTGAGCTTGTGTTAGATGGTGAATAAGTATTTCTGAGGTGCAGGTAGCTTAATCCCCAAAACATGATAAGTAATGGTGTCTCAAGCAGTTACACAAAACTTAACAGTGCCTGATCGTAGTTGAGGTAAAAACTGGTACTCAACATAAAATTGATTTCATTTATTTTCTTTGAGCGAATTTTGACATACCTTATTTTCTAATGATGTTCGTTAAGTTAATTTAATCCAGCAGCACACCATTACTTTTTCAGTTTAGAAAAAAATCAATTTCCTTCCTTCTTGACCCCCACGTGTTTAGTGAAGTATATTTTTGAGAGACAATATCCCTTTTATGGAAGACTATCTTTTATTTGCCATTGTCATATCACAGCAACGTTATAATTATGCTGCTGTGCTACACACAATAATAGGGGCAGCGGAATGCCTTGAACGGAAAGCAGATCTTAGTGCTCCTGGGAACTAACTTAAATATGTTGGTATGTCTTAGAAATGGAAAACATAAACAAAAAATAATAGTGTTGGTAGCAGCAAGCAGATAACAAATCTACAGTTTGACAAATGATGGAGAAATGCCAAGCATTGAAATATTGGTTGTAGTGAAACTGTATATAGATGCATAGCTCAACCACAGGTGCTGCAGGACATTAGTTTCGCACAGTACAGCTTCAGGGATATTTCACTTGATGCCCCCTCCCCTCCCCCGTCAATACTGTAGAAAGCAACTAAGTAATACACCACCTTAAGATTTATGTGAAGATTTCATTACAAAAAGGACTTCACCGAACATGTCACTAGTGCCTTTGTGACTCTTAACTGGATCACAGTTATATGATTTTATACTTGTTACAAAGGATTGTCTCCTCTGTTTTACAGAAACAGGAAAAAAAGGTGGAGAAAGTCAGAAACAGGAATGTGGAAATAACAGGCAGAATATGTATGAGAACTGTATGGAGAAGCATGAACAAACATGAAAAGTAAGAGGAAAATAGAAAGTGGGATAGAATAATTGTACATTGGCATGTCCAATGTCTTTAAAAATAAATTAACAGCATGAAATATCATTCTACCTGCTGAAGCCAGAAAGTGAAAATTTATGTTTATGATAGAAGTAGAAATATGTGTATACTGGTATAAAGTAAAGACTATTTAAGGTTCCTAATTTTCACTATAAGTTAAACAAATCATCAGTGTAACATAGCAAATTTTAATGCAGTTTTAAACAAATTGACCCCACATGCACTACTAGAGTTTGTTGTATGGAACTTGGCTGAAAAAAATAGGAACAGTGTGAAGCTTAAATATTTATTCCCAGTTTCAAGCAGGAGCATTCCAAAGAACTGTCATTTTAAATAAGCTGAAAAGGTGACATGGTATTTGAATTAGTATAAATGGCCTGCATGTGCTAGGATCAGGAGGTATTTACTGCTGCAGTGACTACCTAAATCTTTGCAGGGTAAACCTTATTTTAATAGGTTAGCTATTGGGAATGCCACATGGTCCATTGTATTTTGCAAGATCTGAGTTGTTTAAATGCATAAGGATTTTTTTCCAAAATCTGAGAAAATAATCTGATTAATATCACACCAGTCCTATGCCAAGCAAAGCTGTGCACCTACTGCTCACAAAGCCAAGAGGAATATTTCAATGTATCAGTCCAAGAAGTAATTGTAAACGCTTGCCATGTTATGTATTACTACTGCAACAGATGGATCATTAAATCTGTATTACTTCAGTAATTATATGTATATCCGACTTCATGCATGTACAATCTAACTTGAACTATCATAAAGGTAGTATGTGCATCTGAGTACAGAGGCAAAACTAAAATTCATGCTTTCAGTGAGGGAAATTCGCTTCTTAGTGATCATGGTAAATCCCCCAGCTTCTGAATGCAAGTAAATCCTTATCCTCTTCATTTTATGTGTTTACAAATCATTGCTTTCTTCCTTTTATTTTCTAATATTTCATGAGTGTTTTCATGAAATGTTATGACTTACTTTTGGCTTGTGGTAGTTCTAACTATGCTTCATATATAGAGAGTACAAGTTTTAAAAAATAGAGCAGAATTAATATCTCAGCTTGAATTACGTCTCCTTTATAAAGAACAAATATATTTGCCAACTTAAAACAGTAGACCAATGACATAATCAACTGTAATTATATATCAGGAAGTGACAAAATGGGCTGACAAAAGTAGAGCTGTGGTGTATATGGATTTCACTAAGGCATTTGACAAGGTTTCCTGTGGTAGGCTGAAAGGTGAGGAGGCGTGGGTTCGAGGGAAACTTGGCTGTGTGGAATCAGAAGGCAGTGGGTGGCAGTAGATGGAGTCTACTAGGTCCCGATGAAAGGTTTTGGCCCAAGACATTAACAGTTCCTCTCCTCCCAAAGATGCGGCTTGACCAGCAGATTTCCTCTAGCAAGCTGTTTGTTGCAAGTTATTAACATATTTGCAAACTTCAGCTCATAATTTTAAGCAAATTAAAGTTTCAGTACCACAGTCTGTTCTCTTTTAAATCTTTTTATTAATTTTCAAATACTTAGACATAACAATAGTAATCCAGAGAGATTGGGAATACATAGTTGGTAAACAGTATGTACGAGTTTACACTATAGATAACACAAATGTACTAAGCCCCCCAAACTCTTGATGTATTTAACATGATAGAAAAAAAACATATTAAAAAAACACCCAAATTAAAAATTAACTAAACAAAACTAAACAAAGCTGGGCTATTATATTACAATGGATACAATCAATAATGTCAATAATTTATCTCCTCTATTCAAATATTTAAGGATAATAACAAGGAAAAGGTCAAGATACATCATATGAAAGTTTTGAATAAATGGTCTCCAAGTTTCTTCGAATTTAACTGAAGGGTCAAAGGTGACCCGCAGAGTTCCTCCAGCAGGCTGTTTGTTGCAGGTTATTAATATATTTGCAAACTTCAGCTCGTAAGGCATACATCTTATATTTAGTAATTCGGTGCTAGATTGGATAACACTATTCTCTAATATTTACGAAGGTGTCAACATCAAATTGTGTTGATTTCATCCTTTGAAGGAACTTAATGAACCAGGTGGTTTGCAGAATACTCTTACTTCTCCCCTTAGATTCACAAAATTATCTTCTTTTTAGGTTTAATGACTTGAATTTAAATTCCCCAGTGTGCAGGTGGTATTCAAACGCTTGTTCCTGGATCAATAGTCCCAGCGTCTGGATGCATGTCCTGTAACTTAACTACTATTCTATCACTAACTCAATCTCAAAGAAAGCTCAAAATCACAATTTCCGGGTTACGAGCTGTTTGTAAGGTCAACAGTTTGAGTGTTGAGAATTATTTTGCAATTTGCACTTATCATTAGTTTGTCTTTTTAGGAACATTATGACTTTGATTACAAAAGTGGAACTTGAAGTACTGGCATGAAAGATGTACCAGGAGCAATAAGAACATTGTAATACAATGTATTTTGACCAGTTATTAAATGTCAATGTATGTTATTATTAGTTATTGCTATATATCATGAATCATTTGTAAAATGATCTTGTTTCAAAAATAAATAGTAAGTGTTAAACAATATATCACAGAGAAGTTAACAAACATGATTGACTCTTTATATGACATGAGCATGGTAAACTTTTGTTGAGGTTTGTGTTCGCAGCCAAACATACAATGCATTATTTAATACACTTGTAATGTATGGTTTTTGCCCTGACCTGAAATATCACAGACCACAGCAAAATTATAATACAAATGCAAAGTTCTGTGAATGCTGCATCATAAACATAAACAGCAAACTTGAAATCTTCAGCTACTCTGGCTACATGCATGGAGAGTGAAACAAAATTAAAGATGAATATTGTGATCTTTCATCAGAATGTTTTGATGAAATATCATTGATTTGAAATCTTATAACATCACAAATGTTGTCTGGACCTGTTAGAGTGATTTCTGTATTTAGCGCATTTATATTTAGCAAATAACTTTAGCCACCAGTCTTTGGATCTTAGTATAAATTGTGGATTTAATTTGGAGTGCAGCTCTGAACAATGGTTTCCTAAAAGCCATGAATCCTAGACCAGACAATGCTGATTAAACTTAATTTGGATGTGTGTGGTATGGGTGTGAATTGGGTGATATGAAGTTCACGAGTAGTTTCAAAGAAAGCAATGTAGATACAATGTAAATATGGAATTGTCCTTTGATGTTTATCACATAAAATATTGAACCTCACATTGAGGCAGCCAGACCTTTCGACTGAAAGCATCTCCATATGATGTCTGGTGTACCTTGTTTTGTCAAATAAAGAAGCTGCTTCATATCTACCAGTACCTTTCTCCAGTACTGACCAATAAAATTACATGACCAATAAAATATGGTCTATTTTCCAGTCAATTTTTGCTTCTTGTTTGCTATGTAGAAGTGAAGCTTAAGAAATAATATTTTTGAGCAACCACTAAATATAATTATTCCTGGAGTTACGGAAAAGGAAGAGAAACAGTGCTGTTTGATTAGAAGAAAGAATTTGTTAAAGATTTAGAGCCTGGTTTACTATAAAGTTTATTCCAGAGGTTAATCAGCTTGAAACTCGGAGTCACAGAGCCTGGAAACAGGCCCTTTGGCTCAACAGTCCATGTTGACCTCCTGTAAGAAAATTAGTTGTGTAGGTGTTCACAGCTTTAAAGGGGTTCTTATAGGTATAATATCTCTTTATAAGTTTACAAATGTGCTATTAAACTGGAGTGATTGCAATGCACTGTTAAAATATTGCCAGATAGAACAACACCTTATATTCCGTCTGGGTAACCTCCAACCTGATGGCATGGACATTGATTTCTCTAACTGCCATTAATGCCCCCCTTCCCTTCTTACCCCATCATTTATTTATTTATTTGTTTGTTTGTTTTTTTTATCTTTTTTCTATTTCTGTCTCTCTACTTGCCTGCACTCCATCTCCCTCTGGTGCTCCCCTCTGCCTTTCTTTCTCCTATCCCATAATCCTTTCCCTTCTCCAGCTGTGTATCCCTTTTGCCAATCAACTTTCCAGCTCTCAGCTTCATCCCACCCCCTCCTATCTTCTCCTATCATTTCGGATCTCCCCCTCCCACCTTCAAATCTCTTACTATCTTTTCTTTCAGTTAGTCCTGATGAAGGGTCTCGGCCCAAAATGTCGACTGTACTTCTTCCTACAGATGCTGCCTGGCCTGCTGTGTTCCACCAGCATTTTGTGTTTGTTGACAGAAGTGATTCCTTTTTAACCAAGTCTTCTTTCTAGTTGAATGGCTGATGCAATGTAAGTCTTCTGGGTTTCAAGTTCTGCAAAAACGTTTCGCAGAGCAGGAGATGCTTTTCTTTTGTACAGGCTTGAAGTAAAACAATCTCTATAGTGTATTTTTTCTGAAATAGTTGTTATTATAGAAGACATACCAAAATCTGAAATGATGGAGACTAAACATTAGACAAGAAAGAACAAATTAATATCTTAGGAGTAGATCCTTCTCTTGAAAATCTGTTCCAGTTCTGATGATGGGACAACATCTGAATTATTTTTATTCCAGAATTGTAGCATCTGCTTTTTGACTGATAATTTTGCGCATGCATACGTCCAGAATTCTGTCAGCTCCTTGTAATGGACTGAAAAGTCGTGTAACAAAATGCTTCTTAATTACATAGAAATTTTGCAGGCCAACATTGCTAACATATTGTCAGAATTACATATTCTAGATGACATGATGTGAAAAAGAACATCAATTGGGTTTGAAGAAAATGCTGCTGGTGGAACTCAGAATCAAGTATCAAGGATCAGACATTGATGGGTAAACATCAGTCTGTTCTTAATCCTTCAGCGGAATGATGGAGTGTATCATTGACAGCAGCATTATGGCAATACTTACTCATCAATAAACTGCTCACTGATGTACAGTTTGGGATTTACTAAGCATAATCAGCCCCAGACATCATTACAGTTCTGGTCCAAACATGAATAGGAGAACTGAACTCCAGAGCTGAGCTAAGTGTGTATGTATAACATCATGGAACTCTAGTAAAACTAAAGTAAATGGAAAATGCTTCATTGTCTGGAATAATAATTAGCAGAAGGAAGTGGTTCTGATTGTTGGAGGCAATCTATCTCAAACCTGCAGGAATATTTTTGAACTTACTTCCATCATAAAATCAGAAGCAGGATCTTTCTTCAGGATTGTGCCCTGCTTACATCTCACTGGATCTGCACAAACAATGCAGCAGTTCATGCCTGCATGGACCAGTTTTTGGTTAATATTCATGTGATACACTTGTCACAAAATGACTACCAGCAATGGGGAAGAACAGCCATCTCCCATTACTGGGAGATAACCAGACTTCACATCATGAAATTTCTCATTGTCAGTATCTGAAAAGTCTTAATATAGCTAACCAGAATAACTCTTCAGCCGTAAGATTTTAAAGTTCAAAGTATAACCTTAAAGCTAGTTATTCTGAGGTAAGGTATTTGCTTCATGACCTTCAAATTCTTTCCACTTAGAGCAGAAGAACAGTGTGTTAAGGGATAACCTTGATGATTGCTACTATTTGTCACCATTTCAAGGACAAATGTACTGAAAGGTGGCAGAAAAGGGCCAGTAACATCCTGATGAACTGTTTCTCCCACTCCCATCAGGGAGGAGGCTACGTAGCATCCACACCAGGACCATAAGACTCAAAAACAGTTACTTTTCCCATGCAGTAAGACTGATCAATACCTCCACTCATTAACTCCACCACTACTTTATTATTCCCATCAGCCACCTTATGTACAGTCTAGCATCACTTTATGGCCATACAATCAATTTATGTATATAAACTATCTCATGTATTTATATTTATTGTGTTTTTTAGTAATATTGTGTTCTTTATCTTTAATGCTTTTTTAGTTCTGCATTAGATCCGGAGTAACAATTATTTTGTTCTCCTTCCAATTGTGTACAGGAAAAGACTTCAAACAATCTTGAATCTCCTGAATTTATTACTTAACCTATTTTGTATAGAACAGTCCTTTTATTTGACACCTGTTTACCTCCTTAACTATTTGTGCTCCACCCCAATGGCTGTCACACGCAACAATGTGACTCAATGCAGCAATTTGTCCAATGTTTGGCAACCACTCAAGCTCTTAGAAGAAGAAAAATGGTAGGTGCATAGGTCCCCCCAACATTTCCAAGCCTGGGTGCAAGTTAAACACCATCCAATTTAAAAAATACATTGCTATTCTGTCAACACTGAATCAGTTTCCTAGAAATCTCTACCCAACACCATTACAGTAGCACCATTCCTGCATGGATTCTACCAGTTGAAGAAAGCTGCACGATGACTGGCAAGTAATGTTAGCTTTACAAGTGACATCCATGCACAACAAATGCATTTCTTTTAAGATGATATTCTTGGTACCAAATATATAAACTTTGTTAAAAACAAACAAGCAAAAAAAAAAATTCCAGATGCTGTAAATCTGAAATGAAAACCAGGTATGCTGGAAATCCTGAACAGGTTTGCATTAGAGTGAGGGTTAGGGTTAGGGTCTGTGGAGAATGTAACAGAGTTAATGTTCCATATCAGCAATTAGTTCATCAGAATAGAAGCTTTCTTCGATGTTTTAATTTGCAGTGATGCATAAATCAGATTATACTCAGAGCCATGCCACAATAACTCCACCGTTCTGTCGACTGAGCGGCATATGAAAAGTATGCAGGAAGTAAATTAAGGAATTTGTCTCTGTTCCACATTAACATGTGGGCCATTAAGTTTTTTGTCTTGTGCATCATTACAATTGATAACTCAATTCATCTTTTAGTCTTTTGTGTTTAATACTGCATGTGACTATTGTATTAAATGCTAAATCTATAATTTATCTTGAAATTTCTACTAGTTGTAGTAATTATAATTTAATTTCTCTTTTTCTATTATTTCAATATTTTTGAAACTGCAGCATGACAAACTTCAACTTTAGAAATTTATTTTTAGAAGGAGAAAAAAATCATAAATATTTTCTAATAAAAATTAAGAAAGTTAATGTTACACTTAACACAATGGTGAAAATTCCTAAACCAGAATTAACTTTGTGTAGTCTTCTGGGAGAAAGTAAAATTGAAATACATGCTTCAGCAGCTAAATGCAACAAAATGCTTAAGCGTAAATGTCAATATTAATTAAATTGCCAAGACTCTCATCTGACTTGACATTCTGATGTTTTCTCTAAAGCCTTTAGCTGAAGTGTTCAGTTTTATGAATACAAAATAATGTTTGGCAGTAGGACTGAAAACAGATCACAATAATGTTACAAAAGTCTCTGTGGGACTAAGGATATCAATATAAGGAGCAGATGGGCTTTTCTCTAGTCATATTTTTCATGGATCGTTTGTTCATTCCCTAGTTTTGGCTGACATCAGTTTGGAGTTTCTGCTCGATTTTCCCTCTTGTGTAAATGCGTAAATTCTTGTGAGCGAAAACATGGGATGCAACACTTTATCAAGATGGTGCAAATTGCCGGACCGTTTATGCTAGAATTGTTGATTGGAACACAACAGGAGAATGTACTCTATTGCTCATGAAGAAACGTTATCAGCAGAATCAGTATAGAAACTGTTTTATTATCATTGACATATGCCATGGAATTTGTTGTTTTGTGGCAGCAGTACAGGAGAATACATAAAAATTACTGTAAATTACAATAAGAGTATATAAAAATAATAGTAAAAAGAGAGCACAATTTATGGACTGTTCAGTAATCCGATGGCAGAGGACAAACATGGAGTGTGTATCTTCAGGCTCCTGTCTCTCTTCATCGATGGTAGTAGTGAGTAGAGGGCATATCCTGGATCAAAGATCAAGGATCATGGATCAATGTTATTTGCCATATACATTTATATGTAGTATGAAGAATAAAGAATTATATAAAAATGAAGTTAGAGATTAATTTACAGTTACAGAAAAAATGTGTATAAATGCTTAAATGTAAACAGTATTATATAAAAAAGTGGTTTTTAGTGCAGAGAGGTGATGAGAGTAATAGATAGATAGGGGGAGCTACTGGGAATGGTCGATCAGATTACCTGCTTGGTGGCAAAAAGCTTTTAAGATAAGCATGAAGTTTTTGCTTTAATAGACCTGTAGTGGTTTCCAGAGGGGAGCTTCAGGAAAAGCCAGCTTGCATGGTGGATAGCATCTGCAATAACATTTCCAGCTCACATACAAGTCCTGAAGTGACGGCAGACTGCAGGCCAGACAGTTCACTGCGGTTTTCGTATAGTGTGAAAAGATGCTGCGTCAAGCCACACAGTCATGACTGATGTGAGGATGCTCTCTGTGATAGCAGTGTAGAAATGCGCCAATATGCTCTGGGGAAGATGGAATTTTACTAACTGCTGCAAGAAGTTCATCCTCTAATGGGCCTTTTTGTTAATGAAGGAGATACGTTTCTCCCACATGGGGTCCTGTGAAATAATGATGCCCAGGAACCTGAATATTGAAATGGTGCTGACGGTAGAGTTGTTGGTGATGAGTGGATGGAGAAAAGACATATTTCTCCCGAAGTTGATCTGCATCTCCAAGGTTCTGAGGGCATTCAGCTCCAATTTGTTATGATTGCACCAGAACACCAGCTTGTTTACTTTCTGGTGGGTCTTGGATTCGGCGCTTCTGGTGATAAGTGGCAGTGGTGTTGTCTGCAAACTTAATTTGTTTAACTGATGGATCCCTGAGATGCAGTCATTGGTGTGTAGAAAGAAAACGGAGAGAGCATGCCCCTGTGGTGCACCCGTGCTGACTGAGCGGGGAGCGGAGATGTGCTTGCTTTATTTCACATACTGCCCCCGTCAGAGAGAAAATTTGTAATCCCACCTGCAGATGGGACCTGGTATGTTAAGTTTGTAGATTCGGAAGAATTTCTATTAAAGTCACCAAGCTTCATTATCAATATTTGTAAATAAAAGTAAAAGAGTTCAATACTGTATCTCAGTGTCCAGTTTTCATGAGTAATTAAGTTTTCAAAGTTCAAAGTACATTTAATGTTGAAGTACGTATACTAATACAACCTTGAGATTTGTCTCCTTACAGGCAGCTACAAAACAAATAAAATTAAAAAAAAACACAGGATAAGATGTTAACATCCCTCGTGCAAATGGGCCGTGAGCACTTGCTCGAGGCTGCCTTGATGTTGGGAGTGGCACAGGGTTGACACGCAGGGGTTTTCAGGTGGGCACCCTCCTTCCTCGCTGTTTCATCTTAGCCCACTACATCTCCAGAGGGCTCGACGATGACCTCTGGTGTACCAAAGTCATCCCCCATTGTGTCCTCCCACTCTCTTGATGTCAATTTGGAACCCAGGAGAGGTCTTTTTGCATGATCCAAAGTCAGTGACTGCTTCCTTCCACCACCTCTGATGAGTCTCTAATAATTTGGTGACCATGGATCCCCAGCTCCTTCAGCAATCTGATAGTGGATGTGGCTATAAATCCCCTACGATCCATTAAAGAAGGCTACCAAACATCCAAAGTGCCAAAAAAAAATGAACAATGCGTGCAAGCAATGAAAAGAAAGCAAATAATATTTAGAACTGATCTTCATAAAAGTGAGTTCACAGCCATAAAGCCAGAACTCACTTCTGTGAATTTCAGTTCTGAATGTTATTTAGGTGTTCTGAGAACACAAGCAAAGTGAAGCAGAAAGAAAAAAGAAACAGTTAAGGGGAAAGGGATGGATGGATTGAAGGTTGGATTTGGCACAATTCTCCTCAAAGATTTAGTAGCTGTTGAAAAATTCCACCACCAGTCCTTCACCTCACTTACGTCATACAAAATATAACTTCCATTTGAAACTTTAGAAGTGCAGGTTTCTATGCAGAAAGAAGTTTTTGGAATGAAGTAACTTAAGGCAGCAGGGTACTGATAAGTTATCTAGATCCCTGTTACATTTTGTACAAATGTCCCCATCATCATCATCAATAATGATTGATAAAGATACAACCATACTGATTCATTACATCCAGAAAAATGTCTGCATAAGCGCCTGCTATTTTTGCCTTTCACATTAAATAGGTGTGGTTTGATTACTTACCCTTTTTCCAGTGAAAATAATTGCTTCTGAGATTATTAAAATCTCTGGAGATTTTGAACAGCTCTTTCAAATTTTCCCCGATACTTACTGTTCTAAAAAGAAAGATGACACTTTCTTTGGGATCTTGAAGTGGAAATCGTTTATTAAATTGCAGATGCATTCAGTTAAATCTCCTTTGCTCCAATTGTAAGAGCTTAACTGCTTCATAAATTGCTCTGGTACCAAGGTTGGGGCCCAATCATCATTTTGTGAATGCTGAGAGAACTTGTATCTTGTCATGAGCCCTGTGGCTTGCCATAGAGCATCGAGCTTCTAAACTTCTTGAGCAGCTGTATGTAGAAACAAATAGCTAGAGTTGTTAAGCTCTTGTGCTTTTGGTTTGATCTTGTTAAGTTAGTTGTGGCTGGCACTTGTTTGCTGCATTCTATGATTATTTAAAGAGGACTCTGATTCATTGCCTGTGTGGGATCATTGTCTCGTGGTATCTCTGAGGCTCTGTTGGTATGCTAATGTCTAACCTCTTGCTTCCTTCTCTTCCTTGGGATCCTGCCGTTCCTGTGCTCCTCTTTCAAGCCGTGAACGTGCTGTCCGCAGCTCTGGGGTTGACTAGGTGGCAGTGACCTCCGTTGCAGAGAAAGCCTGTCGTTCCTTCTCTACACCACTTTGTGAGTGCACCATGACATATCGTGCTTCTGTTTATGAAACCAAGGTACATGTACGTCATTTGAAGAGCCTTCTTATTTGTCCTGTAACCTCAAAATATTGTGCTCGTATAGCTCAGATGTCTCTGTTTTTGTCCTCCATTTGAAATTGTTCCATTTAGTTTATGAAATTATCTCGTTGACCAAATTATCAAATCGAAAACCTTGTATTATCTTTTGAGTGCAATAATGCATGAATTTGCATAAATGAATTAATTTACTCGAACCTTGCATTTTCTACAACGTATTAGATGAGGGCTAGATTTGAATCAAACTGAAGGGATGTATTTTGTTGAGCCTTCAACAACATGTAAATTAGTTAAAGCTTCCACAAATATGTCATAGATCCCACATGTGTATATTTGGTTCAGCATTCAAGAGAAATCTAAATTGAGCAGAGCATGTCTTTTTAATGCAGTGTGTCTGTACTCTAAATTACCCGCATTGTTACCTACCATGAAAGCCTTAGTAAAAAAATAATAAATGATTTCATATATATTTTAATCCTTGATATTGTTTTTACCGTGCATAGTTCTATTGATTTGTATTCAATGTTATGTATAATCTGTAGTCAGTACCCTGTAATAATAAAAGGATGTCTAGATACAATATAGGAATAATTTAAAAATATCCCACAAGTCTGGAAGCTGATAGGATCAAAATAACCATGTTTTATAGCCTGCTAAATTGTACTTCTCATTGAAGACAGACTTGTAAAGTTTTACAGTGCTCATAGTTCGTATATTTCTTTAAATATTTCTGTGTTATTCTATAAACTTGCACACATAAAAAAAGGACATTTTTGAAAATCACACAGCTGGAAGAGTCAATATCTGCTATTTATTAAAGGTTTATTTATGTCAAAGGTGTCATCATGCATTCATCCCATCTCAAAATATCACTTCTCTCCCAATCATGGTGTAATTGAGAGTGTGCAAGAAAGACATACAAAATGCTGGAGGAATCTAACAGGTCAGGCAGCATCTAAGAAAAAAAAGCACAGTCGACGTTTCGGACCAAAATCCTTTGCCAGTCCTGCTGAAGGGTTTTGGGAAACATCAACTGTGATGTTTATTCCCATAGATGCTGCCTGGCCTGCTGAGTTTCTCCAGCATTTTGTGTGTCTTTCTCAGATTTCCAGTGACTGCAGATTTTCTCTTGTTTGTGATTTGAGAATGAACAGGCAGTTCATCAGATACAGTATTATATTAGTCTTATTGAATGAATTCAGTTACAGATCTTGTTAATGTGGGACACGCATTTCATGTTCTGATGTAGAAAGTAATCAAAACAAAATATCCCGAGTTGGAAGAGAGTACTAGGACCAATACATAAAAGTTGAGTTAATCTGTAGGAAATGCATGACATTTTATTTAGTGTCTATCTTTCTCAGTATTATCATTAGCTCTATAATCTTCCCCACCCAATGGATTACCTTAGTTTAAAGAGATGGATGATAGTTTGAAATAAACTAACTTTTAGGAGTTCCTTGAGCAATTATTGCTTCAAGCACATTAGTTCTGCTAACTGTCTGTAGTGGAGCAGGCTCATCCATCACCTCAGATCCTCAGCTACTTTCATCACCTACGATTTTCCCCATTAGTAGATGTTCCACCCAACGTCTGCATTCCTTCTATTGCTGTGCCCCGCATTCTCCCTCACAAAATTCTTGGCAAGGATTTGATTGTACGTTCTTTAAACCAATAAATCTTAGAAATAAAGGCAATGAACTGAAAGAGCAGACAGACATTCGGAAGTACAAAGTTGTAGACGTTCCTGAAACGTGACTCACAAGTGATCAGGAATGGCAGCTAAGTATTCCTGTTTACTCAGTTATTAGATGAGGTTGAGAAAAGGTTTGTTGAAATCAAGATTGGTAAAGCAAACAATAACAGCGAGGGATATTAGAACAAGATCAACATGTAAAGTCACATGGGTTTAGGAATCGGTGTATTTCATTGACTGCCAGATAGATAAAGGTGGACAAGAACAAATATGAGAAGTTTGAATATAACGAGGTAAGAGAATCCTAAAAGTGGAGCAGGTTCACAGGGCTGAATGGGCTGTTCCTGAATCTAGTTCATGTCTTTGCTTCTTGACACTAACTGGGAGGGCAAAAGGATAAAAATATAAAAGGAATCATGCTCGCATGAAAATTTTAAGGGAGCATTGTATATACTTAATCCCAAGAATGGAGGGGATTAGTTTCGCGATTGCAGTGAAAGAGTATTTGAGGTAATCATCTTTAAGTGAATTACATTCAGAATAATTTTTTCAAAAAGAAACAAAACTACAACTGACTAAAAATTTTAAGTTGAGGTAAATCCAAGTTTACTCAACTGAGTTATTATTTCATAAAGATTGACTGGACATGGGGCAGCACGATAGTGCTGTGGTTAGCACAACGCTTTACAGTACAGGTGACCTGGGTTCAATTCCTGCCGCTGCTCATAAGGAGTTCATACGTTCTTCCCATGACCCTGTGGGATTCCTCCGGTTTCCCCAAAGTTTAGAGAAATTCAAAAGAGGAAGGAAAACAAAATAGTAAAGAAAGTTAGGAAAACAAAGAGGATGAATGAATTATCATTGTCTTGCAAAAACAAGGAAATCTCTATGGCATTGGCTGAGGTTGCTAAAATGGTGATCTGTGTGTGGAAGTAAAAGGCTTAGGTTTTGTTTCAGATGAGTCAACAAGGGGAAATCATTTAAACATTGATATTAAGGAGGAAGATTATGGAATATTGGAAATTATAGATATAGAAAGAGAGGACAGAATAGGAAGTCCAGATTGAAGTGAATAAATTAGCCTGCTCAAATAAATGTTTCCCAGGTTGTTAGAAGCAAAAAGAGTGGAAACAGTACATGGCCACATATGACAAACTTGACTGATACTTTTTTCATGAGGTAATAAATCAGCAGTTGGGCCATAGCTGAGCATTGCCCATGGTTCTGGGTATTACTGTACTGCAAGGGTTTCCATGGTGGTGTCTATGGACACCTTACTTAATGGTATTGGTCCATGGCATAAAAGATGTTGGGAATCCTTGGTCTACAGGAAGAAGATGGTAACATTGGAGATGCTGTGGAAGACTAGAAGGTTATAGTTAAGGAGACAGACTGATTAGGTTTATGCTATTTTCTTTGGAACCACAGAGTCTGGGAGGGATAGAAAAAATGAACAAAAGATGACATTTCCCTGTTGTCTATAGCCTTAGCGAACAGATTTAATAGGTAAATGGATTAGAACAAAAATACACATAAAGCACATTGCAGGTCAAAATCACACCAACAGTGAGCTCTTAACATGTTTAAAAGAAAGTATTGCAAGAGAACATAAAGAACTGTAATCTTCAAGGCTACATGTCAAGAATGGGAGTTGCACTAGTATTTCATTCTTAAGGATGGCACAGATATGAAGGGTTGAATGGCTGGTATTTGATGCTAGACATACACAACACATAGAGCATATTTGTGCCAAACTAATTAAGGTAATGATGCCTAATTACATCAAAACCTTCAGCCTGCACGTGGTCCTCATCCTATCATTCTCTGCATTTCATAACCACAAGAGATTTGGCAGATGCTGGAGGTCCAAAGCAACACACACACAAAATGCTGGAGGAACTCAGCAGGTCAGGCAGCATTAATGGAAAGGAATAGATAGTCATGTTTTCGGGCCAAGACCCTTCTTCAGAACTCATGACCATAGATGCTGCCGGACCTGCTGAGTCCCTCTACTGTCCTTCCAGAAACCATGGAAATACAGGTGGTACCGACAGGCTACTTTTTGTTAGGTTCCCTGGCTTTTCCATTGGCTCTTTTAAAGGCCCAATTGATTTCCTACACCTTTTGCCATTCTGTAGGAATGTTATGCGTAATTGTACTATTTCCTCCGAGAGATTCTCTGGGTCAGAAACAGTTCACACATGATTTATCGAAGTAGAAAGAACTGCTCTACGTTGGAAAGATTGCCAGGATCCTGAAGAAATAAAGGATTAATACTATCCACAAACCCGTAAGGAAGCTCAAGTCACAGCTTATGAGGGTCAAAGGTGACCTGGGACTCAGGTCGGCAGGCATTTACAGGAACCCCTGTGAGTGCAGAGCAGCATATATTGGCCAGATGGGATACATGGTGGAAACCCACATCAAGAAGCACAAGGTGTATCCATTTGGGTTACCTGGAAAAATCAACGACAGCAGAACACTGCATGCACAATGGCCATAGGATTGACTTCAACAGCACAAAACTACTGGGCCGTGCCAATGGCTTTTGGGACCGCCTGGTAAAGGAAGCCATTGAAATTAAGCTAGAAGAAAATAATTTTAACAAAGACGAAGGTCTCACTTTAAGTAAGAACTGGATTCCAGTTGTAAACAAGGTGGGAGAGTGAAAACCTGATTAGATGAGGACTAACCAATCAGGAGGGACTGACTACGGGGGTATAAGTACCTCTGACTAGACATATCCAGGCATCACGCCTAATGAAGATGGCGGAGTTTGTCATTGAAACATCAGTTATGATCAATACCTGTGCCTGGCTGGAAGCCTGACAACAGTTTATTTGACATACCAACTCCTTACAGATAGCAGTGGGGATTGAATCCTGATTGGTGGTTGCTGGTGCTGTGAAGCAATGCACTAACAGCTCTGCTACCATGCTGTCCAAGCAGTCAAGTGTACTGTTGAGATGCTTACAAATAGGTAGAATTTTCAGATGAGGTTTGGAAAGATAAATCTGGGATAAAGTTTGTAGTTTTTACTAATAAAATCAGTAAAGAAACTTTAAACATTCATTCCTTATGATTAGCTTTGCTGAAGTGGATAATTCTACATCCTGTCAGGAAATGTTGAGGATGCTTGATCAAAATGCAGATGAGCAAATTTACTGGTGACCGATCAGTATAATAATTAACTGCAAAGTATCAAGCCATAAGGGGCCAGATACTTAACGTGATGAAGGTACCTGAAAGCTTTGAGCAACTGTGAGGCTGGCTGGTTCGATGGGTAGACAAAGGCTAAGGTGAGAGCTGGGTTTAAATAGGTTGCAGGAGATGAGTTGGAATTGAGTGACAAGTGACTGCTGTTAGTTGGGTGGAGACTGGGAGATGCCTGCCTGTGCAGGCCTGACATATATAGTACCTTATTTATCTCTTTCAGGGGATGAATAATACTCCATTGTGTGCTACAGATACATCTTATAGCTTTATATATTTAGGAAAACAATTCTGTATGTTTAATGTTCGGAGGTTTAGCTCAAAGATTTTTATAGCCAGAACAGTGAAGTTCTGGAAATTCTTGACTCTTACACTAAGTTTTCATTTCCATTGGACGATTGTGGAATCAGAATTTTACAAGGATGGTACAGTTTACTTTGGATTGATTTCAAGAAGATATGTTTTTGTTAACCAGTGAAACTAGTTACACACATGCCTAAAAACCACAATTGCATGAATAAATAATCTTTTCTGGTGATATGGGAGAGCAAACCTCATTTACTGCCCACCTGTTTAGTATGGAAATGAATACTGCGAGAAGTTAGAAATGTCTCAGTAGCAATACTTGGCATTAGCAAAGTTAACCAGGGTTTTATTCAGATTGTCTCTCTAAATGTGAGTAGTGTCCAGTTCCCCAGATTCTGCAGGTGTTTAAAAGAACATTTTTGGCTTTTGAGTAGAAAATAAACCAACAAAGTAAAATGTGTTTTAGCAACCAGAATGGTAACTCTAGGAAAATTAAGTAATTGCTTTGAGGCTTCATAATTTTATACCAGCTATACCTGTCTTAGGTCCTCTTGCTCACTGTATGGAAGATAGGATGGCTTATTATGAAGCTTGAATGAAACTATGAAAAAATGCAGAATTTATGCTTTCATTGCTTCTTGACATTTGTTAAAGAAAGAGGCTTAAATACCTCGGAGTTCAAAGTGACGTCCTTCTGTTATGAGGCTTTCCCTCTCACCTTAAACTCCCCTACTATTGGAGACATACTCTGTGTATCCCCTCTATTTGATAGGTTTCAATGAGACTCACCCCCAGTCTTCTAAACAGTGAATACAGGCCTAAAATCATCAAACACTACCATTCTCATAAATATCCTCTAGGCCCTCCCTAAGACCAGTACATCCTTTCTTAGTTAATGGCCCAAAACTACACACAACACTTTAAATATAGTTTTGTCTTGACTGTGTTACACCCGTGGAATGCCAAGTGCAACCAATTTTACCTAAAAACACTAGCGCTCAGCAATTCTGTCTGCAACTGAAAGAACCTTCTTTAAACAATTGACAGAAAGCCTAGACCAGGACAGAACACCTTTTCATATTTTGATTTGGACTGCTATTACAGCTGTTCTGTAATGTTCATCTACAAGGAGCGCTACTGCAAGACAGCAACATCCACCATCAAGGACCCTCACCATCGAGGTCAAGCTCTCTTCTCACTGCTGCCATCAGCAACAGGGGCATATCTACAGAAAATAGCGCCTATGGCAAGCACTGAAATTGCGCCCCAAACATCTGACACCCATCTTTTAGGTAACTTTACCATATCAGCTCAAAAATACAAGTCAAGCTCGTTAATCTTTAAATTAACAAATTATGGCACTGCATGAAAATTACAACTGCACCTTCCTTGCTTTCACTGATGCAAATTGGTCTATGATGTGATCAAAGTCAGTTTTTTCGGTTTCTTCTCTTTCTACACTCAGCAGAGCAAGATCACAGAGTCTGCCTTGACCCATAGAGGCTCTCAAATATGAAAGTATTAGTTTTAACTTGCTGAATGATCTCTCATAGCTGGCAATGGAAACTGCGATGGTTAGCATTATCCGAATAGCAATGTGAAGATTAGGGAAGATGCTCTCATCTCCATACTGAACAATAAATTCAAGAAGCTCTTCAGGTCTTGATATTTTCGTGTTGACCCACCTTGATAGCAATATTCTGCAATCCATAATTTCTTCATACAGCTGCTGTCCATCAACATCAGAGCTGTACAATTCACCCAAATTTTCGCACTTCTTTAGGTCGCTACTGTTGGTGTCGCAACACAGTCCCTCGACATTGAGAAGGAACCCAAACTTGGTGTCAGAGTCATGCAAGTGAGCGAACCTTTCATCCATTTCTCTTTAAAGACAGTCAAGTGTTCCTTTCATGACTCCTTCCGTTTCCTCCTTAGCTGTTAACCCAGCGTCTGTCAAGTTCTCATCAGCCATTCGTTTCTTTTGTCTCTGACGTCTTTCAACTTCAATATTCCATTCTTGACAGAGACCGACTCCTTCTTCGAGTGACTCACTGACCAACTCTTCTCTTTCATCATAAAAATCATCTTGAAGGGCTTTCAAATCCAGGGCAGCATCGTGGAAGTTCATGCTAGGATCCTACAGCCTCTTTTGAATACGGTCAATGCGAATGAGCACCTTGTTCCAAAATCCTAGCAAAATTAGAAAATCATAACTCAACATGCGGTTGTACAGCTGCCTTGCTTCACTTCTTGTTTCACTGGTCTTGTTTTCATTGTCTATCATGTCCTGGAGAACTTGAAGTATCTCCTCAAGGTAGTTGTTGACAGGCTTCACTGCTTCTGTCCTTGTACTCCACCTGGTTTCAGACTCCCACTTAACAACCACAGGCACAGCATTTTTGAGTTTTTTCTAGCACTATGTTGAACGAGAGAAAAACACATAGAGAGCTTTGACGGTTCCAAAAATCGTGACGATCATTGTATCCTACTTGATTGCATGTACACCCACCAAGTTGAGTGAGTGATTGTCGCAATTCACAAACACTGCCAGGTTGTTTATCTCACTTATTCTTTGATGAACACCACTTCTGTGTCCAGCCATCACAGCAGCACTGTAACCGACAATCTTGTAGCTCCATTTCATCTTTCTCTAGCTATTTCAAGATGCCTTCAACCAAGCTCTCATCATCCTTCTGGCTTATCTGGATAAAACTAGGGAAGGACTCTCTAAGACCTACTGTTTTCCTCTCAAAATCAACTTCTACATACCTCACTACTTCTGACATCTGCTCACTGTGTGCCCGATCAAGTGTCGAGTCGAACACGAGACCATAGTACTTGGCTTTACAAATGCTTCTCAGTAAACTCTGGCAAACAGTGGATACCATCACATGGATGAGTTCATTCTGGACACTTGGTGAAAGATAAGACGTGGATCCAGATGTCTTTCCAAATGAGTGAGGTGTTCTTTTATGACAGGGTCAAAGATGGCCAGTAGTTTCAGTAAGCCAAGGAAATTTTCCACATTGGAGTCATCGTCTAGCTGAAGTGACTACCTGTGTCCTCGCAAAGCCAGGTTCTGAGTCGCAAGGAATTTTATGCAGTGAAGGATTCTCGTCAAGATATCACACCATTTCTGCTTTTCCTTTTCAATTATTGACTGAAATACCGCATCAATAACTTCTCTGTTTCCAGCTGAATTTCTTTCCACTGTGTGAAACATACCCAAATGATTCTTGGCATTTTCATGAACACTAATCCTTTCAGGTGCTTTCCACTGGTTGAATCCACTTTCCTGCTCCAAAGAGAATTGATGGTCTGACCAGGAATAGAGAAGACAACGGATACAAAATGCAGACTTTTTAGAAGGGGAACAAACCAGCCATGAGCGAGTCTCTTTCTCACCATGACCATATCCCAATTTCCTCTTGAACCAAGTTTTGGTCATTGAGTTATTATTTGTTGGTCGGAAAGGCCCCTCACTGTTCTGGAAATAGTTCAAACCCAGCTTTATTATTTCTGTTCTCAACACGTCAGGGAGAATTGCTTTTCCAGTATTCTTGTCAAACTTCAGAAGTCCAATATTATGCTATTCAATCTCTTCTGGTATGACAGTTCGAGGCTCTTTGACACCATCCAGTTTACTAGGTTCAAAGTTGTCAGGTTTAATCTTGTCAATTAACTCAACATCACTACCACCACCATTGTCTTCCCCTCCTGTCATGTCCACGTTCTCTGTGGCAGCCTCACTCTTAATCTCATCATACTCAGATTTATCTGATTTGACTTCCTCCTCAGTTTGCGACACACTTGTACTTGATCCACCTTCGGATTCTAACAAACTTATAGCAAGTGCAGGTGACTCCATGGAATGTGTCGAATTACTTGTTCCGGGCTTTTCAAAGAAGGGCATGAAAAACTTGCTCGACTTCTTGGTTCCTCCCCCTCCAACTTTCATCTCTTCCGTCCTTCAGCTTCACTTTCCTTCTTCGTGAAGAAACGTTTCATGGTCTTCTTACACAGTGCTCTGAAATAAGGCCACCCTAGTGCTCCTCACCCATGATAATCAAAGACAGATCAAACATCCGAAGAAAATTCTTTTTTCACCATCCAAGGATGGCTTGTCTGACTTTAATAGAAACTGCTCAGTGGCGCCCCCCCATTAAAGTGGCACCCAGGGCACGTGCCATACCTGCCATACCTTAGATACGCCACTGATCAGCAAGGAGGTACAGGTGCCTCAGGGCCCACACCACCAGGTTTAGGAACAGTTATTACTCTTTAACCATCAGGCTCTTGATTCAGTGTGGATAACTGATCACTGAACATAACCTCTGAACTCACTGTCAAGGACTCTGCAAATCATGCTAGTATTATTTATTTATTATTATTATTTGATTTTTTAGTATTTGCTCAGTTTGTCTTCTTATTCACATTGATTGTCAGTCTTTGTGCGCAGTTTTTCATTGATTCTATTGACTTTAAACTGGGCTATAACCACCACTTTTGGTAAGTTTTTCTATTCTTGCTTGATTGCTACCTAATTAGAAAGAGCATCAATGGTTATGGGAAGAATGCAGGAGTCTTAAGGTCTTAAGTTAAAGTTTTATTTATAAAGCTGACCAAATTGTCTCCAGGCAGCTGAGGGGTACATTATCAAACAAAAATTGACTCCAAGCCATATTTCATGATATTAGAGGACATCATTTGGTTTCAACACGCACATTCACTTTTATTTTGAGTCTCCTATTTTCCTTGACTTTGAAGGAGATTTGGCCCAGTGAGAAAATTGCGATCAATAGCGAGTTTTGTGGAGGGAATTCCAGGAACCGGGTTTTAGCTGTTGAAGTCCTAGTTACCAATGACTGAAACCAATATCAAGAATTGGCACAGGTTACAAAGGTACAAAGGGACCACTGAGGGGTTTTGAAAGAAAAATTGAAACATGTGTAATTGAGAGCCAATGTTGATCCTCAAGAGCAGAGTAGCAATATGTTTTAAGTCACTGGAACAAAAATTATAGATGACCCCACCACGGTGCCATTCTTAAATAGAAAGGTGCGTAATTTCAGTTTAACAAACAATATTAATCTGCATATAGGTTTGCTGTTTGGTATCATTTGTAAAAATATATTTTATATGTAAACTTTTTTACAGTTACATATCCTCTTGTTTAAGAAATTCCTGGGTGTCAAGATCTCTGAGGATCTAACCTGGTCCCAATATATCGATGTAGTAATAAAGAATGCAAGATAGTGGCTATACTTTATTAGGAGTGTTACGAACCCCGTAACTGGGTCACTTACCAGCAAAGATAGAGAGGCCCGTTGAAGTCTGATGGTACTATTTTTAAAAGTCTTTATTTATAAAGGGGCTCAAAAATAAGATTAATACAGACATTCAGATAAAATACGTCGTCAATACTCAATCAAAAAACGCGGGTATAATAATAATCATCAATTAAGCAATAGCTCTATCGTTTGTCTAGGGCAGGGGTCAGCAACCTTTACCACTGAAAGAGCCACTTGGACCCGTTTCCCACAGAAAAGAAAACACTGGGAGCCGCAAAACCCGTTTGACATTTAAAATGAAATAACACTGCATACAACGTTTTTTTTGCCTTTATGCTATGTATAAACAAACTATAATGTGTTGCATTTATGAAATTGATGAACTCCTGCAGAGAAAACGAAATTACATTTCTGCATGCAACAAAAACATTTTGAACTCCGAAAAAAAGACGTTGGGTTGAAAGTTACTTTTAAGTAAAATACTCAATGTCTATTTGAGTCCTTCTTGTATTTATGAAAAACGCCGAACTTAAATTTTCCGCCAGCAGCAAACCAAAAATATCATCAGCCAGCTGTCAGCCTGAAAAATAAAAGGACTATTTCACTGAACAATGAAAAAATATGAATATACATAAAATAATAGGCAATTAAAATATTTATCATACTTGGTTAATGGGATTTCTGCTCCTGGACCTCAGCGCACAGCGTCTGCACATCAGGGCTGTATGACGTCACCTTCATCTTTACACAGGATCGCAAGCTGTCATCTGTGAAGCATGCGCGATGTTTGTTTTTAATAAAGTTCATGTTGGAGAACACCTGCTCACATACATATGTGGATCCAAAGATCGACAGGACTCCAAGCGCATACTTTTTCATGTTTACATAAATGTCGGGCACAGCATTCCATGTTTCAAACACAAGTTGGTCCGGATTTGGAAGGTTTTCAATATCACTCCATTTGTGATTCTGAGCAAGAACGGCCTTCTGACGGGCAACATCTTCAAGGTCTGCTGTCAAGCGTCTAAACTTGGACACCCATATGTCTTTGTCGGCTATGTCGGCCAGTTCCATCTCAAGATCAGGTTGACTCACACCTGCCAATGCAGTCGTATTCAGTAGGGAAGGATCGATGCTTAAGGGAGTGACCGGGAAGGATAATGTGTTTTTTTCCTCTCTGAACTCACAGAAGCGTTTCCCAAACGATGTTTGCATTGCGATGATTGCAGAATGTAAATACTCCGAAATTATCATGTCGTGACCTTGTTTGAACTCTCTCAAATTGGGGAAGTGAGACAAAGTGCCTTTCTGTAAATCTCTGGCAAGCACTGTCAACTTGCGCTCGAATGCCAAGACATCCTCCAACATGTGCAGGGCTGTGCGTCCTTTCCCCTGAAGAGCTGTGTTCAGCGTGTTCAGGTGCGCTGTCATGTCTACCATGAAGTGTAGCTTTTCCAGCCACTCTGGCTGTTCCAGCTCAGGAAAGTTGAGCCCTTTGCTGCCCAGGAAAGTTTTCACTTCTTCCAGACACGCGACAAAGCGTTTCAGCACCTCCCCTTTGGACAGCCACCGGACTTTGTTGTGCAGCAGGAGATCAGAATATGCGCTTTCCATCTCGTCCAGTAACAAACGGAATTGACGGTGATTTAAACTTTTTGCCATTATTTTATTGACAACCTGAATGACAACATCCATTACTTCTGTGCATTCCGGAGGAAATGTTTGAGCGCACAGTGCCTCTTGGTGCAAGATGCAGTGAAAAGTCAGCAGCTTTCTGTCCAGCGACTTCTGCAGTAAAGCCACAAATCCCTTGTGCGTTCCCGTCATATTCGGAGCCCCATCAGTAGCTACTGACACCAGATGGGTGGTCTTTATTCCTTTGGCTCTTAAACAATTCAAGACAGCCTCACAGATGTCCTCCCCCCGTGTTTGGTCTTTTAGAGGTATCAACTCAATCAGTTCTTCCTGTGGCCCGGCAGAGTTTACATACCGGCAGAACAACGCTATTTGTTCAATATCGCCTTTGTCTTTAGACTCGTCA
The DNA here is from genome assembly GCF_030144855.1 of Hypanus sabinus. NCBI lineage: Eukaryota > Metazoa > Chordata > Chondrichthyes > Myliobatiformes > Dasyatidae > Hypanus > Hypanus sabinus. The sequence continues at coordinate 99,045,288 of NC_082718.1, forward strand.
CAGGCAATCGAGTAGGCCACAGCTGAATTGATGTCTTTAATTTGCTGTCTTGTGATGTCTTCTGCCATTTTTATGGTTCTGTCTTTGACAGTCTTTGCAGAGAGGGGCATATCCCTGATTTTCTGCACAATTTCACTCTTGTTTTTAAAGTCCGTGAATAGATGTTCTGAAATCTTAATGAAAGATTCTTTTATATATTCACCATCTGTAAACTGCTTCCCGTGCCTGACTATTTCCTGAGCGGCAATATAACTGGCGTATGTCGTTGATTTTCCTGACTTCATCCATTTCTGGAAATGATTTTTGCTCAGATCAACCTTCCGCATCAGTTCCGAAACGGGTTTTTTTCTCTCATCTCCATCCGGATATTTTTGAGCAAAGGCTGCGTGTTTACTCTGGAAATGCCTTGCGACATTTGACTTTTTGTTGTTTGCTAGTTTCTCATTGCATATTAAGCATACCGGTAAACCAGTCTCGTCAACAGTGAAAGCAAATGAATCTGTCCACGTATCATTAAACGTTCTGTTTTCTTCAGTCACTTTTCTTTTTTTAGAATTCTCCATAGTTGGCTTACCTTGGATCGAAAAATTAAAGAAATCGCGCACTGGCGGGTGTCAGGTATTGGCAGTGGTGACGTATATTAATAGCGATAAAAACACGTTGCAGCGGTGTGTTCAGGCAGTCAGTAAACTGCAGTCGAATAACTTTATTCGAACTAAACAGCCTTGCTTCTAAGCCTCCCTCAACCCAGCCCCCATGGACGCAGATGCTGCAAAAGACACGTACTCACAAACCCCCGTAGGCAATCTCCCTTAGCCGGAATGCTGGCTAATTGAGAGCCGTTTCGGATGTGTCAGAAAATGTGTCGCCACACTTACATTGTACAAGATCACCATAATCTTCAAATTTAGAATTACATTTCAAAAGCTAACAAACTAACATAAAATACATTTTAATTAAATACTGACCAATTATTTCCCAAAGCCACAGGGAGCCGCAGCACAGAGGTGAAAGAGCCACAAATGGCTCGGGAGCCGCAGGTTGCCGACCCCCGGTCTAGGGGATATTGTATTGTCCGATGGAAAGATAAAAGTCACTGTCCTTTCAAGCTGCAGTTCTTTGGGTTTAAGAGAGAGACGGTTTGAAACTTGCCCGGGTCTTTATGAGGCCAATCCGTTGAGTCAGGGGGAGTTGGTTCCCTGTTGTTAGTTCCAAGTCGTTTTCTGTGGTACCAGCCACCAGCCCCAGGGCAAGGGAACCGAACGCACGTGGCTTCCTTCAAATGGCTTCCCGCTATTATGGGATTGCTAGCGTTTCTTCTGGTGCATCTGAAGGGGTTGTTCCCCCCAGATTCTCTTTTATATTTCCTCATGGGGTCTCAGATGTCAATCAGGTTGGGATGATGCAATCCCTCTCTCAACCAGCCCACTTTGCCCGAGGACTTGCACGTAGCATAGTCCCCAATCCACAAACGATTGTCTCCAGGAGACAATGGCCATGTCTCTCTCTCTCATTTCCTGGGTCCTCTGACCCAACCCAATAATGCTCTTGCGATTCTCACAAAGGAGGGGGCTACCCCGCACCCGTCGGCCCCTCAGAGCTGTGGTACATTCATAACAGGAGTTTGAAGAGATTTGGCATGTCAAAAAATAACTCAAAAACTTTCATAGTTGTACCACGGAGAGCATTCTGACAGGCTGGTATGGAGGGGCTACTGCACAGGACCGAAAGAAGCTGCAGAAGGTTGTAAATCTGTTCAGCTCCATCTTGGATACTAGCCTACAAAGTACCCAGGACATCTTTAGGGAGCGGTGTCTCAGAAAGGCAGCGTCCATTATTAAGGACCTCCAGCACCCAGGGCATGCCCTTTTCTCACTGTTACCATCAGGTAGGAGCCTCAGAAGCCTGAAGACACACACTCAGCGATACAGGAACAGTTTCTTTTCCTCTGCCATCCAATTCCTATATGGACGTTGAATCTTTGAACACTACCTCACTTTTTTTTAAATATACAGTGTTTCTGTTTTTGCACGTTTTAAAAAATCTATTCAATATACATACACTGTAATTGATTTACTTGCTTATTTATTATTATTATTATTTATATTTTATTTATTATTATTATTTTCTCTGCTAGGTTATGTATTGCATTGAACTGCTGCTGCTAAGTTAACAAATTTCATGTCACATGCCAGTGATAATAAACCTGATTCTGATTCTGAAATGTTAAATGTATAACAAGAATAAATGAGATTAAACATATAAGATTAAATAAAACTTTATTTATGCTGAAGGAAATTACTATTGCAAGGTTGCTCAGTCAGGAATATGTACATTAACAAAAAACACAAAATGCTGGCAGAACTCAGCAGGCCAGACAGCATCTATGGGAGGAGGTAATAACGACGTTTCGGGCCGAAACCCTTCACGCTCCTGATGAAGGGTTTCGGCCCAAAACATCGTCACTACCTCCTCCCATAGATGCTGTCTGGCCTGCTGAGTTCTGCCAGCATTTTGCGTTTTTTAGTTATTTCCAGCATCTGCAGATTCACTCGTGCTGCCTATACATTAACATATATGTTAAAAAATACAAAATGTGCATTAAAAAGTAATGGTCCAAATACAGATGTGTAATGAACAATATACTTATATACAAGGAGGAAGAGTTGTAATGTCTTATAGCCACAGGGAGAAAGGATCTCCTGTGGTGTTCAGTGGTGCACCTCATTGGAATCGCTCTGCTACTAAAGGTGCTCCTCTGTTTGTCCAGAATGTCATGGAGGGGGTGAGAGGGATTGTCCATAATGCTCTGTAGCTTCTGCAGCATCCTCCTCTCAGACACAACCCCCAGAGACTCGAGCTCCACTCCACAGAACAGAACCAGCCTTCCTGACAAGCTTTTCAATCTTCTTGGCATCGGCTGCTCTCACCCTGCTGCCCCAGCAGACTACAGTGTAGAACAGAGCAGAATATAGATGTATTTTGTAAGATACATAAACAGAAATAAAATTCTAATCGATTCATACATTACCTTTGAAAATGTACTGTAGTTCTGGTCTATTTCTACTGGCTGGAGAATCTAGGAAGCACAGTATAGAAATCGGAACGTGATCTTACAGGAATGAAATTAGTAAGTGATTGATGTCTGCAACTCAATACTGTCAACAGTAGCTGACAGATTCTCAGTTGTGAATTGTAAGTGACACAGGGCAATAAAATGGAGAAAGAGTTAGGCCATGGACCAGCCATTGTGTTAGTGAGTGGTAAAAGAACATCAGGGTACAAAATGGCTCATTCCTGCTGCTCTGTACCTGTTCTATTAAAAAGCTCCAGCGTTTACATTTACACTCGTCACCCTGTCTGTGAACCATGCTTGTTTTCAGTACAACTCTTTGCTCGAGAAGTTCATTCAAGTATGAGAGCTTTTATTGCAGCAGAGGAAATGTTAGATGCATTTGCATCCCCTGAAGAACACACGAGGCCACAAGAAAAATATACCAGCTCATTTGCAGATTTGGAAACCGGACCTAACACTTCTGTGAACCATTCTCAATAGCATATGTACAACAAACTTGGCATGTAGAGTTCACAAGAGCCTGTTGTGCAATTCTTGTCTGGGGTGTTTACAGCTGAAATTAAGGCAAAGACTTTCAAAGACAATTATTCATAAAGAACGAGCTATTTGTATGGTTGTTCAAACACTTTCCACAAATTTCTGCATCAACTTAATGCAGTCTCATTTCTGCTCTTCCAAAACTAACCCCAGCTTGGCCAGGGTTAGAAGCATTTAAATGGGCTGTTTGTACACAATTTTGTCCCACTAAATCCTTGGAAAGCTAATACAATTGGGTACAAGAGTGATTTTGCACCAAACACAACTTTTCTGTTCTTTGCAGTAACTGGGGAACAATAATGGTGATATATTCAAAACACTGAAGGAACTCAGTGGGTCAGACAGCATCCATGGAAAGGAATAAACAGTGGACAATTCAGGCCAAGACTTTTCAAAAGGTCCGAGACACTTCATCAAGCTGTTACCCAGCAGCAGTAGCATGTATGTGGAGATACCAGACTGCAAAAGGATCAGTTTCTCTTATAGCACCTCCAAAGAGAAAGAACTCTCCAATACACACAGTATGTGAATGTGAAATGATGTAAGTGAAGATCTGGAAGTTGGTTAGCACCTTTGAAATCCTGCCCTTGCCTAGAAAAAAACTGGGTGAAACACAGAAATTAAATTTCTCCAAAACGTGAAATCTAAAGCATGCCCCACAATTTTGCATCCATATCAGTAAGGCTGTATTTTGTCCAAGATGCAGTTGCACAAGTTGCAACAAAGGTAGGTACTTCAGTTAATTTTTCAAAGTGGGATTTATGATGTAAGTAGCTTTTATTGTTGTAATGTCAACACTTTTGCCCTTAAAAGAGGATTAAAGTTATAGAATTGTGAAAATTCTGTCAATTTAAACTTTTATAGCAGTTAACATTGTCACATGTTCTTTGGGTTTTGTATAATAAAGGATAATGTAACCACAAAGCAATGCAGTTCTGCTGCAGTCTCAGCTAAACTAATTATTGAGTTACTATTATTAAATACCAGTGAGGGTGGACGATATCTGACAGAATCTGTAGTTTCCTGATTTAGATAAATAAACACTAAAATATCAATTCCTAATCGACCTTTCTGCAAAAGATGCTCCAGAATTATCTCTGATCACAAAATGCCACTTTTCAACATTTAATGTGAAGAAGGTATTATTGTTTTCGGCATTTGTTATACTTGGTGCACATCACATGGGTTGCAAAACTACAAAATATGTACTTTTTTAATTTCTTTGTATTACTCAGGATTTTTCAAATGCTGTTGCAAAATTGAACAAATTTCTACCAAACCAATTCCCAGGCTTTTAGTTCTAGACTATTCATAAAATAAATTGACAGATGTTCTTTTAAAAGAAGATCACTGTGTTCACAATGTAACTTTCATTTTCGTTATGGGGTTTTCTATTTGAACACAGATCTAAGAATTCCTTTCACTTACATTGGACATGTCAATAGATTATAAAGTCTGACAATCACTTGTCTTTTGTGTTGAAAGCCTTTTTTGATTGTCAGAAATGTTTACAGCATACTTTGTATTTGATTTCCTCAAATGGTGGCATTTCTGACAGATTTAGGCAGACGGGGAAAATAATCTCGGGAATAACAATGTATATCTGGCAAATAATGTGATCAGGTTTTTCATTAATCGAACAGAATGGGTGGTACATACCCCTTTACTCACTTGATTAGCTTCTAGCTTAACCAAGTCCATCTGATGTCATAGTCTCCATTCCAGAATGCCTTCAATTTATTTTCTCTTCAAACTGTTTCCACTGTAATATTTTTCCTGCAAGGACTTCTTGGTCCTGTACACAGCTGGGTCAGCCAAGCGAAACCACAGGTACTACCACAAGTTTTGCTTTGTTTTAATTGGCACATGGTGTGCAGAAATAGAAAAGCATAACAGGGTAAAATTGCTGAAATAAGACAGACATATCTTGTTCAATTTTTTTTTGCAGTGCATTTTGGCTTAAAATATAAAACCAAATAGAAGGTGTGAAAAGTGAGATTAAGATTAACTAAAAGTAAAATTTCAAAATAATCTTGGCGGGAAATAATATTATCGTGATTGCTTGTATTTATATAGTTATAACAAAATTTGAGCTAATGATTAATTGAACAAAATCCACTCTGAAAAAGAACTACAAATATGGTGATTGTGGCAGCAACGAAGTGTGTCATTAAGTAAATGTGTGGTTTCTTCTGGTGCCTTATAGAGTGACAGGGAACAGTAGGTCCCTTTCAAGGCAGGAAGGAAGCTGAAGGATTAAGTGACTCTGAGCCTTTATCACTTCCTTCATTGTGACCTGTTAAAGAGCTCTACTGCTGAAGAGGAAGATATAACCACAAAGTAATGCAGCTCTGCCGAAGTTCTGTAGAAAAAGAGATAAGGAGAATTTACACAAAGGGAAGAAAACATCTATTAAGGGAATTAAGGAAAGAAACCTTAATTCTTCCACTTTCTCTTTCCATCTACAGAAATTTATTTATTTACATGCATGAAAAATGAAGAGATGTAATTTTCACAAACTCAAATCCATCTGCAGCTTCATTGTATGTTCCCAGAATTAGCTGCTTTTAAAAGTGAAAATAAAACCTAAGTAAACTAAGAAGGGTGGATGTTGTTTCTGAAAATATTGGTTTGAATATATTCCTGAGAGTGAGATTGACATAGTGGGAAAAATGGAATCATGTTTTTATATCCCCCCTCAGGTATTTCTAGGTATTCCACGGTGACAATTTATGATTCTTTGCATTCCGAAGCAAATCCAATCCCTCATCCATTCCCCACATTTTTCAATTTAATATGAATACGATTGAACATAACTGAGTAATTCCAGTGTGAATTACCTTCCATATCCCCCGCCTTAGCCCAGTTTAATTTTGTTCTTGAAGTAAAGGTGGAAACACAGAGGCACATGATATAATAGCCCGTAGTTAGCATGGTTTCCTCAAGGGAAAATCCTACTTGACAAATCTGTTGGACTTCTTTGAAGAAATAACAACTAGGATAGATAAAGGAGTATCGGTTGATTTGCACTTCAGAAGGCCTTTGACAAGGTAGCACACATGAGGCTGCTTAACAAGCTACGAGCCCAAGGTGTTACAGGAAAGATGGATACAGCAGTGGCTGACTGGCAAGAGGCAAAGAGTGGGAATAAAGGGAGCCTTTTCTGGCTGGCTGCTGGTGACTGGTGGCATTTCACAAGGGTCTATGTTGGAACTGATTCTTTTTATGTAATATGTCAATGATTTGGATGATGGCTTTGTTGCAAAGTTTGCAGACAATATGAAGATAGGTGGAGGGGCAGGTAGTTTTGATGAAATAGGGAGGCTACAGAAGGACTTAGACAGATTAGAAGAATGGGAAAAGAAATGGCAGATGGAATAGAGTGTTGGGAAGTGTATGGTCATGCAGTTTGGTAGAAGAAATGAAAGAGCTGAGGTGCAGAGGGTCTTGGGAGTCCTTGTGCAGGATTCCCTAAAGGTTAATTGACGGTTTGAGTCTGTGGTGAGGAAGGCAAATGCAACTTTAACATTCATTTCAAGAGGACTTGAATATAAAAGCAATGACATAATGTTGAGACTTTATAAAGCACTAGTGAGGCCTCACTTGGAGTACTGTGAGCCGTTTTGGGCCTCTTTTCTTAGAAAGGATGTGTTGAAACTGGAGAGGGTTCAAAGGCGGTTCACTAAAATGATTCCAGGATTAAATGGCTTGTCATATGAAGATAACTCCAGACTGTGTTCATTAGAATTCAGAAGAGTGAGTGGTGACCTACTGAAACCTATTGAATGGCAAAAGGCCTTGGTACAGTGGATGTGGAGAAGATGTTTCCTATAGTAGGAGTGTCTAAGACTAAAGGGCACTGCCTCGGTATAGAAGGGTGTCTTTTTAGAACAGAGATGTGGAGGAATTTCTTTAGCCAGAGAATGGTGAATCTGTGGAATTCATTGCCACAGGCAACTGTGGAGGACAAGTCTTTACGTATATTTAAAGCAAAGCTTGATAGATTCTTGATTGGTCAGAACATGGAGGGATATGAGGGGAAGGCAGGAGATTGGGGCTGAGAGGAAAATTGGATCAGACATGATGAAATGGCGAAGCAGACTCGATGGACCAAATGTCCTAATTCTGCTCCTATAGCTTATGATCTAACTAACATGGTTTTACTTTAATAGATGTACAAGGTCTGATAATTGTCCCACCTTTGAGCACATCTACAAGGAGCACATCAAAGGAAAACAACACCCATCATCAAGGACCCCCACCTTTTCATACCTTTTCAGTTCTTGCTGCTGCCTTCTGGAAGGAGCTACTGGAGCCTCAGCACGAACACCACCACATTCAGCAAAGGCTTGTTTTCCCCCCTCAGCAATAAGGCTCTTGTACCAGAGGTGAAAACATCACTCAGCTTCTCTCATCCCATCAGTGAACTGTCCCACAACCTGTGAACTCATTTTCAAGAGCTCTTCATCTCATGTCCCCAATATTTATTGCCTATTTTATTATTATTTGCATTTGCACAGTTTGTTGTCTATTGCCCATCTTGTGTGCAGTCTTCAATGATTCTGTTGTTTCTTTGTACTTACTGTGAGAGTAAATCTCAATGTAGTATATGGTGGTACGTGTGTACTTTGATAATAAATTTACTTTGAATTGAGATCAATGCATTCTCAGCAATCTTTCCCTTCTCAAAACTTTTTGTAACAATATCGCAACTGGATTTAAACAAGAACTCAGTCAGAATACATCAAATGTAGAATCAGTGGAAGATTTTATTCCCTCCAAGACCATATGAAATGTTAATTAAAATCACAAATGCATGAAAGTGAAAGAAAGAGGAGTATTTGGTTAAACAGTTTCCACAGCTGAACGTGGCTGGGAGCACCAAGCAGGTTTACTTGCTCACTCACTGAGTCACTGAGGCTGCCTGCTGAATGTTCTTCCTGCGCCCATCGTACCCTCCCATCGCAGGTGTTTTGGTGATCCTTACACACACACACACACACACACACACACACACACACACACTCTTTGTTCCTTTCTGACTAACAAATAGTTCAAGTTACGAACAACTCTTATGTAGGGAATGTTATTGTAACCTAAGAACTTTTTGTAGGAGGACAACTTCTCATTCACTGAAAACATTTAGTTATTTTCTGACTTTCTACAGATTGATTCAAAATGATTTTCTGATTAATGAAGGTGCCATTACAAGCATGCTCTGCCAAGTCTAATAAACAAAAAAACCCCCATTTAATTCAAAATCTAATTAATGAATTGGAGGTTTATTTTGAAGAATGAATTTGTGGCTTCTGACATTACAGAGTAAATTATTTGTTAAAATTAATATTATTCTATGGATTTACGTAAGTTCAAATACAAAATAATTGTCAAACATCGGTGAGAAGTCTAGTCCTAATTTTAAATGAAGGAAAATGAAGTGCACTTTTAAATTGTAAAGACATTTAAAATAAACAAATATTTTACCTCAGGTTAACTTTGTCCTTGATGAGTTATTGAAGTAAATGGTTTACTGTCTCCATGATGAAGAAGAATCATGTTCAGTAATCTTTCCTGAAGGAAAGGTGAATGGTGTTTTCTTAGGTTATAGGGGGTGTGCAGCAGATATGACCTCTGGCAATAACTCCAGCAGAACTAGTGAGATTAGAAAGAAGATTATACACTCAGTGGCCACATTATAGGTACCTCCTGTACCTAATGTAGTGCCCGCTGAATGTAATTGCATCAGCATGTGGGGTCCTGGATAAATCTCTAGAGATGTTGATACCCAGGGTCTTGAAACTGCTTATTCTTTACACTTCTGGTCCATCAAGGATAACTGGCGTATTTTCCATCAACCTACCTTTCCTGAAGTCCACAATCAATTTCTTGGTCTTACTGATGTTGAGTGCAAGGCTTTTGCTGCAACATCACTCAGCCAGCTGATCTATCTCACCCTTGTACATCTCCTCATCACCATCTGAAGTTCCTCCAACAATAAATGCGTAATTGGCAAATTTATAGATGGTATTTCAACTGTGCCTAGTCATACAGTCTGTCACCAACAATCGATCCCTGAAACTGAACCTTTTGACCATGTCTGCATGCTTTTATGCATTGATGCATTGAGTTGCTGCCACATGATTGGCTGATTAGATATTTGCATTACCAAGCAGGTGTACAGGTATACCTAATAAAGTGGCCACCTGTGTAAGGCCGTTCAGTCTGACTGGAGCACTTATGTCTCGCCAATGATTCCTGGCCAACTATTTGAAATACACTACAGTGGCAGGGAAGTTCGTTCAACAGGATGAGTTGCAACTTAAGAGGCAAACAAAATCAAAACAGGGTGAATACAGGACTGAAGGTGTTCTATCTGAATGCACACAGTATATGGAATAAGGTAGAGGAACTTGCAGCGCAGTTACAAAATGGCAGGTATGATGTAGGCATCACTGAATCATGGCTGGAAGAATACTGTAGCTAAGAGCTTAATGCCCAAGGATACACATTGTATCAAAAGGATAGACAAGAAGGCAAAGGGGGTGGCGTTGCTCTATTGGTAAAAAATGAAATCAAGATCAGTAGAAAGAGGTGACATCGTTTCAGAAGATGTTGAATCATTGTGGATAGAGCTAAGGAACTGCAAGGGGAAAAAGACACTTACGGGAGTTTTATTCAAACCCCCAAACAGTAGTAAGGATGTGATAAGAATTTTCCAGAATTGTTTGGAAAAGAACACTGGCAGGGATGACGGCAGAGCAGCAACAGCTGGAATTTCTGGAAGCAATTCAAAAAGCACAAGATATATACATATGCAAAGAGGAAGAAGTATTCTAAAGGAAAGATGGCTAACAAGAGAAGTCAAAGCCAATATAAAAGCTAAAGAAAGAGCATATAATGAAGCAAAAGTTAGTGGGAAGTTTGAGGATTGTGAAGCTTTTAAAAGAAGGCTATTAAAAAAAGTCATTAAGGTAAATATAGATACAAAATAAACTAAACTATAATATTGAAGAGGATACCAAAAGTTTCTTCAGATAAATAAAGTGTAAAAGAGAGGTGAGAGTAGACATCCGACTACTTGGAAACAAAGCTGGAGAGGTAGTAATGGGGGACAACAAAATGCCGGACAAGCTGAATAAGTTTTGCATCAGTCTTCACTGTGGAAGACACTAGCAGTGCGGTGAAAGATCCAGGTGTCGGGACTGATGAACGGTGTGAAGTTGTCATAAATAGATGGGATGATTTTCATAGGAAACTGATTAATTCCTATCAACAGCCTCTCCTCTCTACACATTGGCTCTGTTTGTAAACTAGCTACCTCATCTTCAGCATTATTATTCGCCTTTCCTATGATACTTCTTGCATTGAAATACAGGCAGCTCAGGATTCTAGTTGCTCCATGCTCAACCTTTAGATTGTGGCTTCATTAGCACATGGCATGGGTAGCAATCCCGAGATCACTACCCTGGTGGTCCTGCCCTTTAATCAACTCCCTAACCTCCCTCTGCAGAACCTCATCTCTCAATCTACCCATGTCATTGGTACCTACATGGACCATGACTTCTGGCTGTCCACCCTCCTACCTAAGAAAGCTGAGGACGATCCAAGATATCATGGATCCTGGCACCTGGGAGGCAACAAACCATTTGGGAATCTCATCCTCGTCCACAGAGCCTCCTGTCCGTTCCCCTTACTAACGAATCCCCTATCACCACAATGCACCTCTTCTCCCCTACCTTCCATTCTGAGTCACAGAGGCAGACTCAGTGCCAGAGACCCTCCAGACATTATCCAAAGTGATATACCTGTTGTTGAGGGGGCGGCCACAGGGGTACCCTGCACTGGCTCCTTAACCCCTTCCCCTCCCTGACTGTAATCCACCCGGAGCTTGGCAGATTTTACGTAATATAAGTTTTCTTTTTAGCAAAAGGGATGGTTAGGCAGCATTCTAGGAGGGCGATCGACAGCTGACATTTCATATTGGGCTTACTGAACTCCTCCAGCAGTTTGTTTTCTTTTGCCTCATATTCCAACATGTTTCATCCCTTGTGCCTGCAAGATATTTTTTAGTTGCACAATAGCAGCTGATGGCATGATTAAACGTTCTGTTTTTAGTTGTGTCTTTTGTTTCCTTACAACATTTTTATACTATTATTGCATATCTAATTGGAAAAGCAACTTTGGGATGATTTTCATAGGAAGCAGATTAATTCCAGGGACGGGGAAATGCCTATTACTGGATTCTGTGACTCAACCTGCTCCATGTACGCCAGTATCTGAGACTAGTTCTTTCAGTATAGGAGTGCTTTCAGAGGTGGTAGATTTGTACTGAGACATAATTATGAAACCCACCTACATAATTGGAATTTGACCTATGCACCCTTGACCGATTGGCTCTCTTGCCTCTGATTTGGAAGGTTGTAGGTTTGAGCTCTGCACCAGGAATTTTAGCACACAATCAAGGCAACGATATTAGTGGAATGTTGGCTCCCAAATTGGGACTTTATAATGTGGACCCTTGCTTTCACTCCAGTAACTATTGAAGATCTCGTGCAACCTTATGAATGAGATTTTAAGACAAAAAATGAGATGCTGGAAATCAGAAATAAAAACTTGAAAATGTCAGGTAGCATCTGTGGAAAGAGAAACAGAACTAATGTTTCTAGTTGAAGACCATTCTTCTGAATTGGGAAATGGGGAAAGTGTTGTAGACAGAGTGGAGAAGAAATGGTTAGGACAAAGGTAATACCTCTGATAGGGCAATCCTATCCTCTGATAGGATTGTGATGGCACCATGAACTCTGCAATGTGCACAGGATGAGGTATTGTTCCTTAACCTTGTGCTGTTTTCTGTCTGTCTCTAACTTCCTTCATTAATCTAACCTATCAATAGATAACTTCATCAAACTAATATCACCATGGCAACCTTAACTGTACCCTCTCAGAGATATTCCCTTTGTCTATTCCACTCAATCCCACCCACTCTGCAACTTAGAACCAACTTGTTTTCTGTCTTTGACATTTCTGATGAAGCTTCTTGGTGAACTGAAATGCTGTCTCTGTTCTTACTTCCACCGGTACAGGCTGATCTGGCTGAGTGTCACAGCATTTTCTGTTTTTCACAACTAAAATCGATTTTCTGATCCTATTGTACAACTGGCTGATGACATACTGATTTGTTGAAATCTTTTTTTTTACTACCAAAGCTACACTTCGGACATATTACATTGGATCTACACTAGCTTAGAACATATAGTAAACATAGAAAAGGATCATAAAAATGCAAAGACCATTTTTAAGATGACTCTGAAACACTTATCAATGTACGTTATAAGGGCTTGGCATCCCGACATTATGGGTGTAACGTATTTCTCAAGAGCTTCAACTACTCCTTGTGTCAGTTTCAATTTCAGCCATGATGATTTGGCAACAGCAGAGCTATTTATCTGAGATTTCTATCAGGTGTTGTTACAGATCTGCTCATTCCAGCGGGCTGTAGTGCAACCATGTTAAATAGGTGCTATTTTGAAGGCATAATTAAAAGGACAGTTAAATGTGAAGATAGGCTGGATGATGTAGTAGCTTGTAGAGACACTATACTTAACCATACAGGTTATTTCTCAACACACCTGCTACTTTCTCCAAGTAAAAGGGGGAGATCTGAGAGAACGTCTTAAAATAGGAAACCAAAGTCGTGCACCAAGAAGGCTCAAGGAAATAGTTGGATCCTCCACTGCTCAAGGCACAATTGCATTGCCGTTGGTGGAAGCAATAACACTTAGCATATGGATGAGAAACATGAAACAGAAGAGCCAAAGGTTGGGGTGTGGAAAACACCAGATGCAATAGAAAATCATAAACATGGAGATCTTCAGATGCTGGAGAACTGAACAGGTCAGGCAGCATCGATGGAGGTAAATAAACAAATGACTCTGCTGGGTTCCTCCAGCAGTTTGCGTGTGGTAGTCGAAATACAACAGGGTCAGGGAATATACGCCACTGCCGATAATTATCTGGTGATGACTGGGTGGATAAGAATTGAACCAGACAAGTACAGTGGCATTTCATGGATGACATCAGGGAGGGTTGGAATGCTAAACACCAGTCTTGAAAGATGAGGAAGGATGGGTTTCCTTTGTCACCGATGTGGAACAATTTACTTGTAACATTGTTCCTGCTTCGGTAAAGCAGTTGATTGCAGAGCTGTGGGCATAGGTTTCTGGGAAATGCGGACAGAGGGTTAGATGTTGGTGTTCAGCAGTTCATTGGCAACTGCTCAGAGAAGCAGGATATCTCATTGACCCAATAGGCACAGGGGTGAATAGAGTGCATGGAGAAAGATGTAAGTGTAGCCTATTGCAAGGGGTAGTTTAGGGTAGGGTATTGGAAATTTCCTCTGGTCAGTAGTGAATAAAGAACAGATTCATGGACAGCATGGGATCGTGGACCACAGAAGCAGAATACCAGGAGATCATCGTCTTTTTAAACTGCAGGAAGGATTGTGTAACTTGCTGAGCCTGTCCACCAGCAGCTGTTGTTCCTTAGGAAGGTTAGCTTAGAATACCAAATGTTTCAAATATTCTTGTGCTCAGCCCAAGAAGCTGCAGGTCTACTGCATCAACTTGCAAATTTTGAGACAGAGACTCCCAGCTACACCCTTTGATGCGGAATCATCAGTTCTACCTCTCCAAAGTGTGCTTGCTTTCATTGCACTGTTGCCTGGCATTTATTCTTCCCTAACCTTCCTCATCCCCGTCTACAGAACTAGTAGAGCCATTCAGACAAAACGTTCCTTTCATTTTAACCCGCCCCACAGCCAATAGGTTACAATTTTGAATCACTGCTGTGATCTGTAATGCAGTATGATTGAAAAATGAATGTTGGCAGATGGAGAGTGGTTGAGAAAGGAGAATAAAAAGTGTAGAGAGAGGGTGGGGCATGGAAGTTGAAGTTTTCAGCAGAAGGTCAGATTTGCCTTGCTATTCAAGAATCCATTCTCTTTCCTCAACTTCAGTGTAGAACAAGTGTGAATCATTTGTATTTTAATATGGATGTCGTCACTGAAACCTCTCACCTGCTGTAGCCACAATGGTAACCATAGAGCAGGGCAAGGACATCAAATCCATTGTGTCAACGTGGTTGTTGAAATGAACTTGTGAACGTTTGGCTCCCTCCAGGCTTAATATAGAGGCGTTGTAGATACATGTTAAAATCCACTCCTGTAGGAAAGTTAAATATATTTTATTCTTGATTGTCAAACAATAGTGGGTGGAGAAAGCCTCCAGGTTTGCTCGGATTTCAGGTTTTCCAACAGTACAAGGAGTTGTTGATTACACAGAGGTTATTTGAAAATTGCAAATGTTACTCTGTAGCGGTGTACTACACGCTGCGCTGAAAAACGACACATAGTCAGTCGGTGAGCTGCAGTTGCTAAAGAGGTTTATTCAAACTTAGTGGCTTTGCTTTAAAGCCTTCCTGTTCCTGCCCTCCCCAGGCGGAAAAGCTGTAGCCCATCCCACGCTTGGGCTTTTCCCCTTGCTGGTGAAGCAGGCTTGGCACCCTCTTTGGGACCGGCCTCAATGCCGGCGCGCGCCACTTTGTGAGCCGGTTTGAGTGCACTGGGAAGTGGGTCACCACATCCCCCCCCCCCCCAGAACCAGCGATACACCCCCCAATGTCCTCAGTCTGGGTCGGACTCTGTCTGGGAGGTCTGCCTCTGCGCCGCGGTGCCTGAATCTCGACTGGCTGCGCCAAGTCCACATGGGCTGGTTTGAGTCGGTCCACTGTGAAAACCTCCTCTTTCCCCCAATGTCCAGCACGAATGTGGACCCGTTGTTTCTGATCACTGTAAACGACCCCTCGTAGGGCCATTGCAGCGGTGCCCGGTGTCCGCCCTGTCGTACAAAAACGAACTTACAGTTTTGCAGGTCTTTGGGTACGCAGGTCGAGTTCTGTCCATGCGGTGAGGTGGGTATGGGGGCCAAGTTACTGAGCCTCTCGCGTAGTCTGCCCAGGACTGCTGCGGGTTCTTCCGCTTGCCCCCTTGGGGTTGGTATGAACTCTCCAGGGACGACCAGGGCTGCGCCCTACACCAAATTGGCTGACAAAGTGTGCAGATCCTCTTCGGGCTCTGTACAAATTCCAAGCAGGACTTGGGGAAGCTCATCCACCTAGTTAGGCCCTTTCTGGCGGGCCATGAGAGCCGACTTCAGGTGACGGTGGAAACGCTCCACTAGCCCGTTCGACTGTGGGTGGTAGGCAGTTGTGTGGTGCAGCTGAGTTCCCAGAAGGCTGGCCATAGCTGACCACAGGCTGGAGGTGAACTGGGCACCTCTGTCGGAGGTAACGTGGGCCAGTACACCAAAGCGAGATACCCAGCTTGCAATTAGTACTCGGGCGCAAGATTCGGAGGTGGTGTCGGTAAGCAGGACCGCCTCTGGCCATCTTGTGAACCGATCCACGATAGTCAGGAGGTGCTGCGTTCCTTGCGACACGGGCAGGGGGCCCACGATATCCACATGAATGTGGTCGAAACACCAGTGGGTGGGGTGGAACTGCTGCGGTAGGGCTTTGGTGTGCCGCTGCACCTTTGCCGTTTGGCAGTGCATGCACGTTTTGGCCCATTCACTGATCTGCTTACGGAGTCCGTGCCAAATGAACCTGTTGGCCACCATCTGGACGGTTGACCTGATGGAGGGGTGTGCTAAGTTGCGAATGGAGTTGAAAACGTGCCTCCGCCAGGCTGCTGGGACGACGGGGCGGGGTTGGCTGGTGGTGACGTCACAGAGTAGGGTCCTCTCACCTGGGCCTATGGGCAGTTCCTGGAGCTGCAAACCAGAGACTGCAGTTCTGTAACTAGGGATCTCCTCGTCTGCCTGCTGTGCCTCCGCCAATGCTTCATAGTCTACCCTGGGACAGGGCTTGAATGGCATGGCGGGAGAGGGCGTCCGCCACGACGTTGTCCTTTCCCGAGACATGCCGGACATCCGTCGTGTATTCGGAGATGTAGGACAGATGTCGCTGCTGGCGGGACGACCAGGGGTCGGATGCTTTCGTGAATGCAAAGGTAAGAGGTTTGTGGTCCGTGAACACGGTGAAGGGCCGACCTTCTAAGAAGTACCTGAAATGCCAGATTGCCAGGTATAGCGGCAACAGTTCCCAGTCAAAAGCACTGTATTTGAGCTTGGGTGGTCGTAGGTGTTTGCTGAAAAACGCCAGGAGTTGCCAGCGACCCTTGATGAGTTGTTCCAGCACCCCACTGACTGCCGTGTTGGATGCGTCCACTGTGAGGGCGGTAGGGACGTCCTTTCTGGGGTGCACTAGCATTGCGGCGTTTGCCAAGGCTTCTTTGGTTTTAATGAAAGCGGCGGCGGACTCCTCATCCCAGGTAATGTCCTTGCCCTTACCCGACATCAGGCCGAACGGGGACACATAGTTCAGGCTGCTGAAGGGAGGAAATTTACCATACCCACGAATTCCTGAACGCCTTTGATTGTGTTGGGTTGGGGGAAATGGCGGACCGCGTCTACCTTGGCGGGCAGAGACGTTGCCCCACCTTTAGTAATCTTGTGGCCCAGGAAGTCGATGGTGTTGAGCCCGAACTGGCATTTGACCGGGTTGATTGTCAGGCCGTACTCACTCAGTTGGGCGTAGAGTTGACAGAGGTGGGACAGATGCTCCTGATGACTACTGCTGGCTATGAGGATGTCGTCCAAATAGATGAATGCGAAGTCCAGGTCGTGTCCCACCGTGTCCATTAACTGCTGAAACGTCTGTGCGGCATTCTTCAGGCCGAACGGCATGCGGAGGAACTCGAAAAGGCCGAACGGGGTGTTGAGTGCCGTTTTGTGGACGTTGTCCGGATGCATCGGGATTTGATGGTATCCCCTGACGAGGTCTACCTTGGAGAAGATCCATGCGCCGTGCAGGTTTGCTGCAAAGTCCTGAATGTGCGGCACAGGGTAGCGGTCCAGTGTTGTAGCCTCGTTCAGCCTGTGTTAGTTCTCCAGCCCCCCGTCGCTTTGGGCACCATGTGCAGGGGTGAGGCTCATGGGCTGTCGGACCGCCGGATGATCCCCAATTCCTCCATCCTCTTGCCAGTCGGAGCTTATCTGGGGGAAGCTTCGAGCACGGGCGTGGAGGGGTGGCCCTTGTGTCGGGATGTGGTGCTGAATGCCGTGTCGGGGCATGGCTGCCGTGAACTGTGGGGCCAGAACCGATAGGAAATCCGCTAGGACTCTGGTGAATTTTTGTCGGACAGCATGATGGAGTCGAGGTGAGGGGCTGGCAACTGGGCTTCACCTAGGGAGAACGTTTGAAAGGTCTCAGCGTTTTCCAGTCTCTTCCTTGGCAGGTCGACCAGTAGGCTGTGAGCTCACAAAAAATCCGCTCCCAGGAGTGGTTGGGCTACGGCGGCCAGTGTGAAGTCCCACGTGAACTGGCTGGAGCCAAACTGTAGCTGCACCTTACTGTGCTACCGTTCACGGCCCTCAGGGTGGGACCCGATTCTCTGTTGCAGATGTCATAACTCGTCGGAGGTAAGATGCTGATCTCGGCTCCGGTGTCGACCAACAAGCGGCATCCCAACTGCTCGTCCCAGATATACAGGAGGCTATCCCAATGGCCAGCCGCCATAGCCATCAGCGGTGGCTGGCACCTGGCGTTTCCCGGGAACTTGCAGGGCGGGCTACAGCGGCGGGCTTCTGCGCCCCACTGCTGGTGGTAGAAGCACCATTGTTCGTTGGTCTCCTCACCCCTGCCTCTGGGGTTAGCAGGCTCTGCGGCCAGGCCTAGTCTGGTTTCCTGCTGGGAGCGTGGCCTGGTGATCTGTGCGACGGATGCCCCACTCTCCTTCTTGGCTTTCCACAGCATGTATGCCCGGGCTGCAACCTTCCAGGGGTCACTGAAATTTGCGTCGGACAGCAGCAGGTGTATGTCCTCAGGCAGCTGCTCCAGGAACGCCTGCTCAAACATGAGGCAGGGCTTGTGTCCTTTGGCCAGGGACAGCATCTCGTTCATCAAAGCCGTTGGTGGCCTGTCCCCCAAACCAGCCAGGTGCAGTAAGCGGGCAGCTCGCTCATGCCGTGAGAGTCCGAAAGTCCTTATGAGCAGGGCTTTGAATTCCATGTATTTACCGTCCTCCGGGGGTGACTGTATGAACTCCGCAACCTGGGCGGCTCTCTCCTGGTTGTGGAAGCTCACCACGTAGTAGTAACGTGTGGCATCCGAGGTTATCTGCTGAACGTGGAATTGGGCTTCTGCTTGCTGGAACCATAGGTGAGGTCGCAGCGTCCAGAAGCTTGGCAGTTTCAACGAAACTGCATGAACAGATGCGGCGTCGGTCATCTCCGGTCCAAATATCGTTTGGGCCATCGGGGTCATCAATTGTAGCGGTGTGCTACACGCAGCACTGAAATAACGACACGTGGTCGGTGAGCTGCAGTTGCGAAAGAGGTTCATTCAAACTTCGCGGCCTCGCTTTAAAGCCGTCCTGTTCCCGCCCTCCCCGGGTGGGAATGCTGTAGGGGGCGCATATTCACAGTCCCGTCCCACGCGCGGGCTTTTCCCCTTGCTGGTGAAGAAGGCTTGGCGCCCTCTTTGGGACCGGCCTCAATGCCGGCGCGAGCCAGTTTGTGAGCCAGTTCCAGAGCGCTAGGAAGTGGGTTGCCACAACTGTGCTATTTAAGAAGGGTGGAAGGCAGCAGGAAGGAAACTGTAGACCTGTTAGCCTGATATCAGTGGTTGGGAAGTTGTTGGAATCAATTGTTAGGGATGAGATTATGGAGAACTTGGGGGCACATGACAAGATAGGCCAAAGCCAGCAGGGTTTCCTGAAAGGAAAATCCTGCGTGACTAGCCTACAGCAATTTTTTAAGGAAATTACAAGCAGGGTAGACAAAGGAGATGTAGTAGATGTGGTGTATTTGCATTTTCAGAAGGCCTTTGACAAGGTGTCGCACATGATGCCCTCACCCACATCTCCTCCATTTCCTGCACTTCAGCCCTCATCCCATCCTCCCGTCACCGCAACAGGGACCGTGTTCCCCTTGTCCTCACCTACCACCAAACCAGCCTCCGAATCCGGCATATTATCCTCCACAACTTCCGCCACCTTCAACAGGACCCCACCACTAAGCACATCTTTCCCTCTCTACTCCTCTCCACTTTTCGTAGGGATCGTTCCCTTCGTGACTCCCTGGTCCACATGTCCCTCCCCACAGATCTCCTACCTGGCATTTATCCCTGCAAGTGTAAGTGCTACACCTGTCCCTACTCCTCCTCTCTTACCACCTATTGCATCCGGTGCTCCCGGTGCGGCCTCCTCTACATCGGCGAGACCCGACGCAGATTGGGGGACCACTTCGTCGAGCACCTCCGCTCCGTCCGCCACAACAGACAGGATCTCCCGGTTGCCACTCACTATAACTCTGCTTCACATTCCCATTTGGATATGTCCATACATGGCCTCCTCTACTGCCATGATGAGGCCAAACTCAGGTTGGAGGAGCAACACCTCATATACTGTCTGGGTAGCCTCCAGCCCTTTGGTATGAACATCGAATTCTCCAACTTCTGGTAATTCCCTCCCCCTCCCTTCCCCCATCCCACTTTCACTCTGTCTCCTCTTCCAGCTGCCTATCACCTCTCCCATGATTCTGCCTTCTTCTACTATCCATAGTGCTTTCCCCTTTCATTCCATCTTCACCTTTCCTACCTATCCCCTCCCTGCTTCCCCTCCCCCACCCCTTGATCTTTCATCTTACTGGTTTTTCACCTGGCACCTACCAGCCTTCTCCTTCCCAGCCTCTCCCCACCTTCTTTATAGGGCTCCTGCCCCCTCCTTCTTCAGTCTTGACGAATGGTCTCGGCCCGAAACATTGACTGCTCGTTTTCATGGATGCTACCCGACCTGCTGAGTTCCTCCAGCTTGTTTGTATGTGTCGCACACAAAGCTGTTTAGCAAGATAAGAGCCCATGGAATTACATGGGTGTTACAAGCGTGGGTGGAGCATTGGCTGATCGGCAGAAAACAGAGAGTGGGAATAAAGGAATCCTATTCTGGCCGGCTGCCGGTTACCAGTGGAGTTCCACAGGGGTTGGTGTTGGGACTGCTGCTTTTTGCGATGTTTGTCAATGATTTAGACTATGGGATTAATGGATTTGTGGCTAAATTTGCTGATGATATCAAGGTAGGTGGAGGAGTGGGTAGTGTTGAGGAAGCAGAGAGCCTGCAGAGAGACTTAGATAGTTTAGGGGAATGGGCAAAGAAGTAGCAAATGAAATACAATGTTGGAAATCTTATGGTCATGCACTTTGGGGGAAGAAATAAATGGGCAGACTATGATTTAGATGGGGAAAGAATCCAAAATGCAGAGATGCAAAGGGACTTGGGAGTCCTTGTGCAGGATATCCTAAAGGTTAACCTCCAGGTTGAGTTGGTGGTGAAGAAGGCGAATGCAATGTTGGCGTTCATTTCTAGAGGTATAGAACAGAAGAGCAGGAATATGATGTTGAACTCTATAAGGCACTCGTGAGACTACACTTTGTGTACGGTTTTGGGCTGCTTATTTTAGAAAGGATATACTGACATTGGAGAGGGTTCAGAGAAGACTCACGAGATTGATTCCAGGAATGAAAGGGTTACTGTAAGAGGAATGTCTGACTGATGTATCTGACACTGCCACCACCATTGGCAGGGTGTTCCATGCATCCACCACTCTCTGAAATTCAACCCCTCCCCATACAATCCTCCAATCACCTTAAAATTATGCCTCCTTGTCTTAACCATTTCTGACCTTGGAAAAAAGTCTCTGACTATCCTCTCTCTATCTATGCCTCTTATCACCTTGTAAACCTCCATCAAGTCATCCGTGATTCAGTAATGATCTACTGACCTTAATTACTCGTGTAATGTCATTGAACTTCTTGCTGCGCCTTACCCAGTTTATCAAGACTAGATTGCAGTTCAGTCTCAAAGGTTGTGTTCTGCTCCTAGCTTTAGGGAGTATTCAGCCCCAACCCTTTGGTCACATAAACAAGTATTACAAACAGGGATTTTGATCAATTTAACTGAAAATTTGTATTTGTGAATCACATGTTCCTTTTTTTTATCATAGTAGAGCCCTCCCTACGAAAACAGGTAAATTGTAAAGCATGAAAAACTAAAAATTCAAAAACTGAAATGTCAGCAGTTCAAAAGAATTCATTTCACTTTGCTCAGGACTTCAGTTGAGCCACCTTTCACAGTATTACAGCCAGTAGTCTTTTTGCTTAAGCCTCTATTAGCTTTGCACATTGTGACAGAGCAAGGTTTGCCCATTCATCTGTGCAACATTGCTCAAGCTGAGCCAGGTTAGGTGGGGAGCAGTGCTGGACAGCGATCTTGAGGTCTTGTCAGAGTTAAGGTCAGGACTCTGATTGTGCCACTCGAGAACATCAATTTGAAGCCACTCTATGGTGGCAATGACAACATGCTTTGGATCACTGTCCTGCTGAAAGATGAATCTCCCCCCCTAGTTTAAGCTTTCTGGTAGAGGGCAGCAGATTTATACTCTGGATCTCTCTACATCTAGCAGCATTTATCTTCCCATCATTTTTGGCCAGATTTCCAGTGCCTGCTACTGAAAAGCATCCCTGTAGCATGGTGCTATCTTCACCATACTTTACAGCAGGAATGTGTCATCTGGCTGATATGCGGTATTAGATTTACGCCACATGTACTGCTTAGTGTAGAGGCCCATAATTTCCACTTCAGTCTTATCCGGCCACAAGCCCTTCTCCAAAATTTTTACAGCATATTCTATGTTATTCTTTGCAATGTCTTTATGGGCAAGGATATGCTTTTTCTTTTTAGCAAGGGCTTCTTCCTTGCCACTCTTCCACCAATAGTCTTTTTGTGCAAAGCCTTGGAGATTGTAGAACTTCATCTTTAGTTGTGGCCACTTCCACAGTTCACGCAGAGTGATAGTTGGCTTCACTGTAGCCTCTCTTACAAGTGCCATTCTTCTCCGGCGACGAAGTTTAAAGGGGTAGCCTGACCTTGGTAGTGTGGCTTTGGTTTCGTGAAGGATTGCACTGAGCTCCAAGGTATGTTCAGTGCCTTTGAGATGGTCTTGTACCCTTCCCCAGATTTGTGCTTCTTTATTATCATTTCCCTGACTTGTCTTGAATGTGCTTTTGTTTTGATTTTGGTTTGGTCTGTTGAAAATCTACCATATAGTTGACCCGTGCAGAGAAAGGGTGTATTTATTATTATGAATTTCTTGCAAGCGGGTGACACTCTGGTTTTGTCGGCTGTGAAAGTTTAGGGAAGACAATCTCTGGCCTCACCAAACATGTGAGATTGAGGTGTAACTCTACCCCAAAATCCCCTGTTTGTGTGGACGCTGTGTAATTTATTACCCTGTAACAAATCTGTACCACGAAATAACAGACAGTACAGTGCATTCAATTAAACACTTTAGCTTTATAATTCTTAATTTGACTAAAGGGTTAGTAAAGAAAAAGTCAGAAAAGAAAAGGGCCCATTTTAATGAAACCGTCTAATGTGCTGAAGTTAGAGCTCATGGTGTTCCCTTCGCTGATTCTCCTTCGATCTCCTTGGCCTTCGTCGGATCATGGATCTGCTCCGGGTCAAGTCCTACGAACTCTTCTCTCCAGCATCTTCTCCCTTCATCCCCCGCTGAACAAAAAGACCCAGTTTACACTCTGGTGTCAGGCACACAACACAAAAACACACTCCCTCCATTGGACGGCTCACACTCCAAGGCACCCGTTATCTCTAACCATAACCCAAACACTGCTTCTACAGAAAGACCATTACGTCAGCAGTGAATCCTTTCCCAGGGTGTTACATCTACATCAACAAGTTGGATGAGTTGGTAAAGTAATACAGTATATTGCAGCTGAAGAAAGTTCACATAGTAATTACAAATGGGATGAATATTTTTTCAGACTTACAATTTTGGTTTATAGTTTTTAGTAAATTGTTGACAGGTTTTGGAACTTTACTTTTGATTTTACATGATGCACAATGTTTTATAAATCCTATTTCAATATATTTTAAATTTAGAAAATGAGAGTAAAATGTGAAAATATTTATATGGGCTGAATACTTTTTCAAGACACTGTATATAAATAGTCTCCTGGTCCATTGTAGATACAGGACTTCCTTATTACCTTGAACTTTCTCCCACAGCCTATTCAGCACCCAAAAAAGCTTTCCAGCCTTAATCTCACATGTTATGTTATTCTTAACCATTTCCCCGATGAGATTTACTTTCTGTATGACTTATAGTACCTGTACCAGCTATAATCAACCTCCCTTTGATGAAATGCTGACCAGCTTTAACTAGTGTTGGTTAGATTTACTAAGTGCTGAAATGTTCAAGTATGGTCACCCCTACTGAGGTTCCCAGTCAACCAACAACAGGGATAATGCTTTGTAAGTGCAACCATAATTATAGTGAGAAGGTGGAATGAAATTGACTCACATTGTAACCAAAGATTAATTATGGTTAATTCCTCTGTCTCTATTTGGGAACTATCTAACTTAGCAGCCCATGAATTGTTAGAAGTTTCTCATTTACATGTACTGTAATTTTCTTTAAATGTGTGTGAATTATATGCATGGTTTTGTTCAGTCTGGTCTCTTTTTTTCTCTCAGTCACACTGACTTTAAGACTCAGGGGGCTTTAGGCTTTGCTGTTTGTACGAAGCCAGAAAGCTGATGCATGCATGCAGGCAGGCCAGCAGTTGCCCTATATTTCTCAAACAGAAGAAAATCTGCAGATGCTATAAATCCAAAGCAACACATACAAAATGCTGGAGGAACTCAGCAGGTCAGACAGCATCTATGGAAAAGAGTAGACAATTGACGGTTCAGGTCAAGACCCTTCATCAAAACTGGAAAGTAAGAGGAGAAGTCAGAGAAAGAAGGGATCACCTACCACCTTGTACTTCTTCCTTCACCCCCACCTTCTTGCTCTGAATTCTTCTTTTACCTTCCAGTCCTGGTGGATAGATAGATATATAGATACTTTATTGATCCCAAAGGAAAATACAGTGACACAGTGGCATTACAAGTGCACAGATACACAAATATACAAATATTAGAAGAAAAGTAAGGAAGAATAAAAAATAAGTTACCTCAAACAGTCTAACAGGAGGGGGGGTCATCACTTCCCCGGCTATAGGTTGACTCATTATAGAGCATTGTGGCCAAGGTTAAGGATGATCTCGTATAACGTTCTTTGGAGCTGTGCAGTGGTCTTAGTCTATTAGTAAAAGTGTTCCTCTATTAAGCCAAAGCAGAGGGTGAGAAACATTGCCCAGTATTACCAGGATTTTCTGTACAGTCCTTTGTTCTACCCACAGCCTCCAGTGTGTCCAGTTTCACTCCTATAACAGCCACCCTTCCTGATCAGTTTATTGAGCCTGTTGGCATCACCCATGTTGATGCCATTGCCCCAGCACACCAGCGCATAGAATATTGTACTGGCGACAACAGACTTGCAGAACATGTGAAGGAGAGGCCTGCACCTCCAAAGAACCTCATTCTCCTCTGGAAGTAGAGGTGACTATGGCCCTTCTTGTACACAGCCTCTGTGTTGGTGCTTCACTCAAGTCATTCAGGTGCACCCCCAGGTACTTGTAGGTCCTCACCACATCCACATCCTCACCATCCTTAGAAAGGTATAACAACAGATGAAGGGTATTGCTGAAACATCGACTGTTTACACTTTTTCATAGATACCTGCCTGTCCTGCTGAGTTCATCCAGCATTTTGTCTGCTTTGCTTTGGCCCATATTTCTGCCTACCTCCAGGTTTTAGATCATACAAGCTGTAACCAGTCTAATCAAATGAAGCCATGGTTTGAATCAACCAGGACAGATCCTATTTCAGGTGTTCCGCTTAATTATACATGTACAGTGTATAATTAAAGTATAGAGAAATTACAACAATTGACCCAGTTAAAGCATCAAGGAATGAAAAGAGTTTAATAAAAACATTGATGAATATAATACATTGTGAACATAATCCACTGATGCTCTCGAGGCCTATGTTGATACATTGCATCGGATTACCTCTCACAAAAAATGTGCTCAGGTCCTATGGTTGAATTAGTAGTCAAATGCCCTGAAATCAAAGTGAGTTAAAAACAATGCTGAAGTCAAATCATTATGATACTTGATCTTTAATTCCATTTTTTACAGTGTTAGCTCAACGTTGATTTTCTTTCTCTGCTGAAGTCTCAATTAAATAGAAATCCTCACATCCACAGATCCTTAAAAATTGATGTCCATCATTCACAGAAGTGAATTGTTTCCTCAGTTTCTCTTTTTCCAGTTGCTGCCTGAGCTGTTGAGTATTTCTACCGTTGTTTGCTTCAACTCAGGTTTCCAGCATTTGCAACTTTTTAATAGCTCAGATAACTGTTGCTTCTGCATAAACATTTCATAAAATTTATTTTCTTATACTTTTAAAGGACTTCCAAACATTAAATCATATTTCCAAAGTCCCCGAATCTCTGCTCCTTGTCCTAGCCCTGGTGTTGTAAGCTTCCAGAGTTTTCAGGCTGTTCCCTCTCTTTACAGATAACCAATTAGTATATACATCCTAGTATAAACTTGCCTTCACTTCCTGGACCTGAAAGCCCATGCCATTACCACAACCCACAAGATCGCTCCTATTAGATTACAGTGGGACTCTTGCACCTCATTATCACATTGCATCGCTCCGTAATCACAGCACCACTGAGCTCTGACAAGACCTTACTTGAGCAGATCTGCTATAACGTATTACCACACTTTCAACACTTTTATCGTCTCATCATTCTCTCTCTAGTTTCATCGAGAATCTGCACTCTATCACCAACTTCTCTGTGAATCCTGAGCTCTAAGGAGAAATAAGATGTAAAATTATCTGCGCATTAACACTGAACAGTAATAAACACCATCAATTTACAAAGTAAATGGATACAATCAAGAAATCGCAGGTTGTCACAAGTACTTCAGTAAAGCGGTACCATAAAATCATAACTTCTCTTACTCCATCATTGTAAATCAAAATCCCAGCTCTGATAACTCATTATAAATTATAAACCTTAAAAAAGTATCTGATCATTCATCAGTATGTGCATCTTTAGATTTTAAAAAACAAACTTATATGTGTGTTATTATACATAATGCATTTTAATATTTGTTGCGCCTTTGAAATGAACAGCCTTCCAATGACTTAAATGCACCTTTTGATTTTTGGTTAGATCCTTCAACACTTCAACCAATAGTTCATAGAGAACTACCAATGAGCTGCGGTGCATTGGTCATGTTATTTTGGACTTCCCTTTCAGTTCAGGGAAGGAGCACGAATGTCCTGAAGTGAGAACCTCGATGCATTTGGTATGTGGTTAGTGTTGCCAACTTTGATCGGGAAGTTAATTTCAGGTAAGCATCTTGCTTTTTCTTTATTTTATTTAACCTAATGATTTTAATTAATCTCCAGTACGTGGAGATGTTTGTAAGTACATGTATTACTGTTGAAAGTTTTTATTTAAAACAAATTATTTAAAAATAATTTCAATTTTCTTCAGTTAGTTTTATATTTTATTGATTTGCATTGTGTCTGATGTGTCAACAAAGAGCTATCATGTCAATCCAAATACAGAACTGGAGGATCTGCTGCCTGTAGCCTTGTTATCTTTCACCCCTCTCTGCCTTGTGAGATATTGATGGATGGAAGATCTCAAGAGAAACTGGATCCACAAAACTGCAGAAAACGAGTATGGTCAGAACAGCAGTACAGGTGGCCGGACTAATTGAGCATGGTTTTGAAGTAAGTTCTGCTCTTTGAAAATATACAGCAAGTTTCTATGAGATTCTAGCTGCAACTTCAAAACCAGAACCTGGTTTGACATGGCCTCCTCCTCCTTGGAGAAACCAAACGTAAATTCGGTGGCTTCTTCACAGAGCACCTGCATGCTATCTACACCACACTTCTTATGCTCTCTAATTTTTGTTTCTCTGTTGTAACCAGTGAGGGTGGTTGAGGCATGCAGTGGGTGGGGACATTATACAACCAGCCTAAAAATGCTATTGGGAGGGATGAATAATGCTGGAATTTGGGTCTTCTATAGAAAGCAGACACACTTGCTAACCTGCGAGAGAGCACAAGAAATCTATCTGTTCAACTGTGGAATTAAACCATCTGGAGCAATGTAGAGTGGGAGGAGCTGGAAAATTACCAAGAAAATGAAGTGGTGGTTGGATAATTTTTATTTATATTTTTATGGCACTTCTTTAGAGCAGCTTCCTTTTAATATCTATTGTTGTTATATTACACATTTTGTAATAGTTCTAAATTATTGTGTTCGCTTTCTTTTTAGAAATGGTTCCTTGTTTACAGTTATTTAAAATCTATTACATTCATAAAGATCAATAGTTTCCAGCTACTTATTCCTGAGACTATGTTGCTTCTTACCTGTATATTAAATAAGAATTTTCACCATAATAATGAGACACCTACAGTATTATGGTGGCAAGATTAGAGGAAATTATGATGTGAGTGACTTATTGCTTGCTCAATGTGTTTGGTGCAACCCTAGGAATCATAGTTTACTGTTTTAATAAAGAGATACTTATGTTGCTCTCATTAGGTGCTTTATTATTATTCACTTGCACAGTTTGGCAATGTACAGGGTCACTGATGGAAACAACAGATTTTATTTATTGTGGGTGAAAATGTATTTCTGGTTCCTTGCTGTGAACTGCCATCTAAAGAGACATTTTCCTGTGATTTCACTTATTAATCTTAGGTGCTTGTGATCACAATGTGCCCATTGGTACTTTATTAAAGTCCAAGCAGTAAATCAGAAATAGCTCTGGGATTAGAGACCGTTTGAGCAAATGAAGGCTAAAAAGCTTTTGTTTCCTGTGTTTCTCATGTTCCATCTAATGAATTTACCAGACAGATATCAAGAAGTTCTCAAGGCAAACCAGCCCTCATTAATTTGAATATGTGCTCTTTTCTGCCTTTTTAATTCATTCTTTAAAGATCAATTCTAAACATAATCAGCTCTGAATGGTGTGCAACTGCACATGGTTTTTTCCTTTGTCCATTGTCCTCTCGATCCATCATTACACTCACTGCAGCATTTTCTTATTATATTCCCAGAAAATTATGGCATAAACCTGCCATTGGAGGATTAAGGAGTCTTATAGCCCAATTTAATAGCGTCTCTCACCAATATCACCATTGAGCAAGTGGTTTATAAATCCATTTTGACATGAAGCAAAGATCTGTTTACAGACCAATTTTTAACTTTTGCTTTAAAATGCACAAAATTAAATTCATAAATTATTATTGAAAATTGTTCCCAGCAGTTCAGACTAATAATAGTCAAAACATTGCAATTTAGTTGGTCAACTTCGGGAAGAACTGGTGAATTCTAATCTTGATCAGTACAGTATTCCTTAACAAATGAACTGTTTTTCAACCAGTGAACTTTGAATAAACAGTAAGGTAGAACTGGATCAAAACTATCTTGGAAATTCACTGCAGATATGCAAAAATATTTCATCTTCAAAGCATAAATCAGTACGGCACCCTTTGTAGTCCTAACCGCTGAACTGAATGATGATGCAAAGCAACAATGATAAGCTGCACAGCAGAAGCTATGCAAACTGGGGAATGACCTAGAGACAGAGTATGCCAAAATAAAAGTGGAACAGATTCTGAAAATGAATATTTACTTAACAGTCACCTAAATTACTCCATGGCTCATATTGTATGTGTGTAAATCAATGTTGGAAATGACTTTTATTCAAATAATACTTTTTATACATTTTGTACTTTTTCATAAAAGCACTTTCTCACTCACTGGCTGAATTAACAGTTTATCACCTTTCTCGTCTTTCATTGTCTAAGTTTGGCCTTATATGACTTTTCTATTTGTTTTTCATCTTGAATGTGATTTTGGAACTGTTGGAATCTGGGATTTACAGTTTGGACAACAACAGACACAAAATGCTGGTGGAACACTGCAGGCTAGGCAGCATCTATAGGGAGAAGCACTGTTGACGTTTCAGGCCAAGACCCTTCGTCAGGACTAACCCAAAGGAAAGATAGTAAGAGTCTCGGCCCGAAACGTCAACAGCGCTTCTCCCTATTGATGCTGCCTGGCCTGCTGTGTTCCACCAGCATTTTGTGTGTGTTGTTTGAATTTCCAGCATCTGCAGATTTCCTCGTGTTTCCACGAGGTTGTTTTGGTGTTTCAGTGTTTTCCCCTTGCAATCCAAGGGGATTCCAGGAGGGAGAGGAGGCGCATGAGTCCCTCATGGTGAGTAGGTTGCGAGCTGATGTTTGACTCCATTTCACTGATTAAAGCTTCCATTGTTCACCAATTAAAGCTACAAGGGAGATTGAAATGCCAGCTGCCTGTGTTTTTATTGCTGGGGATTTCTCTGCTGTCAGAGAGGGGAGACTGCCATTTTATCACTGGTGAGATCTCTCTTCTAAGGAGAGGGAGAATGTTGCCCAGGATTTCTGTGTTTTGGATGTGGACTGGGACTGTGGACTTTTTCATTCCTATGGTTTTTTGTATTCTGTGCTTTTCACCGGATCTTTCTGATCTGTTTGCATGCAGTATAGGCTGATTTGTGGGGTGGGCGATGTGCCTGTTCCATTTTTGGGGAGGAGGGGTTGGGGGGGTTGGTAATTATGCTGTTGTTCTGTTTTTCTTGGCTTTGTGGCTATCTGGAGAAGAAGGATTTCAGAGTTATATGCTTTTAATAAATGAATCTTTGAAGTATTAACATATTACCCACATGATGTAATTGTTTTAATTATGTTGCCTATTAATTAAATTGTCACTAAGGAATATCTTACCTACAAAAGTGATACATTTTTCAGAAGCACCATCTTTTCTTTTATTTCTTTTCTTTTGTTTGACGATCTTTAGCATTATTACCCCTCTTGGCACCGTATCTCAGCTCTTTATTTAGTTTGTTTAATATTTTTATGTTCATTTGTACTTTAAAATAAACTGAAATCTTGGAATTAAGACTGCTCATCATTACTGATTGCTGGAAGATCCCTAAGGATCAGAATTTAAACAGAGATCTAACAACAAAGAAAAGAAAGAGTCGCCTGGTAGCCACTCTGATATTCAAATTCAAAGTAAATTTATTATCAAAGTACTTATATGTCACCATATACTACCCTGAGATTCAGTTTCTTGCAGGCATTCAGAGTAGAACAAAAATACATGCAATAGAATAAATGAAAAACTACACATAAACAAAGACTGACAAACAACCAATGTGCAGAAGAATATGAACTGTGTAAATTTGAAAAAGAAACAGTAAATAGTATTACTGGCAACATGAATTGCAGATTCCTTGAAACTGAGTCCATAGTTTGAGGTGAATGAAGTTATCCACACTGATTCAGGAGCCTGGTGGTTGAAGGGTAATAACTATTCCTGAAGCTGTCTCCTTCTCCTCGTTCACGATTGTAGCAGTGAGAAGAGAGCATGGCCTAGATGGTAGGGGGTTCCTTGATGATGGATGCTGCTTTCTTGTGGTAGCACTCCTTGTAGATGCGCTCAGTGGTTGGGAGGGCTTTGGCTGTGATGCACTGGGGTGTGTCCATCAATTTTAGTAGGCTTTTCTGTCATACGCATTGGTCTTTCCACAGCAATTAATATTAACATGCTGGCTTTAGGAGCTTAAAGAGGATAAAGATTAAAATAACATTATTTTCAATGTAATGGTTCCATTTTTAACAGATTTCAAAGTAAAATACAATATCTTATTCATTCAAGGTAACGCCTTATGTTTTTAATAATAATCAAATTCTGTGGTTGTAGTGGAACATGTTGTACAATGGATCTTGTATAAATACATTGATTTCTGTATTGATCAAAATACTGTGATTCACAATAACTGGGGAGAAAAGCAAGCAATTGTGTACTTTATTACATATTGTGGTCAGTCTGGGGCATCTTTCCATTCACATAGAGTACAGGGGTTTACTTTAATTGAGCTTTATCTCTAACCATTGATTCTTCAATGAGTTTTGGACAAACTGATCTGCTGTAATCACAAAGTATTCTCATAGTGCAGAGAATAGTTGGGATGTAGAAAATGGGGCATTTGAAACAAAATTAAATAATTAAGAGGGAGTAGGCAAGGGTGGGGATGGGGTCGGAAAATAGCAGGTTGTTGGGTAAGGGTAAGATGAAGCTGAAGCTGTCAGGACAGCAAAGATTATCAGCTGCAGTCTACAATACTGCAGGACTTGTATGTGTCCAGAACAAAGAAGCAAGCAGGAAAAATCTTAGCAGACACTTCCCACCTTGCCAACTGTCTTTACTAAAAGTTTCTTCTGGAAAGTTCTGGAGGGGTATTAAAACACCATCTTAAAAGTTACTTCACCCAGTCAGTTATTCTGATCAATCATTTCATTTAGCCCAGTCACCTCTCTCTACATATTACCCCATCAATGCACCATAAACACTTTAAAGCTCTTTTTATAATGTTGTTTACATTGTAAATACATGCTAGTATTTATGTATTTATGCATACCTGTACTTTAACCTAGTGGTCACCAACCCTTTTAAGCCCAAGATCCCCTACCTCAGCCTTAGTGAAAGGCAAGTTCAACCCCAAATCAATTAGCTACACGCATGCGCACTGGGGCAGAAAAGACCGGAAGTAAAACCCCACAACCCGGAAGCAGAAATAATGTATGAACACCAGGGGTCACCACCCTTTTTTTGCACCACGGACCAGTTTAATATTGACAATATTCTTGCGGACTGGCCGACAGGGTGGGGGGGGGGGGGGAGTTGTTAATCACAACTAGAATACAGCGAAACTCAAAGGTTCCTCCTGTCCAGTCTATTCAGCAATTTAGGTTTCGTGGCTCTCAAAACTTAGCTTCTGTCCCACTTGCTCACATTTTTTCTGCGGGAAGAAAAACTCAACGGGTTTGTCTTTAAGTGCAGGGTGCTTGGACTCAAGGTACTGAAGCAGTTTTGAGGACTTCATTGCCTCATTAGACAGCCTCCCGCCCGCCCACCGCCAGACGCCTTAACCAGATGCGGCTGTTCCTATACCGGGGCCATGGCGGTCACAGTCCGGAGAGAGCGACCGACCAACCGAGGAGTGCGACAGTATGCGTGCCTGCCCCCCCCCCCCCTTGTAGAACCTATCGGCTGACAGAAGTTTGTCTCAAGGGATGACTTTCATTAGATCGCAGCAAGATAGTGGCTCTGCTACGTACGGAACCCTGAGCCCGAATTAGGTCGTCTGCAGATATTTTCGCACCGGGTTCCCCACGAACGTTCGGCGTGCTAAACAGGTTCAGAGGCGGTGCCCGTCGGTCCGCGCTGCAGGCCGGTAGCAACGGCACTTCTCGCCGGTTACCCGAGGCCAACCAGTGATCCCTGACGCGCAGGTATCACTGCGTTTAGGCGACTGATGACTTCACGTGCGTTCAAGTTCAACAGTGGGCATGACAGGGAATGAGGAAAGGTGCAGCTGACATATCGTTTCCTCGCAGCCCGGTGGTTAGGGACTACTGAAGTACACTGCAGTGCGTGGCGGGGGAGCTACACAGATGCGCACTGGGCAGAAACAATGGAACTAAGTCCCAGCAACCCGGAAACAATCTCTCAACAGTATTTGTGTATCTATTTTTCTTTTTTTTTTCTGGATCTACTGGAAAAGTCTCAAAGATCGACCAGTCAATCACAATCGACGAGTTGGTGACAACTACCTTAACCTATAACTTTCTATAATTCTTCACTCTTTATTTTTGTTGCATGTTATTCCCTGATCAGCACACCACAGCAAATTCCTAATACACGTCAATGTATATGTTGAATAAAGTTGATTCTTAATCCTTGAAGAATCATGTGAAAGATGAACATTAGCATAGACCATTGTCCAAATATTGTCTGACTTTTTAATGTAAAATTCTAGATAATTTCATATTGACTTCATGTAGTGCATTTTGTGATGCATTTTATAAAGTCTGAGCTTGCTGACATCATCAAAAAGGATAGAATATTTATGTGCCCCTGATGTAAAACAATAAAAAATTATACCAATTTCTTTGAGTTGTAATCACTGACATCTTTAATGGAGTGGAGTGTGAGAATTTTGTCTATCTTTTATTCCTCTTCCAGCATTCATCAATCTTGGTGCTTAATATCTCTGAGAGACTTTCCTGCTGTAAATTTATGATATGTAATTGCAGTAATTACTGAAGTGTATGTTTTCATTTATTTTCATGTCCCGTTTTCAATAGATATATGAAAATATATCTTTACATGTATTAAATTTCACAAGCAAAATGTTGTAGCTTTTTAAGCAGGTTGTTCAACTGTTTTAGCAACAGAGTAAACAAAATGATTTATTTTTATTCTGAAGGAAATTTTGTCCACGACTTCTTGGTGAATGTTGTTTCCCTCTTTATTGTGTGTGACCATCATATGATACAAAATTTGATACAAATATGATACAACTTCTGATACAAAAAAGATTCCTTCTACCTCACCAGGTTTCTCGACTTGTCTGAAGGTTATGTGATGTTGTAATGGGATGAGAAATAAGTCCTTGTGATGGAGAGGGCATTACGACCTGAAAGAAGAAGCAAGTACATCTTCTTTGTTATTTGTTACTACATCTATACTTTTTCTGAACATTAATGCTTTTCTTGGACATAAGGAATAGAAGCAAGAGTAGGTCTTTGGATCCTCATGCTGGCTCCATTATTCAATAAGATCATGGCTGCTTGTTTTAACTCAGCATTAATTTTCTGCACTATTCCCAAATTCTTTGTTTCCCTCAATATCATAAAAATAACTGATGATCTCAATGCATGAACGTACTCAGTGGTCGGGCCTCTTTAACACTGTTGGGTGATGAGTTTTATAACCAGCTTTTATAACCAAACATTATTTCCCCATTCTGCCACCTAATGTGTGATTCCTGCTCCAAACCATTGGGATAGAATGTGAAAAGCTGTTCACAATCCCGACAACATCCCACTATACACAGCTGTCCAACACAAAATAAACTGCTTATTCCCACTCTCCGTTTTCTGTCTGTTTAATAAGCCTTAATACATACTAATAAGTTGCCCCATTTCTATTTGATTCTTTCTCTTCAATTGTCATTGTCTCCTCTTCACCACCCCTGCAGACGCCCTACCTACCCTCCACATTCTCTCTTCTCCAGTCTCCCATCAGGCAGAAGATACAGAAGAATGAAAGCAAATACTACAAGGCTTCTATCCTGCTGCTATGAGACCCTTGAACTCATCTCCTGTTCAATAAAATTGACTCTTGACCTCACTATGATCTTACAAATTATTGCTTACCTTACCTTCTCTGCAGCTTTTACACTTCATTCTGCATTTTATTGTTTTATCTCAATGCACTGTGCAATGAAGTGATCTGTATGAACAGTATACAAGACTGTATCTCACCACCCGTGACAATAATGAACCAACACCAGTACCAACATGATAATCCCTATTCCTCTACTTCAGCAAATATTGAGGTACCAGGCATTTCTCCCCCTGATTTACTCCCCCTTACCCTCTAATTTTATTCATCAGCTCCAGGCTAATCTGTAAGCAGTTGTAGCAAATATTTCCATGACCATCTTACGACGTCAGCACTCCAGACAAATCAAACTGCGCTCTACCATGCGAGACATTGTACATTTCCACCTTTGTCTTTATCTTAATTGCCATCTCCCATATTCCTTATCATCAATTACTAATTTAACTCAGCCGTACCAGCAAAAGCTAGTAGAGAGAAAGAAAAAGAGAACAAATTGCTTTAATATATTAACTTTCTTGACCTCAGGACAAATCAACAAATATTTTATAACCGATGGGGACTTCTGAACTGTTATCACTGCTGCTGTGTCGGAAATACTTAAGTCAATTTGTATGCAACTAGCTCACACAAACAGCAGTTATGCTCAACAGATAATACATTTTTTTTAGTTAGATTGAATGATGACTATCAGCCATGAATTCCCCAGCTCTTCCTCATACAAGGGTATAGGATTGTTACATCCATATGTGGGAGCAGGTAAATTTCCTTTCCCTCACTTTTACTTCTAGGGCACCTTGGGAATAGTGATCTTGTGCAGCACAGCTTGGTAGATACGATTAAGTATTCCCGTTTCAGCACAATACAGCTGAGGATCACAACTGCTTCCAAGGTCTGAACCGTTAATAAAGATGTCTTAATGTGATTGAATAAACTATCGCTGCTTAAAACCGATAGAAACAATGCCAGTTATGGTTGTACTTCTTGCCAGATTCCTTGAAGGAAATGTGGCTGCAGGTTAAGAATACAGGTGCGTTTAAGAAAATGGGGTTTTGGACTCCCAAAACTGACTATCTTGCTGGCAAACGCACAGTCTCTAGTAAATAAAATTGATGATTCAGAGCAAGGGTGCTCATGAGAGGGACATTAGGACTGCATACATCTTAGTTTCATGAAATCCTGGTTAATCCATTCTGTACCAGATGCAGTGATTCAGATTGACGGGTTTACTATACACCGTCAGGATAGGACTGTCGAGTCTCTCAAAACCAGAGGTGGAGATGTACGTCTCATGATCAACTCCTGTTGGTGCACAAGTGCATCGATGATGTCTCAGTCCAGCTCACCAGACCTGGAATATCTCACAGTTAAGTGCCATCCATTTTACCTGCTGAGCGAGATTTCTGTGATCATTTTGGTAGCAGTCTACGTTCCGCCTCAGGCAACATCAAACAGGCTGTAGATGCATTTGAGCAATGGGATCAACGTGCATGAAACAACACACCCTGACACCGTCACCATCATTTTGGGGGATTTTAACCAGGCCAGACTGAAAAAGTCAATAATAAATTACCATCATCAAATCACATAGTACCAGTGGAAACAACTCTTTGGACCACTGTTACACCACCATCAAGACTGCTTACAGTGCTGTTCCACATGCACGCTTTGGTAAGTCTGTTCTCCTGGCTGTACTTCTACTCCAAGTATAGGCAGAGACTGAAGACCGCAGCACCAGGTAGTGAGGACCAAGAAGGTATGGACAAGGGATGCCCAAGAGCATTTAAAGTACTGCTTTGAACTGATGGACTGGACTGTATTCAGTTATTACTGACTTCATTGCAACCTGTGTGGATGAGTGTGTGCCTACGAAAACTTGCTGTACATTCCGAAACTAAAAGCTGTGGGTGAACCAGGATGTACGTCATCTGCTGAGGGCTAGATCTGTGGCGTTTATCCTCTCACTGCTATGGGCGGAAGTTCCCACCTGGTTCTAAATCACAACAATTCGTGTGAGCTGCCTTAATGACTATTGGCCAGTAGCACTCACATCTACGGTGATGAAATGCTTTGAGAGGTTGGTAATAACGAGAATGAACTCCTGCCTCAGCAAGGACATGGACCCACTGCAATTTGCCTATCGCCACAATAGGTCTAAGGCAGTTGCAATCTCTATGGTTCTTCATGTGGCCTTAGGTCACCTGGACAATACAAACACTTAAGTCAGGATGCTGTTCATTGACTATAGCTCAGTATTTAACACCATCATTCCCGCAGTCATGATCGATTAGCTACAGAACCTGGGCCTCTATACCTCCCTTGCAATTGAATCCTTGATTTCCTAACCAGAAGACCACAATCTGAACAGATTGGTGATAATAGCTTCTCGTCATTGATGATCAACACTGGCACACCTCCAGGGGTGTGTGCTTCGCCCACTGCTCTGCTTCCTCTACATCCATGCATGCGTGACTAAGTATAGCTCAAATTCCATTCTTAAATTTGCTGATGATACAACCAATGTTGGCAGAATCTCAGATGGAGGTGAGAAGGTCTACGGAGCAAGATATACCAGCTAGTTGAGAGGTGTCGCAGCAATTACCCTGCACTCAATGTCAGTAAGACCAAAGAGCTGATTGTGAACTTCAGGAAGGGTAAGATGAGGGAATACGTACCAATCCTCATAGAGCAATCAGAAGTGGAGAGAGTTCCTGGGTGTCAATATCTCTGCGGACCTAACCTGGCCCCAATAGATCAATGCAACTATAAAGAAGGCAAGACAGCTGTTAAATTTCATTAAGAGTTTCAAGAGATTTGGTTTGTCAACTAAAACACTCAAAAACTTCTACAGATGTATTGTGGAGAGCATTCTGACAGGCTGCAGCACTGTTTGGTTTTGGGGGGGGGGTGGTTGGTGGTGGTACTACACAGGATTGAAAGAAGCTACTGAAAGTTATAAAATTAGTCAGCTCCATCTTGGGTACTAGTCTCCGTAGTACTCAAGACAGCTTCAAAGGGCCTCAGAAAGGCAACATTCATTATTAATCATCCCAATCACCCAGGGCATGCCCTCTTCACATTATTAGTCAGGAAGGAGGTACAGAAGCCTAAAAGCACACACTCAGTGATTCAGGAACAGCTTATTCCCCTCTGCCATATGTTTCCTAAATGGACATCAAACCCATGAACGCTACCTCACTTTGTTTAAAAATATATATATTTATTCTGTTTTTGCACTATTTTAAATCTTTTCAATGTACACAATCATACTTAGAGTAATTTATTTATTTATCTTCCTTTCAATATTGTCATGTATTGCGTTGAAGTGCAGCTGCTAAGTTAACAAATTTCACGCCACATGCCGGTGATAATAAACCTGATTCTGATTCTGATCCTTGCTGTAACATCCCAACTGTATGCTGCGCTTTGCCTTACACGGCATTGCTTCATCACTCAGCTGCAGTTCTGCATTGTGTACTCATGCCACTCTGGTGAAACTAGAACTCTTTAATATGGTATTTCAAAGGCTGAGATGCAAACGGCACAATCTAACCCTAGCATTCCTTGATAGCGAATTTTAAAAGTTCACCACCCCGCAAGATATCAAAGCCAGAATTTATTTAGTGATTCTGACATAACAAAGGGTTAGAATTCTCTTGCAGCTAGCTTTCTTTGCTGTCACATTTTCTGTGGAATTCAGATAGGACAAATTCCAGACATTTGATGATGCAGTAATCATTATGGAGCTAACAGCAGGAAATTCCTCAAAAATGTTTTGTATAACAGAGTTCTTTGACTAAAGAAGTTGAGCATGTATGGTTAATGCATAACCATTGGTTGTACGGAGGGAGTACCAGATTATCAGACTGCACTGTGCATTATCTCACTTCCTTCACCTGTGCCAGAGAAGGTGGTTGACCCCTGTAGCTGTCCACTAAATTCAGCACCTGAAGACTGAATGAATGTATAGTATATTCATACTTATGGGGAAGGATCAACTGCACTTGAAGCTCTCCATTACCCTCCTGAGAATTTTGCAGGTTAGTCTACAATCTTCTGAAGACAAAAGGCTAGAGAATGACCGAGAAGAATGGAAATAGGAAATAGGCCCTTTTGCCCACTAGGTTTATACTAAAAATCAAGCTGCCGGTTTTCCAATTATCCTACTGAACTCTGCCCACCCCCATCAGTTTCCTTGGCTATGTAAGTCTAGGGGATACACTCTCTGTCCCACCGTGAGCTTGAGATGACTCTCCCACCCCAAACCCTGGCTTGTGTGGATGCTGTTACAACTCAGTGCCAAGAAATAACAGACAATGCATTGCATACGATTAAAGGAATTATAGTTATGAATCTTAACTAAAGGGTTAGTAAAGAAAAGAAAGAAAAAAAAATGACAAGGGCCCATTGTAATTAAACAGGCAAATATGCAGAAGTTGGAGGTCAACTTTTCCGAAAGTCGTATTCACCAATTCTCCGTAGGTACAGAGGAGTTGTCAGGGGTAAGTTTTTTACGCAGAGAGAGGTGAGTGCGTGGAATGGGCTGCCGGCGACGGTGGTGGAGGCAGATATCATAGGGTCTTTTAAGAGACTCCTTGACAGGTACGTGGAACTCAGAAAAATAGAGGGCTATGGGTAACCATAGGTAATTTCTAAGGTAAGGGCATGTTTGGCACAATTTTATGGGCTGAAGGACCTGTATTGTGCTGTAGATTTTCTATGTTTCAATGTTTCTACCTCAGTACCTTGCTCCATTGAAACAAGGTCCTTCACCTGGTCAAATCTATGACTGGTTCTCTCCGGCGTCTTTTCGCTTCATCTTCTGCTGAGCAAAAGACCTCAGATCACACCGGTGTCAGGAACACAGCACAAAAACCCACTCCCCTCACGTTCCAAAGCACCCATTTTCTCTAACCATAATCCTAACACTACTTCCATAGAAAGTCTATTACATTAGCAGTGAAACCTTTCCCAAGGTATTTCACTATTTTAACTTTGTTTTTTATTCCCATATTCTGATCAACACCCCTCAAATTTTACTATTAATCTATTCACAGTGGCTAATTATCCTGCCAGCTGGCACATCTTTAGGATGTGCAAGGACAATTTCTATGACCCCCTACCATCAGGCAGGAGGTACTGGAGTATTAGGATGGGAAACAGTTCCTTACTCCAAGCTCTAGAACTACTGAACTCCCAACCACTATCCACTTTTAAACTTATTTTTCAAATTGTGTCAAAAATGCATTTTATTACTGTATGTGTTGTGAATGAGTTAAGTGCACTGTGTTCTGCACCTTGGTCTGGAGGAATGTTGTTTCATTTGGCATTTTAAAGTTCAAGGTACATTTTGTTGTCCATTTATTTAATCATATACATATATATACAGTTAAACTTGAATTTGAACTTGAAATGGAGTATTCAGTGGAAACCCATTAGTCACTGGCGGAAGTACAAGCTCCACATTGACAACATTGGAAGACAGGATTGAACCATGTTTCAACCTTTAAGGTTGGATACAAGGGAAGAGGGTAAGACCAGCCGTCCTAGTCTTTGAATACTGTCGT
The DNA here is from genome assembly GCF_030144855.1 of Hypanus sabinus. NCBI lineage: Eukaryota > Metazoa > Chordata > Chondrichthyes > Myliobatiformes > Dasyatidae > Hypanus > Hypanus sabinus. The sequence continues at coordinate 99,085,820 of NC_082718.1, forward strand.
GTTGGTCTGTAGATTGTACCTGCGACTGACTCCCTTAAAATGCTCTTCAATTTTTCATAACTCTCATCACAGACTTGTAAATATTTATTTATTCATCATTCAGGATCTGGATTGTCCATGGCAAGGCCAATGTTTATTGCCTGTCCCTAATTGAAGGCATTGCAGCAACGCTATTGTGGAGACAGACTTCGCTGCTGATATATTTCCAAATGGGGGATGGTCTGTGAGCTGGAGGGGAACCTATAGGTGGTTGCGTTCCCTTATGCCTGCTGTGCTTGACCTCTTGGTAATGATGATCTACGGTTTGTGAGATGCTGTCAGATTCAACCATCTGAGCAACTGCAGTGTTTTGTGTAGATATCAAAAACACCACAGGAACTGCACTGGTGGTGAAGAGAATAAATATTTAGGGTAGTGGATGGAGCCCCGATTAAACAAAATAAGTGATGTTAAGCTTCTTCAAATTGTTGCTGAACACCGTTTGGTAAGTGCAAAGTAGCCCCTCACATTCCTAAACTGTGTTTTGTAGATGGTGGAAAAGTTTTGTGGTATCAGATGACCACCCTTTGAGATCAAGACAAAATTTGCTGCGAACACTCAGCATGTCAAGAGAACTGGTGAAGAAATAGAAACTCAAATGAGTTTTAAGTTGTAGTAGGGGTGGAAGGGATAGTAACCCAGCTTCTGAACTTATAGCCATGTCCCTGGTTAGTGCATACTCCAATGATAATGAAGATAGAGTCATCTTGAGTTCTAATACCATCAAATATAAAGGGAAGGAGTTAGGTAATTTCCTGTTGGAGGAAGTCATTGAGGAAATCATTGCCTGGCACTTTTGTTGCCACTGAAAGTTCCAGGTCTGAATGTTGCCTTGTCTTTGTTGCTTCATTTGCCGTGGAGCTGCAAATGAAATTGTATGAGTGTAGTCATCAACAAACACCCCCATTTCTGTTCTTATGATGGAAGGTAGGTCATTGAAGAAGTGACCTTCCTTTGTATGTGGAATGGCTCCAACAATTGGAGTGCTCTCCCCATTGACATCAGTTTCAGCAGGGCTCTTTAATGCCCTGATTCTGGCAGCTTCTCCCTTCCTTTCCAGTCCTAAAGAAGAGTATCAGCCTGAAATGTTGACTCTTCCTTCATTTCCTTAGATGCTGCCTCAGTATAGGAAGGATGTGGAAGCATTGGAAAGGGTACAGAAGGGATTTACCAGGATGCTACCTGGTTTAGAGAGTATGGATTATGATCAGAGATTAAGGGAGCTAGGGCTTTACTCTTTGAAGAGAAGGCAGATGAGAGGAGACATGACAGAGGTGTACAAGATATTAAGAGGAATAGACAGAGTGGACAGCCAGCACCTCTTCCCCAGGGCACCACTTCTCAATACAAAAGGGCATGGCTCTAAGGTAAGGGGAGGGAAGTTCAAGGGGGATATTAGAGGAAGGTTTTTCACTCAGAGAGTGGTTGGTGCATGGAATGCACTTCCTGAGTCAGTGGTGGAGGCAGATACACTAGTGAAGTTTAAAAGACTACTAAACAGGTATATGGAGGAATTTAAGGTGGGAGGGTTATATGGGAGGCAGGGTTTGAGGGTCGGCACAACATTGTAGGCCGAAGGGCCTGTAATGTGCTGTACTATTCTATGTTCTATCTACAGTTTTCCTCCAGCATTTTGAGAGTTTTGTTCATTAATGCCATGATCAGTCAAATAATGCTTAAATGTCTTGAGCCTCTGCAATTTGACTCTGTGATCCATGTTCAATACAAAGATACTCGGACTTTGTACCCCTACTGATTGGGTATTTGACTCAGTTGCTTTGTAAGTATCACACATTCTAAGATGCGTGGCTGATGTAAAAATCCTTGGTTCTATCAGCACAGTTTTAAAAGATGCTCTCCAACATATTTTCTAAATTCTTCATATGCCATGAGACCATAAGATGTAGGAGCAGAATTAGGCCATTCGGCCCATTAAGTCTGCTGTACTATTTCATCACGACTGATTTATTATCCCTCTCAGCCCCATTTTCTCCTGCCTTGTTTTCATAATGTTTTACACCCTTTACTAACCAAGAACTTATCCACCTTCATTTACAATATATCCAATGACCTGGCCTTTGTAGTCCTCTGTAGCAATGAATTCTACAGATTCACTACCCTCTAGCTAAAGATATTCCTTCTCATCTCTGTTCTAAAGAATGTCCTTGTAGTCCACGGTTGCACCCTCTGGTCCTAGACTCCCCACTATTGGAAACATCTTCTTCATGTCTACTCTATCCAGGCCTCTCAATATTTGCTAGGTTTCAAAGAGACCTCCTCTCATTCCTGTAAACTCAGGTGAGTACAAGCCCAGAGTCATCAAACGCTCCTCATACATTAACACTTTTATTCATGGGACCATTCTGATGAGCCTCCTGTGGACCCTCTCCAAAGCCAGCACATTCTTTCTTACAAACATAGATAAGCTGCTCAAAACGTGATCTGACCAATACCTGATATATGCCCACCGCACTCTACTCCACTCCCTGAATTCTTCCTTCATGGACTTCACACCCACGCTAAGCTGTGTATTACTTAGATCCTGTGCTCCTTTAATTCAGGAAGGATGTTTGGATGAAAAATACATCAATCAATAGCCAAGGTACCCGAGACAAGCATTGGATGTTTTTTGCCCTCTACCTCTTGAGTCATTCACATTAGTGTCAAGGTCTCCTATGTGTACTGGATCCTTGGTTACCTCTATAGCACATACCATAGATTGTTTTACTGTATGTTGGTACAATCAATCCATTTAAGCTTTGTGAAGTAACTGAATATGGGATGAGTGCTTTTCTGTTTATGATTTTCTTTATGAATGTCACTGTGAAAAATTATTTATGTGGCACTGCATGAGTGCTGCAAACCAGAATCAGATGATTAATATCTCTAGCATATATCATGATATTTGTAAACTTTGTGGCAGCAGTACAAAGCAACACATGATAAATATATAACAAAAAAGAATGACAGTAAGTACATATTTGTATTATAAATAGTTACATTAAAATAAGTAGTGCAAAAACAGAAATAAAAAATGTAGTAAGATAGTGTTTATGGGTTCAATGTCTATTTAGGAATCGGAAAGCAGAGGGAAGAAGATGTTCCTGAATTGCTGAGTGTGTGCCTTCAGGCTTCTGTACTTCCTTCTTGATGGTAACAATGAGAAGAGGGCATGTCCTGGATGGTAGGGTCCTTAGTGATGGACGCTGCCTTTCTGAGGCACCACTCTTTGAAGATGTCTTGGATACTATGGAGGTTAGTACCCATAATGGAACTGACTAATTTTACAACTACCTTTAGCTTCTTTTGATCCTGTGTAGTAGCCACCCTCCCCCGCCATTTCTGAAGGTGATGTAGCCAGTCAGAATGCACTCTATGGTACATATGTAGAAATTTTCTAAAGTTTTAGGTGACAAACCAAATCTCCTCAAACTCCTAAGGAAATATAGCTGCTGTCTTGCCTTCTTTACAGATGCTGTTTACAGATGTGTTGGGACCAGGTTGGTTCCTCAGAGATATTGAAACCCAGGAACTTGAAATTGCTAACTCTCTCCACTTCTGATACCTCTATGAGGATTGTTTCATGTTCCTTTGTCTTACCCTTCCTGAAGCCCACAATCAGCTCTTTGGTCTTTCTGACATTGAATGCAAGGCTGTTGCTGCAGCACCTCTCAACTAGCTGGTATATCTCACTCCAGCATATCTCTTGTATCCATCTAAGATTCTGCCAACAATGGTATTATCATCAGCAAATTTATAGATGCAAATTTGAAGTACTGACTTCAGAATAAAGATTAACTTGTGGCTCCTTCTATCAAATTATGTTAACTATGAGTGAAGTGAATGCATATTGTCTATAAACATGAGAAAATCTGCAGATGCTGAAAATCCAAAGCAACGCACACAGAATGCTGGAGGAGATCCGCAGGCCAAGCAGCAACTGTGGAAAGAATAATCAGCTGATATTTCAGGCCAAGAATTTCTGCTGAAGGGTCTCGGCCTGAAGCATCAACTGTTTACTCTTTTACGTAGATGTTGTCTGGCTTGTTGAGTCCCTCTAGCATTTTGTGTGTGATACCGTCTGCAAGCTCATCTTTGCACACAATATCTTCTTTTTCTTTTGGTTTTAACTGAAATTGTAAGGGCAACACTGAGTCTAAACATTGGAGGACACTTGGACAGCAGTGACAATACATCTGCAAATGCAAAACCTCAGTGCATTCAACAGAAACAAAGCCAAGATGCCTAGGTCCACCTCCTCAAATCTGAATAGCTTCTTTGTCAATCACAGGACCCCATCTAAGAGTGCCTGCTGGCGTTGGATGTAAGGAACTTTCTCCAGGAAACACGCACATGAGCCATCCAGATGTGAAAAATCAGCAGAGTAAGCAGAGGGCCACCCCTGCAACATCTCTGCCTGCGGAAGTTCATTCCAAAACAGCATGCATGTAATTACTAGTAGCAGTTTACTATTAATGGGTTTCAGTGCAAACTGATTGTATCCTCTCAAATTTGCTGTACTAAATCTCTATGCAACAAAATGAAGTGATTGAGACTTTTGTGTTCGTGGTCCACTGTTGCTGTAGTATTTCCACTTCAAGATTCAACCTATTATGCATTCAGAGATGCTCTTCCACATACCACTGTTGGTACGCATAGTTATTTAAATTACAGTTGCTTTCCTTTCAGCTTGATCCAGTCTGACTGTTCTCCTTTGACTTCTCTCTTTAATAAGGTGTATTTGCCCACAGAACCACTGGATGCTTTTTTGTTTTTCACACCATTCTCTGTAAACTTCAGGGACTGTTGTGTGTGAAAATCCCAGGAGGTCCGCAGTTTCTGAGATACTCAAGCCAACCTGTCTAACACCAGCCATCATTCCACTGTCTAAATCACCTGGATCACACTTCTTCCCCATTCTGACGTTAGATCTGAAGAACTGAACCTCTTGACCACGTCTGCTTGCTTTTATGCATTGGGTTGCTGCAGCATGATTGTCTGATTAGATAAATGCATTAATGAGCAGGTATATCTAATAAAGTGGCCACTGGGTATATATTCTTCTCTATCAGAATTCCTCCTATATGCCTAAGATGGTGTGATTAATATGCATTTTAGAGTGTGCTGCTCCAATTGATCAGAAGTACCCACTGCTTTATTGCACATCCTAGTTTAATAAAGTGGAGCAAGGACCAAGGGATGACTGCAGACTTTGGAAAGTTTAAATTCATTTGCTTTTTTGTGGTAAGTTTTTAAAGGCAACAAATGTTTGAAATCTGTGTTTGGTGTACTCCACCCATTTCCATTTTGATTTAATTCACACAATATTTCCCTTCTGGCTCTTTGGGAACATCATACACCCAATCAATTTTAATATGAGGTCTAACTAGATGTCATCAAGAGAGAGAACTGAAGCAAAGAGAGCCCCAAGGGGAAGGCAAATGCCAACCCAGAGACTGACAATGACTCAAACATGCAAGACATTCATTTGATTCTTTAAAAATGAAATTCACATTTCCCATAAACAAGCATTTGCTTGCACGTATGTTCCATTTCTAACTTCTGATAAATTACAAAATAAAATAGTCTTCGTTAATAAAATGCACGTGTCCTAGACCAGTGGTATATTAAAATTCAGAACATAACAGTGCTGCTGCAAGATTCTGCCTATTCAGTTACTCAATGAGTACAATCTCAATGCATTCTCCAATTGCTTTCATAATTTGTTTAGTGTAATTTATGGATGTTGGTAACTTAGTTTCCACTTCTTATGCAATAACTTCCCTGAAATGTTACTCTTTTTTGTCTTTTATGTTAATAGTGGAGCTCTCCAGGACTACAAGTTGTAGGAGTCCAGAAATGGAATGGTGCCTGTGTGTCTGTACCACTATGTATCAAGTAAATAAAAGCACGCATTCGGCGGATAGGGTTAGCTGGTGTATTCATGTTGTGGTGAGAGAGCGCGAAAGGTCGATGCACATGCGTAGACAATAGATCAATGTGCATAGGTAAATTATCAGTTCATGTGTAGTGCTAAGGGGAGTCGTTGCTCTAAAGGAAATAGATTTACTCATTATGTTTCCTCCCTGTTTAGATTAATGCAACATAAAACACATACGTAATAAAATACTAAAAACTGTACATGTACCAAAACGTTCAATTTCCCTTTAACAAACAAAATTCAAATAAACATATTTTCAAAATAACAGTCCATGATTAACTTCACCAGCCTAAAGGTTCAGTCTTTTGTGTGGCACTCTTTCATTCAGGATAGCACCTTTGGACCTGTGGAGTGGACTTAGTTTTGGCAGGTGCTTTGCCAAAACCACCTTTCTCTATTGCAGGTGTCACATTGCTGTTGGTGACATGATCATCACTGAGAGGTAAGTTCAGTTGATGTAATCTGTCCATCTTGTTGGATGCAGACAACCCAGGTGTGTTCTTTGGCTGAACATCCATATGTGGTCCATACAACATCTCCATGTCTGATCTCCAACATCCACTGTGTACATCAGCGGTCCAGTTCTTGTGGCCATCCTACTGGGTGTCCTCTTGTCTTCTCGGTAATCATGTGCTGGGAATTCCTCTCCAACCTTGAACTGGCTGAACTACTTATCCGGCACTTCCCTCTGTAGATTTGGCTTCAGGAAGTCTATGTGAGATCTCAGATTCCTGCTCATGAACAGCATTGAAGGTGTTTGGCTTGTCATTACACAAACAGAGTTCCAACACACAAAAAGAAAGTTGTCCACCCTTTTCTGTGGAGAAGTGTCCTGCTTGTCCATAGCTTTAATGGATCTTCAAGGTTTGGATAAATCTTTCAGCTAACCCATTCGTTGCTGGGTGGTGAAGGAGCTGACTGAAATGTTTGATGCCATTTTTCTTCATGAACAGTTTGAACTCTTTTGACGTGTATTGTGGTCCACTGTCACTCACAGTTTGTTCAGCTAAGCCATTTCTGGCAACGATAGTCCTCTGTGTGGAAGCAGTTTTTTCTGATGTGGTTAATTTCCTTGGTATGGCTGCCAGACACTTTGAATGATCAAGCACAACAATCAGAAACATAGAGTCCATTAATGACCCAGCAAAGTCAATGTGTATCCCTTGCTATGGTGAAGATGGCCAATCCCACAGGTGTAACGGTGCCTGTTGGTGTGGATTTTGAATTTTTCAGCATCACAACCAGCTTTTCGTTAAGTCTTCAATCTGTTTCCAGCCACCACATGTAGTTCTGTGCAAGACTCTTCAGCTTGACTGGACCCAGGTGACCTTCATGCAGATTCTCTAGCACCGGTGTGCGGTTTAGAGGGAACCACAACACGAGATCCACACAACAACGTTATTTGACATACAGACAGTTGGTCTTGTCTCACTGAGAACTCCGGGAACATAGGATTTCTAATGAGATAACCATCCATGTCATGGACTTTTGACAATGTTGGGTCTTTTCTTGTTTTCCTTTGTACTTCAGAATTTGTTACCGGCAACTGATCCACCAATATTCTGTGAAACAGTATGAAAGTCTTCCCTCTTCAGTTGCTAACAGTGTAAGATATAACAAGCTGTCAGCATTGCTGCGTTGTTTGGTACTCTTGAACTCACAAGTGTAGGCTCTGAGAAAAAGTGCCCAACGTTGCAACCGGGTAGCAGTCATCACTGGGATTCCTTTCCTGGGATTGAAAGTGAACACAGAAGGCTTGTGATCTGTCACTAGAGGAAACTTTTGTCTGTAGAGTTAGTGGTGAACTTCTTTATTCCCCATACTAGACTAAAGGTCTCTCAGTCTTGTGTGTAGTTGCATTCTGCGCTTGTCAGTGATCTTGAAGCAAATGCAATCAGATGTTCAGATCAATCTTTAATTGTGTGTGACAAAACAGCTCCAACTGCATAAGGTGATGCAATTCACGCCAGTCTGATGGGCAGAGATGGGCCATAATGGGTGAGCAGTTCATCTGATGTTATTAGTCTCTTTGTTCCCTTGAATGCTTTTTTCTGACCATTCCCACTTCGCTCCTGTCTGTTATCGTGTGTTCAATGGATGCAGCACTGTAGCAAAGCTTGTGAGGAATTAGTTGTAGTAGTTTTCAAGGCCCAAGTATGACCTGAGGTGTGACACATTTTCCAGTTTGGGTGCCAGTAGCATTGCGTCAATCTTGTGGCTTATGTAAGTCCTGCTTGTCGATGACATGTCCACAATATGTTTCACTTTTGAAACACTCTAATTTCTCTCTCTTTGCACGCAGACCATACCTCTGCTTGGCTCCTCAATCTCCATTTGCATGTCAGCTTGTGACAACTCAATCTTTAAAAACCTCTCCCCGCCTGCCAAAGGTGCAAAATGTTTTCTATTTGTGGCAGAGAACATTGCACAGTTTGAGGCACAGGGTTGATGCTCACTTTGAAGTCCCCTCAAATGCGAACAGCTCTGGCCTTCCCTTTTTTGATCACTGGAACAATGGGCATGGCCCAATAACACCACTCAGCCTTGCAGAAAATGCCAGACACTTCAAAGCTCTGAAGTTCAGTATCCACTTTAGGACATAATGCGTAAGGCACTGGGTGCACTTTATAGCATCTTGCTGATGTTACTTCATCGGGTTCAATTCTGGCCATCATGCCATTAAGTTTAACAATACCCTTCTCAAACACATTTTCATTAGCATTAAGTAGCTGTGACAGTCTCTGGTTCCATTTGGGCTGCAGTTGCCTGTTAATGATATATTGAGAGCTTTGATTGTGTGCCAGTCAAGTTGAATTTTTCTCAACCATTCATCTCCAAAAAGAGCTAGCCCTCCACTTTTCAATGCATAAAGCTCCAACTGCAGTGTTTGTCCTCCGTACATCACATTCACTCTCAGTTTGCCTGTAGGAGACAACTTCACTTGTGTAGGTCTTCAGCATTGCTGTGGTCTTTTCTAATGGCAGCTTAGGAAACAGTCTGTTGTAGTCAGCCAGTAAAATTATAGGCAAAGTTGACCCCGTAGCCAGCTCCATTTTCATATTTCACACCTGACACATCTATTGTAATCCATATGATTTTGTGATCTGCTTCAGTAATGCTATACAGTTCCAGTCATGACTGTTTACCTTTGTCGGACTCTGTGTTCTCTGATTTTGTTTCACATTCAGTCACATTCAGTCACTTTATGCATTTGTTTAGTTTTGTGTTTGAAGCTTTTCGCTCTGTATTTGTTTTTCTCTATGGTTGTGCTTTTTGTTTGACTTGCCCACTCTCTCCATGTGACCTTGTCTGTGACACTTCCTGCAAACTTGTTCTTGACAAAAGTCATTTTATTTGCCACATCAATAATATTTTTGGCTTTTTGCACCATTCAGGGGCAACTTGTGCATTTCACATTCTAAACTCTTTTTCTGTAGTTCTGCAACATCGTTTGCTGCTGTCTCTAACGATATTGCAATGGTCAATGCCCATTCTAAGGTTCGCTCTCTTTTTTACAGTAGCCTCTTTTGAGTGTTTTGACTATGCATTCCACGTACAAGCCTGTCCCTTAATGCAACAGAAAGCCCATCTCCAATGTCACAGTATTGGGAAAGTTTACACAGTTCTGCAATGTATTCAGAAATTCTTTCATCCTTTGACTGATTCCTTTTGTTAAATCTGAATCTCTCAACCATTACCAACTGTTAATCAATAACAGAATGGATTAAAAGGAAGAAAATTTGTGTTTTTGAATGGCTGCGTCAAAGTCTTGACTTTAATCCTATAGAAATGTTGTGGAAGAGCCTGAAGCAAGCAGTTCATGCAAGGAAGCCCACCAACATCCCAGAGTTGAAGGAATTTTGTAAGGAAGAATGGCCTAAAATTCTTCCAAGCCAGTGGAATCGATCAACAGGTACTGGAAATGTTTGGTTGAAGTTATTGCTGTACAACTGGGTCACACCAGTTACTGAAAGCAAAGGTTCACATACTTTTTCCAGCAAATATATGCAATATTGGATCATTTTTTATAAATAAATAAATGAATATGTATAATGTTTTTTGTTATTTCTTTAATTGTGTTTTCTTTGTCTAGTTTTAGGACATACGTGAATTCTGATCACATTTTAGGTCATATTTATGTTGAAATAGCTGGTTCACAAACTTTCTTGTACCACTGTAGACCCACACTTCACAGTGCCAGTACAGATCAAGTCAAGATTATTGTTGTTGAACTATATACATATAAAGTAGTTTATAATTTTTTTTTAGAAACAAGATTATGTTTCTTTGAACCAGGGTGTAAAGCACAGCAGTACACATAACACAACAGCTTATGAAGGTAAGGATAATATCTATAGATGAATCACACATAAATAACAAACTAAAATACATCAATTAAATATTGTAAGGTACGGAACAGATCTATTGGTGACACTTCAAAGTGAATGCAGCAGGGAGTTCAGAATCCTAATTGCCTAAGGGAAGAAGTTGCTTCCCATCCTGACTGTTCTTGTTTTTATGTGTCAGAGTCTCCTACCTGATGATTGAAAGTGGAAGAGGATGCTGGACCCTTCATAATACGAAGGGGTCTTGATAAATATCCCTGATGGATGGCAGGAAGACACCTATGATCCTCTCAGCTGTCCTCCCAGTCCTTATTAGGGACTTATGGTTTGATGCATGACTGCAGGTGAAGACGTAGTTTGTCAGGACAGTCACAAAGGTGTTCCTGTAAACTAACCAGGGTGGGGAGAACAGTGAAGCCTTGCTTGCTTCAACCTGCTTAGGAAGTGGAGGTGCTGCTGTGCCTTTTTGTTCAGCGAGCTGATATTAAGGGATCATGTGAGGTTTTCCATGATATGAACTCCCAGGAAATTTGAGCACTTAACTCCCTCTACACTCTCTACAAAGGAGTAAAGATGTGCTAACATGCATCTTTAAGGGTTTTATTTTAGGACTTGCTAGTGCAAGAACTAGTAGGCTGAGGCTGAAGGCATTATCACAGACAATCTCTTTGTCTGCTGCCCTTCCATTAGAGAAGTTACCAAATCTGTGTCTTGGTATTAGATGAAAGTGTGAGCTGGCAAATAGCGGTCATGATTGGGGTGAGACTATTAACAATGTTAAATACATGTAGAGCAGTCTGATTGGAGATCAGTACCTTCTCAATGCTGAAGAAGGCTTCATCAATATTGTGAAGACCAGCTTTTGAAAGAGTGCCACCTTTGCTTTTATGGCTGAGAATCCTGGATGTGGTGTCCAGGCAGTGGAAGGAAAATAAATGAACCTGGAGCAATTCTTTGATATTTGATATTTCTTTAGAACTGTTACATAGTCACGGAAATTATACCACCCAGTTTTGATGTATGAATCCTTTACTTTCTGCCTTTTTGCATTCTATATACAACAGGCTTTAACATGTTTATTGGCTTTATGAAGAACTATGGATGGGAAAACACCTTCTCATTCATTCTGCCTGTTCTGCACAACAGCAACACTTTGCATCACAACACAGACACTTAGCACTCCACCCAATAGTCACGCAATTTCCAGGAAGAGATGAATAAATGAATTAAAAGAACAGATCAACTGTGTGTATTTTCACCACTTCAAGCAATTCCTCATTCACAAAAGATAGTTGAAGCTAGTCCAGATCATCTAGTTCTAGTGAATGTCCTCTGACATGTAGCTCCTTGTTACTTTATGTGGTGTTGCCTTCCCACCTAGTAACAGACACAACAAGCAATGCATCATTCATAAACCCCAACGGGTGTTTGTACTGGGGGCGGGGGCAAAAGACTGAAATAACACTTAGTGCAACCTGTTATTATCTTCAACCGAAAACTCTTTTATGGACACAGTTTAAGTCAGCAATTCAAGGAAGGAAGCAATTTGTTGATCTGGGTCAAATGCAATGATCGCATAATTTAACATAATGTTGTCAATATATCGGGAATGAGATTAAATGAAAAATAAAGGAAACTGTAGATGCTGAATATTTGAAATAATAATTGAAAATGTTGTGAACACAGCAGATCAGACAGTGTCTGTGGGAAGCAAAACAGAAGTTCAGGTCTGAGATCCTTAGTTCTGGTGAAGAGTCTTTGACACACAATATTAATTCTGTTTCTCACCCCACAAAAGCTAGGTACTGTGCTGAGTGCTCTCAGAACATTCTGTTTCACTGGGCATTTCATTTCTCTTTACAGATCTAAATTATGATAATGAAGCAAGCAATGCAAATAAGGATTAAGCACAATATTTGGTTGGCTTACACCAATCTATAAACTACCATTGAATGCTATTCTTACTGATTGAGTTTAGAGGCAGTTTGAGTTCAAACTGCATTGACAGCCAGCTTAATTACTAAATAAATATGAAATACTGTAGAATAGTTTAAAATGTGTGGGAATATGACAACTGAAATTTCAGCAAAGATGAAGAACAAAGTTTTTTCTAACTCTTTCATACAGGAACAGTAAAATGTGATATACCGTATTTCAGTATTTTGTTTTAAATTATGATTAAGATAGCCTTACTTGTCACTGGAAGATCTCCACATGGTAAAACAAGGGGCTCCAACATTTAACATTTGTCAGACTAATTTATATTCCAGTGACCTTAGGGCTACCATTCTGCTGCAAATCTCAGATCTTAGTTTAGTGATGAGTTCCACATCAGACAATGTAAGTACTTATGCACTGTAATCTTGATTTTGTACCGCATCCATTTTGCATCCAACGAAGAAGTTAGAGTGAAGCTAATTGAGAAGGCATTGGGTATTGTCTGAAGAGAAGTTTTGTTAAAGTTAAAAGAAACTTTTATTTTAGTAACAAACTACTTTGTCCTAACTGATGCTTTCAGCTGGGTGTATATTTTAACAAATGTTCTTCCATTTCTGCACTATTTTAAAGAATTTCACCGTGGTAAGTTTGGAGCTTTTGTCTGCTTGTTTTACCCTCTATCTGAACTTAATCAAGTAAATGCAATTGGCAGGAAAAATTGCAGCATTGCAATAAGAGTTTCAAGCCAGCAGATGAATATTTAAACATAAAAGAGGAAAATGAGCATATATTGTGTGACATTGTACTTTTGATGACATATACTGAACTGAATAGAATTATTTGCTGGGGTTGCCCATTGCATGAATTAGATTCTAAATGGTTTTGTACTAATTGATAAATAATGTTTTAGAATGACGTGAAAAGATCCTGTTTTTAATAATTACAGTATATTGGAAAGAAAATTTGGAAAATAATCTGATATGTAAAAATGTCATTTTATGCTCCAACATGGCCCTAGGAGATCCAAAAGCACAGCTAATTTCGTAAAAGTAGACATATGAATTATATCAACACACACAAAATACTGGAGGAACTCAGGAGGCCAGACAGCATCTATGGAAAAAGTATAGTTGACGTTTCAGGCTGAGACCCTTCATCAGGACTGGAAAGAAAGATGAGGAGTCAGAGTAAGAAAGTGGGGGGAGGGGAGAGAGAACCACAAGGTGAGAGGTGAAACCAGGAGAAGGAGGGGTGAAGTGAGTAGCTGGGAAGTTGATTGGTGAAAGAGATACAAGCCTGGAGAAAATGGAGTGGGGGAGGTGGAGTCTGATAGTGAGGAAGAAGGCCATGGAAGAAAGAGAAGGGGAAGGAGCACCAGAGGGAGGAAAGTGATAGGCTGGTAAGGAGATAAGGTGAGAAGCAATTAGGAAGGGGGAATGGTGAAGGGGCGGTGTTGGGGGCATTTCTGGAAGTTTGAGAAATCGATGTTCTTGCCATCAGGTTGAAGGCTACCCAGACGGAATGTAAGCTGTTGCTCCTCCAACCTGAATGTGGCCTCATTGTGACAGTAGAGGAGACCATGGGCTGTCATGTTGGAATAGGAACGGGAAACGGGATTAAATTTGGAGGCCACTTCATCACCCCACTCATCAACTTTGCCTCCAACTTCCACCCTGCCCTTAAACTTACTTGGTCCATTTTCAGCAGCTCCCTCCCCTTTCTCGATCTCTCTGTTGTTAACCCAGGAGATAGCTTATCTACTGATGTCTATTATAAACCCACTATCTCTCACAGCTACTTGGACTATACCTCTTCCCACACTGTTACCTGTAAAAACGCCATCGCCTTTTCTCAATTCCTCCATCTCTGCCGCATCTGCTCTCAGGATGAGGCTCTTCATTCCAGAACTAAGGAGATGTCCTCCTTCTTCAAAGAGAGGGGATTCCCTTCCTTCACCATCAACATGCCCTCAACTGCATTTCTTCCATTTCACTCACAACTTCCCTCACCCCATCCTCCCGCCACTCCATGAAGGATGGGGTTCCTATTGTTCTCACCTATGACCCCACCAGCCTTCATGTCCAGCACATAATTTTCCATAACTTCCACCATCTCCAATGGGATCCCACCACCAAGTATATCTTTGCCTACCCCCTCCCAACGTTCTGCTTTCCACACGGACCACTCCCTACACAACCTAGTTGTCCATTCACACCTTCCCACTGATCTCACATCTGGCACTTATCCTTGTAAGTGCTACACCTGCTCCCTCACTACCATTCAGGGCCCCAAACAGTCCTTCCAGGTGAGGCGACACTTCACCTGTGAGTCTGTAGGGTTCATTTCCTGTATCCAGTGCTATCGGTGTGGCCTCTTTATATTGGTGAGATCTGATGTAGATTGAGAGACAGCTTTGCTGACCACCTATGCTCTGTCTGCCAGAAAATGTGTGATCAACCAGTGGGGTCCCATTTTAATTTCACTTTCCATCCCCATTGTGGCAAGTCAGTCATGGCCTCCTCTACTGTTTTGATGAGGTCCCACTCAGGTTGTAGGAACAGCATGTTATATTCCATCTGGGTAGCCTCCAATCTGATGGCATCAACTTCGATTTCTCAAGCTTCTGGTAATGTCCCACCCACCCCCTCACCATTGCCAATTCCCAAATGCCTCTCTCCTTACCTGCCTATCACCTCTCTCCCTCAGGTGCTCCTTCCCCTTTTCTTTCTTCCATGGCCTTCTGTCCTCTCTCTCCAGCCCTGTATGGCTTTCACCAATCAACTTCCCAGCTCTTTACTTCACCGTTGCCCCCCATTCCCAGTTTCACCAATCACCTTATGGCTCTTTCTCCCCTCTCCCCACCTTCATACTCTAACTCCTCATGTTTTACTCCTGAACTGATGAAGGGTCTCGGACCGAAATGCAGATTTTCTCTTATATATGTAACATATTGTCAATTAGCATATCGGGTACTTCAGAACTGATCAATGAGTCAATATTGAACTAACTGATTTCAGAGCAGCAATTGTAAATGTTCTGTCATCTGTGATGGTTTTCCAAGCTTACCCGATCTCAGAATGCTCTGCTGATTAGTTTTAATTCAGTCCTTGCAATGAATTCTCTCTGAGAGCACTGCCATTCCCTAGTGATTGTCATTACTGGAGTCAACAATTCCCACATCTTTTTGACAACAGGAAGTTGATGTTTTACAAATAAAATAAATTCAAGGAACAGTACATCCTTTTCTTCCATTAAGGCAACTAACTGAGAATAAATAAAGTATTCTCTTCTGGCTTTTCCATTAATGCACTTTATCGGGATACTTACTTAGCTCTTGGTCTTGAATGTATTTCATCTGGGGACACATGTGAACTGACACACACTCTCTAATGTGTTTCACTGTCCAGGCCTAGCAATCATCTTGAAACAAGTACAGAATAATTCATAGCAAGAATCCTACAGAACTGTTAAAACATTGCAAGTTCCTTTGAAGATTCCATCCATGCTGTAGGTATGATTGTGACTCTTGGCAGAGCAGGCAGAAAGCATCTTCGAGTACAGATCCCTTCACTTGAAGTACCCTGAATTCACGGTAATACTGGAGCATGGCCACTCAGTTGCACGCTATTTTACACTGCAAAGATTATTTATTACTCCCAACAGAATCTTAGTTGTGGAACACATTAGCAGAGGCCCACGTGAGTTGTCTTCAATGCAATGTTTCCAGGAGAATACTAGACTATAATACTATACTTCCAGGAGAATCAACGGTTACAATCATCATAGCTCTTCAAGCTGATCACTGAGAAATGTTTCAATTACAGCGAGATAGCACCGTTCTACTTCAGAACTATATGCAATGGCATCAAGTGTGTTGGAAGTGTAATGAAGTGCATTTGGTGTAGAGTATACAAGGAAAAGGCTACAGGATGTTGAAGATCATGGTCAGATAGAATTAGTGAAAGATATGCACTCCAAATTATGCAAATGTTGGTAAATTAGCAGTTAATTAAACATGATAACAACATTACTGTAATATTTCCAAAAATTTGCTTTGTAGATTGTCACATTCAAAACATGCAGGCTCATCATTCAGTGACTCATATCATGGCAGATGCTGTTATATTATGCCAAGATTTAGTTATCAAAGAACAGATTCCATATCAAAAGGTTTCCCATTGCCAGATAGTACTTCCAAGTGTACAGTACTTGTAAATTCAGTGAATATTTACAGTATATTCACTGTAAATTTTTACTTGGAATTGATAATAATGATATTTATGTGAATATACTTTGCATATTAATTTGACATAAGAACATCAGAAATAGGAGCAGGAATAGGCCATCTGGCCCATCGAGCCTGCACCATCATTTAATAAGATCATGGCTGATCTGGCCATGGACTCATCTCCACCTACCTGCTTTTCCCCCATAACTGTTAATTCCCCTACTATGCAAAAATCTATGCACCCTAAATATATTTACTGAGGTAGTCTTCACTGCTTGAATAGGCAGAGAATTCCACAGATTCATCACTCGCTGGGAAAAGCAGTTACTCCTCATCTCATACATAAAGCATGTCTGTCTGTCTGTCTCCATCCTAAATCTAGTCCCCCGAATCTTGAGTTTATGTCCCCTCTGACAAAAGCTATTGAACCATTTAACCAATACTTTCTCTAGGGTCATTTAGTTCTATTAAATAATCTTATTGCTGGAGAGAAAAATGCTGGCATATTTGTCTGTATTGACTGTAAAAAGTAACAATAGTCTGCCATTCCATTATCTACTGTTGAATATCGCCTAGTTCAAATCAAAACTTCAAAAATTACCATAAAAGTTAGTGGAGGTAACCAGTTAAAGAAAACCAGACTCTGTACAAGGCTTTCCCCATTTAATGAGTTATTAAAAATGTATTCTACATGAAACACTGCTGTGGGTAAGCAGCATCCATCATCAGAGATATCCACCACACAGATCATGCTCTCTTCTTGCTGCTGCCATCAGGTAGAACAGACAGACAGATAGACAGACAGACATACTTTATTGATCCCGAAGGAAATTGGGTTTCGTTACAGCTGCACCAACCAAGAATAGTGTAGAAATATAGCAATATAAAACCATAAATAATTAAATAATAATAAATTAATTATGCCAAGTGGAAATAAGTCCAGGACCAGCCTATTGGCTCAGGATGCCTGACACTCCGAGGGAGGAGTTGTAAAGTTTGATGGCCACAGACAGGAATGACTTCCTATGATGCTCAGTGTTGCATCTCGGTGGAATGAGTCTCTGGCTGAATGTACTCCTGTGCCTAACCAGTACATTATGGAGTGGATGGGAGTCATTGTCCAAGATGGCATGCAACTTGGACAGCATCCTCTTTTCGGACACCACCGTCAGAGAGTCCAGTTCCACCCCCACGACATCACTGGCCTTATGAATGAGTTTGTTGATTCTATTGGTGTCAGCTACCCTCAGCCTCCTGCCCCAGCACATAACAGCAAACATGATAGCACTGGCCACCACAGACTCATAGAACATCCTCAGCATCGTCCGGCAGATGTTAAAGGACCTAAGTCTCCTCAGGAAATAGAGACAGCTCCACCCTTCTTGTAGACAGCCTCAGAACTCACACCACTGGGTTCAAAAACAGTTACTACCCCTTAACCATCAGGCTCTTGGAATAAAATGGAATAACTATCTTCACCTGCCCCATCATCAAAATATTCCTGCAACTAATGGCCTCTCTATAAGGACTCTTTATCTTGTTATCTCATGTTCTGGCTATTTATTGCTGTATATTTATATTTGCATTTGCATGATTTCTTGTCTTCTGCATTCTAGTTGATCTTTCATTGATCCTATTATAATTAGCATTCTGTAGGTTAGTTGAGTGTGCACTTTGATAACAAAATTTCCTTTGAACTTTGAACTTAAAGTAAAAGCAAAGATTTAGTGATGGTCATTGAATTAACAATATAAAAATAATAGATTTATATTTCAATTTACTGTTCAAGTGCAGCATCCAAAATATCTACTAACATGTTTCAGGCACATATGGAATAAATAACATTAGATTTAGTACTGGAAAAAGTCTCTCAAGTTTTGTTGACGTTATTGATGATTCATGATCTTGCTTAGCTAACTGTGAATATGCGGTAAGTAATAAGGGAACTATCTAAATAGCCACAGAGTCAAACACCACACAGCTGTCTGAATAAAAAAGATCTTATTTCAACAAAGCATTTGAGTTATATTTTGATAAATTTTGCAAATTCACTCCCAGTGACAAAGGTTTCAGACCCTCAGTCCCAGACAAAATTGGACGTTAAACAGGAAATGCCTGTGTAGGGATATAAATGACAAAACAGAACAACATCATTTGGAAAACATTTTCTTTTATAAACAGTGCCTTTCATTTGTTTGAATATATAGTTTTAAGGGGTGCAGTTATAATAACACTTATTTGTAATTAACTCTCAATATTTCACTACAATTAAAAATGACAGAATAACATTGGATTCGTGACCCAGTATAACACAGAAGTGAAGTGTTTTGAGATCCCCCTCGGAGGGGACTTGAAGTTACATAGAATAACTTTAGAATCACATCAAACAGGGCTTGAAAAGTACTCCGGGACCTTTAAAACCCCTGTTAAAAACCCTTAGCACTTTATAAGCTAAAACCAATTTAAAAAAAAGGTGAAAGCAAGAGAGTGCACATAGGGCCTTGGGAAGGCAACTTGTCAGCCTTGACTTAGTTGGTGGCACTCTCACCTCTAGGTCATTTTGTGGCTTCAAACCCCACTCTGGGGACTTAAGTACAAAAAAAGACCTACACCTCAGTACCCTGTACTGTTATATAATGATCTTTTGAAGGAAATATGAGAAGCCTGGATTGAGTGGACAGCCAGCACTTGTTTCCCAGGACCGCAATGGAAAATATCAGATGACATACTTCTCAGGTGAGTGGAGGAAGATGTTGAGAAGATGTCAGAGGTAGGTTTTACACACAGAGAGGGATAAGAGTCTGCAACGCACTGGCAGGGGTGATTAATTAGGAGGATTTAAGCGACTCTTAGTCACATGGGCGAAAAATAACGGAGTGTCATGGGCTTTGTAGAGGGATGGATTAGATTAATTGTGGAAACTCAGCAGGTCAAGCAGCATCTATGCAGGGAAATAAACAGTCAACACTTCAGGCCAAGACTCTTTATCAGTCTTGCATCTGCAGAATCTCTTTGTTCTATGTTCTATATAAATGTTAAAACAAAACTTAGTTTACATTCTCAGTTAGGAATATAATATCCATGGCACTCTATCCAAAAACAAGAGTAGCATTCTCTCCTCATACTGTTCTGCACTAAGCATTCAACTGATATTTCTTGATCATTATTTCTTTGCTCTTCATTTCCAAGTTCTCATGGTGATTATACTTCTTAGTGTGCTTGACTAGCTGAAAACTATTTGGTTTCACTTCTCCTGAGGATGTGAGAGGATCTATATGAATAATTTTTTTTATTCTTTTTCATTTGCTGAAAATTATTTCCTGCACATTCCATTGCAATCTTCAGATAAATTAAGTATCATGCCCCCAATCAATCACAATCAGAATCAGGTTTATTATCACCGTTATATGTCAAAGAATTGGTTGTTTTGTTGCAGCAGTACTGTGCAATATATATAAAAATTACTTATTTTACAATAGACTTGTATGTATATAAAAATGAACAGTGTGAAGAGAGAACAAAATAGTGAATTCATGTTTGTGGGTTCATTAATCATTCAGCAATCTGATGGTAGAGGGGAAGATGCATTTCCTAAAATGTCGAGTGTGTGACTTCAGGCTCTTAAACCTCTTTCCCTGATGGTAGTAATGAGAAGAGGGCATGTTCTGGGTCATGGTGAATACCATCTTCTTGAGACACTGCTTTCTGAAGGTGTCCTTGATGGTGGGGAGGCTGGTGCCCATGATGGAGGTGGCTGAGTCTCTACATCCCTCTGCAGCTTTTTCAACCCTGTGTATCGTAGCTTCCATATCAGACAGTGATGCAATCAGTCATTACTTTTCACTTTTCATCAGTTGAAATTTGCTAGAGTCTTTGGTGACATACCAGATCTCCTCAAGCTCCTCATGAAGTCCAGCCACTGGCATACCTTCTTCATAAATGCATCAATATGTTGGGCTCAAGATAGATTCTCTGAGATGTTGATGCCCAGGAACTTGGAGCATCTCACCCTTTCCACTACTGACTGCTTTCCACTACTGACTAGTGTGTGTTCTCTTTACTTCCCCTTTCTGAAGTCCAAAGTCAACTTGGTCTAACTGATGTAGAGTACAAGGTTGTTGCAGTGACTGCTGAGCTACCTCACTCCTATGTGTCTCGTCACCATCTGAGATTCTGTCAACAATTGTGTCATCAATGAACTTACAAATGGCACTTGAGCTGTCATTGAAGAGAAGCTGTTATTTCCAATCTGAGTTAATAGTTTTGTACTGCACAGCTTTATCGTAACTCTTTGTATTACCTGCAGGTTATGAAGACCAAACACAAAACTAGTTTTAAAGCTTTTGCTGGAAAAATGTCTACCTCTGTAATTATCGTGGAAAGGATATCACAGTGGCGAGGAAGAGTGGCAGGAAAAATTTATGGGAACTTGGAGTCAGATTTGTTGAGAGTATTGGTGGCATCTGTAGAGAATCTGCAGAACATGTTATTATGAATAAAATAACTTTAATGAGAAGGCCTAATGGAGGAGAAAACATAGGTACTGGCTGTGAAAAAACATTTCTGTTTTCAACAGAGTCAATACAGTGTGTTAATGCCTTGCTGAGAGACATGGATGTGACCTCTACTCCATGTGGTACCATTGTAGCATTGGCTTAGTAAGTTGGAGGGCAAAAAACAGATGGCAGGTGCTTTCCCAAAGCGAGGAAGGAAAAGGTCTGATCTGGTGTACTTCCTGAGCCTGACTCGGTGCAACATTGAGTGAGGCCTGAGTATAGAGCTAACCCTCATCCTGTTGATGGCGTGAGACAAAGAAGTCCAAAGAGAGACAACAAGATGACAAAATGGAAGGGGAATTCAAATAAAAGAGTAAATATATCTTCACTAAAGCATGTAATATATAAATAAAAGCTTTGTTTCTGGACTTACCATGGACTAAAATTCCCATGATGGCAGCCAGGGTACATACATTCCACAAATTAAATAAATCTGATATTCAAAGCTGGAATGGTTGCTAATGAAAATGCATCCTTTAGATTGTTGTAAAATCCTACCTAATTCTCCAATGTTCTTTTGGGACAGAAATCTTCTGGACTAGACAAGACTCCAAATCTATAGAAGGGCAGTTGACACCAAGCCATTCAATTGGATGAACTCATAATGACCCTGGCTCTCTCAAAATACTGAAAATACTGCAACTTGTTCACACAGAATAAAACATGGTGATCGACCCAGCCCAGTCTGCTCCACAAATCCCTCTTCAACAACTGCTCATGAATATTCTGCAGTGGAACAAAAGCTGGGTTTAATTACTCGTATAATTTACAACTTTAATCTAATGTCCTTGTCTTTCCATCATCAGCCTGTGTGGAACAGAGAACAGTTGGGTACAGGCATGAATGGAGAAACTTAAGGTGGGGGGGATATATGGGAGGCAGGGTTTAAGGGTTGGCGCAAGATTGTTGGCCGAAGAGCCTGTACTGTGCTGTACTATTCTATGTTCTATGTTCTATGAATACAGGCAACTGAATTTTTGCAATATGGCCCTCAATGCATTTCCAAGAGCTACTTAT
Organism: Hypanus sabinus; assembly: GCF_030144855.1. NCBI lineage: Eukaryota > Metazoa > Chordata > Chondrichthyes > Myliobatiformes > Dasyatidae > Hypanus > Hypanus sabinus. Next base: position 99,107,885 of record NC_082718.1, read on the forward strand.
GGCATTCCATTGGTGTCAAGGTACAATGAAAGCTTACTTTCTCGTGAATCTCTTTACAGTCATAATTGACCAAAGGAACTGGATATTCAGGAATGATTCACCCAACTAAAGCCTCCATCATCCAAGATAACTAACGTTACATGGACTCCTGAATGATATCAGTGAATCCTACCTGACACTAATAATGGCCAATAATGTTCATTTTTGAATAGACAATGAGAGAATTATAATGGTCTCACCTGATGCGGGGATACATAAAAAAGGTGGGTCTGCCCAGTTCAACAAAGAGAATGAATGATTGATGATAGAATTGCAAAGTCTCTTAGAAATGAAAGAATGAATGGCCAATGAAAGAATGATAAAATCCCTTGGCTGATGAGGTGATAATTAATTTCCAGAAGAATTGCATCTGCCCAGTTAGCCTTTGGCAGTGGTACCCCCAGTGTTAGAGTTCTGAAACCGCGCTATCTTAATTTTGTTTGTGACACTGTTGGAGCCTGTTATTTACAGTCTGGAGTTCAAGTGAGTGAGCTAGCGCTCTGCTGTCCCAGAGAAAATTCCAGGAGAGAAATACAAGTGTGAGATACCACAAGGAGAAGCTCAGAGATGAGACAAAGAGCCATGATCGGCTGCATTTCTCGCCGATTAAAGTGTCGAGGAAGACTGAGGCATCGAGGCGAATGCGAATGAGAGTGAACATTTCTTGGATAGGCTGTTGGCTCGAGTTGCTGCTCTTGGAGAGGCCACTGGTTCGTATGACTTCTCTCGAAGAGGCCACTGGTTTGAGTCACTGCCCTTGGTTCATGACGCTTTCCTCAGTGAGGCCACCCGTTCGTTCGTGTGGCTTTCCTCGGAGAAGCTGTTGTTTTGAGTCGCTGCCCTTGGAGGGGCCTCTGGTTCAAATCGTTGCCCTCGGAGGAGCTGCTAGTTCTTGTCCCTTCCCTCGGTGTGGCCACTGTTTCACGTTGCTTTCCTCAGAGAGGCTGCCGGTTCGAGTTGCTGCCATCAGAAAGACCACTGGGTCCCGATGCTCTGGGACATGTTTTTGAAATTCTGAGATTTGTGGATTGAACTGTAGTTCATATTGGCCTCTTTCAGTTCTGTGTTTTTTTTCATGTGTTCATCCATTCTTGCTTGTTGCTGATTGGTGGGCTGGGGGTTTGGGTGATCCGTTAGATTTTGTGTGAGGGAGGGGTTGGACGTGTTTGAGGTTTGCGAGTTTTTGTTTCTTTTTCTTTTCGTGCTAATTGATGTCTTTCTTAAAACTACATATGTTTTTCTGTATTCTATGGCTATCTGGGGAAGACAAATTTCAGAGATGTATTCTGCGGACATACTTTGAAAATAAAATTAACCTTTGAACCTTGTTCTCATTATTACCATCAGGAAGAAGGTGCAGAAGCCTGCAGGCACACAATCAATGATTCAGAAATAGGTTCTTCTCCTCTGCCATCCAATTTTTGAATGAACATTAAGCTCATTTTTTTTACTTCTATTTTTGCTCTACTTATTTAATTTAACTATTTAATATGTACACTTACTGTAATCTATGTGCTTTTTGTATTATTATGTATTGCATTGTACTGCTGCTGTGAAGGCAACAAATTTCACAACATATGCCACTGATATTAAACCTGATTCTGATTCAGTGCTCTATCAACTTGAAGCCTTTGAGTCATCTTCAATAATCTTTCCTGTCCTTGATAAAAAAAAATCACCCAACCATGTGCCTATGCAGACAAACGCTGGCCACCACAGTTTCCAGTGTTGTGCATATAATGAAAAGGAGTGAGCTCAGACTACCTAGCTGCAATATGAAAACAACCAAAAAGTGAGAAATGCTGGAAATACTCAATAGATCAGACAGGATCCATGGAAACAGAAAAAAAAGTTAGTATTTCAGCTGTAAGACACTTGATCTGCTGAAGGTTTTTGGACCTAAAATGTTAATTCTGTTAATCTTTCCCCAGGTATTCTCTGACCTGTATTCTCTGTTTCAATCTCCTGCATCCTTTAAAATTTTCAGCCCCCATATTACAAATCAGCGACACCTTTGTTTAAATCAACTTATCAATATTACTATCCTCCTTCCGCTGTCCCCCACCTTTTTATTCTAGTATCTTTCCCCTTCCTTTCCAGCCCTGAGGAAGGGTCCTGGCCCACCCCAAGACTGCTTATTCATTTCCATGGATGCTGCCCGACTTGCTGAGTTCCTCTGCCATTTTGAACACATTGCTTTGGATTTCTAGCTGCTTGCAGAATTCCTCGTGTTTACGAAGTGCTAGATGTCAACAAATGCATAAAGATAGATAAACCTTCAGGGATGAATGACACCTATCCCAAGTTTCAATGGGGAAAAAAGGGAGAAGATTTTTGGGGCTCCTGCAGGTTTTTGCATCTGCATTAGCCAAAGGTGGGGTGCCAGATGACAGAAGGATTGGCAATGATACTCCTTTATTTAAGAAGTGCAGTGGGGCTAAGCCAGCTGAGTTTCACATCAGTGGTAGGGAAATCATTGGAGAAAATCCTTGGTGGCAGGATATATGTATATTTGGAAAGGTAGGGACTGATCAAGAATAGTCAGCATGGCCATCTACAGGAGAAATCCTGTCTACTGATTTCATTGAGGATGTTGACAAAGGGTTGATGAAGACAGGACAGTAGATGTTGACGTTATGAAGTTTAAAAAGTCATTTAACAAGGTCCTGCATGGTAGCTTGGTCAAGAAGTTTAAAACAAATGAGATCAAAGGCAGGCTGGAAAATTGGATCCAATATGGGCTTAGTGATAGGAAGCAGGCAGTGATATTAGACGGGTGTTTTTCTGGTCAGAAGTTTTTGATGAGTGGTGCATCACCAGGACTGGTGTTGGGACCTTTGCTTTTTTTAATATATATCAATACCTTGGATTTGAATGTAGGAGAAGTAATTAGAATTATTCAGATGACATGAAAATTAGTGGTGATGCAGATGGTGAGGAAAGCTCTTAAGAGTCAGCAAGATACCCTTGGGCAGAGCTTTGACATATGAAATTAGATCCCAACTATGACGATGCATTTTCAACACATATAGGAGTGGGATGTGCTGAGGAAATGGTGGAGCAGTAAGGAATGCTGATAAAGTGAGAGATGTAAGGCTCCAAGTCCACACAGGTTGAGAGGGTCATGACGAAACCAATGGCATGCTTGTCTTCACAGGTTGGGACATGGAACATAAGATTTGAAACATTATTTTGCAACTTTACGAGGCACTTATTGGACAGATTTGGAGTATTGTGTCCAGCTCTAGCAAGAGTGCAGAAGAGATTCATCAGAATATTGCCTTTCACCCCCTGAAATGACGACTGTTCATTTCCATGGATGCTGCCTGACCTGCTGAGTTCCTCCAGCAATTTGTGCGTGTTGAAATAGATTTAGTTTAGATGGAGAAAAAAGTTCAGGTCAGAAGTGACGGGCCGAGGGGTCCCTTTTTATGCTGTATGCCTCTGACTCTAAGTTATGATGTTTTAGCTCTATTATTCTGGGGTTTTCTTTTTAAATATTTACAACTAATATCAGAAAAGTACAACTGGAAGTTACTCATGTCATTACATTTTCTTTTCTACAGTAATCTCACTTATCAAAGGCTTCTAAAGGACTGGTACATGTATCCTGTGCAACTAATGTTGTTTCAGGAAAGATTACGGTGTTTTCATTTCCAAGCCACACAATTAGACGAGCTACTTCCCAGAAATATAATTCAGGGTGGTCCCATTTTATACAACCCAGAATCTTGACCTAAAATACAATAAAAATTTTACATGCTCCCAATGCGATGCATATTATTAGAAAGCACCCTGTGTTTTTGAAAAAACTTATCAGTTAACAACAATTGATCCAATAAAATAAATACTTCTAGCAATGGAATTTTACATTTAGCAGGACAGGTACAATAGAGACAGTGCATTATTGCCAATTTTTATTACAGAGTTCAAAGATAATATTCATTTTATTTGTTCATTATTACTCCAGGGTGCATTTGTGTCAAAGACGTTTATAATTTAAGAAGTCTGAAACAGATGTTGGTTTTATCAACATTCATGTTGTGGTGTTAAGTCTGTGATAATAAATCTGTAATTAGTTCCAGCAGTCTGTAGAGATGATGGGCTCTAATGAAAATTAAGTCAATTTTTGTAACTTGTGGATGAAGTGCACTAAACTGTGCAGAAGAATGAAATTGCTTTAAAAATATAGTTTCTAAAGGTTTCAAATGAATGTTGATTAGAATAAACAGAACAATGGAGTATCTGGATAGATTATCATCAAATTATCAACATAATAAATAAATTTGCTAGTCCATGCAAATAGTAAGGAGATGGAATACACACAACAATCAACTATCGGGCTGAAGCTGTTTCAATATTGTCTTTCCAAACTTTCACAATTTTCCATAACAAGCATGGCAAAGAATTCCACAAAACTTTATCATAATGCATGCTTTGAACATCTTTGTAATAGGTACATGTAGAAAAATGACCACCTCCAACAAGAATGCATTTAATTGCCTCTCTTTGACATCCCAGAGCAAGCCAATCATTTAACTTTCCCTATGCAGCCCACGTCCATTTGGGGTGGAGTGAGGGTGAACATCATTTGCCAAAAATTTAACAAGATTAACCTAAGAACTATGGCCTCAATGATAGATCAGAAGTTGGATGCATTTCACTCTGACTCCACAGATACTTTGTACCGCCTCCACAGCACAAATTGAGTTTTGATGGGTGCATAGGTACAGCTCCAACATCTCAGAATTTCTAAACCAGCCACACACAACACCCCTATTTGCTATAATTATTCACTTCCTCTGCCACTGGAACAACAAGGATGCAAAGTATGCTATCTTCAAATAATAATAAGAGATATTTCTCAAACTGAACCATCGAGAAGGCAAAGTGCACTTCAAGCCCTAAATAACATTGTTTTAATGAGAACAAAGTCACCAGAGAAATACAGCTGGTAGATATAATATCAATCTTTTATTCAACAAAATGAGACACTCTCTAAAGGAAGAGACCGGTTTGACCCAATATTACGTGATGTTTTATATGCTAAAGATCAAAGAACAATTCTATATTTACAATGTCTCTATAGTGCTTCCTTTGAAGTACACATAATTTTCACATCTCCTTCGCACCCACACTCCAGACACCCAAAACGAATGTTAACCAGCATTCTCTGGTTTTTCAATTATTTGCTCTAAGAACCTCTTGTTCAGGGCTGCATTTAAAGTTTAATCTACAATCCCTGTTCAGGTCTGACTTGTTGCTGAAGTTAATATTTTGCTATATACTCTTGGTCCAGAATATGCCCTAACAAACACTGAATTGGAAACATATTTCCAATCTTTCACTTTAACCTGGTACTCGCTTTTCAAGAACACTATGGGAATACTTTCTCCTAAATGGCTGCAACAGTTCATGGTGGCACAATGGTGCAGTTAGTGAAACCATTTCCCCTCAGTGTCAGAGACATGGTGCAATCATGAACATCAGGCACTGTCTGTGTGGAGCTTGTACGTTCTCCCTGTGACTCAGTGGGTTTTGTCTGGGAGCTCCAGTATTATCCCACATCCTAAAGATAAGCAGTTTGGCAGGTTAATTAGCTACTGTAAACTGATCCCAGTGTGTGGGTAACAGGCAGAATTTGATAATAGCTGATGAGAATCTAAGAAGAATAATAGAGCATAGAACAATACAGCACAGACAGACCCTTCAGCCTATAATATTATGCTAAATTAGATGAGTAATCAAATGCCCAATTTGCCTCATCCCGTCTGCCTACACAATGTCCATATCCTTACATTTCCTGCTGAGTTGAGCTTCCAAAGGCCTCTGAAATCCTCAATCATATTTCTCTCCACCTACACCCAAGAAATTCATTCCAGGCACCCACCAACCTCTATGTAAAAAACTTGCACCAAGTATCTTCTCTGAATTTATCCCATCTCGCCTTCAATGCATGCCCTCTGGTATTAGAATTTTTAACCCTGGGAAAAAACGATACTGGCTACATACTCTGTCTGTGACTCTCATAATTTAGTGCCAGCTATCATGCCTCTTCTCAGCTTACACCACTCTAGAGAAAACAATCCAAGTTTGTTCAAACTTTCCTCATAGCACATGCCCTATAAACCTCTTCTGCACCCTCTTCAAAGCCAAGCCACCCTTCCTATAATAGGGCAGCCAGGAATGGATGGAATACTCCAGATGCAGACTTATAAAACAGGACAGCTTTCTGACTCCTGATATCAGTTCATCAACTAGTAAAGATCTGAGGCCTCCATTGGTCAGTGTCAATCATAGATGGTATGTCCTAGTGGTCTGGGTACGTAAAGCCAGGACAGTACGATGTGCAGGGCGAGCTGCTACCCATTAATAGGCTCCCCCTCTCCACAAATCTGATGAACCCAAAGGAATGGCAGAAACTGATACTGTTTGGCACCAGCAGATTCTCAGGAGATGCCAGTCAGTGTTGGACTCAATGTAGGACTGCCTTTGGAAGCATTCGGGCTCTCACGACCAGAATGTGTAACAGTTTCTTCCCTCAAGCTATCAGACTCCTCAATACCCGAAGCCTGGACTGACACCTTGCCCTACTGTCCTGTTTATTATTTATTGTAATGCCTGCACTGTTTTTGTGCACTTTACGCAGTCCAGTGTAGGTCTGTAGTCTAGTGTAGCTTTCCCTCTGTTTTTTTTTATTACGTAGTTCAGTCTAGTTTTTTTGTACTGTGCCATGTAACACTGTGGTCCTGAAAAACGTCTCATTTTTACTATGCACTGTTATGGTCGAAATGACAATAAAAGTTGACTTGATTTGACTTAAGAGACTCCAGCTCTGAAGATTTCCCTTGGAGTTTACTCACAAAGTGATCCCCATGAGTGGGTATAGTCACAAGGCAGCAGAGTTTTAAGATCAGTGTTTTCCTTTCAGATGAGCAGCCAGCCACAGCTGATGAGACCCATCGGCCGGAGACTAATAAAGATAAGCATGCCATATTCCTTCTTTATCATCCTATCAACCAGAGTAGCCACTCTCAGGAGGAAAATTGAATCAGAAGTGTGTTTTATGCAGAATCAATGAAAATGGGTGGCAGATGGTTGACATAGACTTTGTGAATGAAGGACCAGTTTCAATATTTTGTTTCTCTATGGCTCTTTAGAAATGAATGAGGATATGCAATAAACACTGTCCTTGCTCGTGATGTAAAAAATAAAAATTATATGCTCTCAATGCACTCATGGATGCATTGAGTGGCAACCTTGCCTTTTCTTTAGTGTTTGTTGTTTTTCAAGGCCGAGTTGACACTCGACCCAGCATGGATGAAAAGCGTACAAGGAGCTGGCTGCGATTTGAACCAGGGACCTCTCGGTGCCAATGAGACTACACCACCAGCTGGTACACATCCAATAAACAAATAAAATTTAACCATTTGAGGAAAAAATAGTGATATAAGTTTGATAGAGCTCCACAGAAATGATCTTGGATTTTTCAGGATCTTCTTTTGCTTACAGAATCATAGAGGAAGTCCATTTGGCCCACTGTGTCCATGCTAACCATTCAGCAGCCACTTGCACTAATCCTATATTAATCACAATTTCCTTTATTCTCCCCCACATATCTTTAGAATGTAGGTTTAAACCACCATAGCCAAGAGATAACCACACATTCAGAAAGAGACTCCATATAGACAGCAGCAGAGGTCAAGATTGAATCTGGGTTACCTAATTTTTGAGGCAGCAACTCTATTAGCTCTGCCTCTATGCCACTCATTCTCTGAAAGCTACAGTGCTTGAATGATGATGTATTTATTTATTTGTTAGTTTGTCTGATTATTTAGAGGGACATCGTGTAACAGGCCCTTCAAGCCCAACAAGCTGGAACACGCAGCAACTCACCTAGTTAACCCTAGCCTCATCACAGGGCCATTTAAAATGACCAATTAATTGGTAGCTGCTATGTCTTTGGACTGTGGGACGAAACTGGAGCACCGAGAGGAAACCCACATATTCACGGGAAGGGCATAAAAACTCCTCACAGAGGACATCAGAATTGAACTCTGAACTCCAACTTTTCATTGTGTTTGACGCAATGGACAGAGAAAAGGCAAATCCACTCTTATAGATGAGACAAAATAAATGGGGAATATGCTCATAAATGCTTCAAAACTCTTTGCCTCTGAAGTGCATATAAAACTCAAAAAATCCTTTATTTTCTTGCAGGCTGATCTCTGCCTCTACCTCTTTTATGCACTGAAAGATGCCCGACATTGGAGAGAATCCAGAAGTAGTTCATGAAAGTGATCTGGAGAATGAAAGGATTAAATGTTTGAGGAGCATGTTGTGTCTGTGATTGAAGTCACCAAAGAGAAAATATGGAAGTCTTTATTCATCACGACAAACAGACATAAAGACACTCTTGATAGAATCTCACAAACCCAGAAGTAACAGTGGGTGATTCAATACAATTTCAATACTTACAATGACAGCACTCACTTCAATATTTTGGGTTAACAATGTTTCATTTGAATTACATATTCTTGAGGTTCTGTGCAGAGCCCTCTTCTGTACTCCCTTGTCATCTGTGACTATGTTCCTGTACGTGGTTCTAACTCCATAATCAAGTTCGCAGATGACACCATGGTGGTTGGCCTGATCAGAGGGGATGACGAGATGGCCTACAGGGACAAGGTTCAGCAGCTGGCCACGTGGTGTGCCGGCAACAACCTGGCCCTTAACACCTAGAAGACCAAGGAGATCATTGTGGACTTCAGGCATGCTAGGAGCCACACTTACATCCTCATCTATATCAATGGAGCTGTAGGGAAGCGTGCATCAAGCTTCAAATTCCTTGGTGTCCACATTTCTGATGATCTCACCTGGTCCCTGAACTCCTCCATCCTGATCAAAAAGGTGCAACAGTGCCTTTATTTCCTGTGGAGCATCAAGAAAGCTCAACTCTGTCCCAGGATACTGATGGACTTTTACTACTGTACCATTGAGAGCAGACTCACCAACTGCATCTCAGTGTGGTATGGCAATTTTCCTGTATTGGACCGCAAAGCACTCCAGCGTGTGATGAAAACTGCCCAGTGAATTATCGGCACCCAATTGCCCACCATTGAGAACATCTACCATAAACGCTACCTGGGCAGGGCGAGAAACATTATCAAGGATGCATCTCACCCTAACTATGGACTTTTTACTCTCCTCCCATCCGGTAGGTGCTACAGGAGCCTCCGCTCCCGCACCAGCAGGCACAGGAAGAGCTTCTTCCCTGAGGCTGTGACCCTACTGAACCTCACATCACAGCGCTAAGCAGTATTGCACCCATATAAAAGTCTCAGTACTTTTATATTTGTGTGCCATAGCACTTACTTTTTATTCACAGTTATTTTGTAAATAACACTATCCTTTGCATTCCTGGTTAGATGATAACTGCATTTCAATTGGCTTGGTATCTGTACTTGGCACAATGACAATAAAGTTGATCTAATCTAATCTAATCTAATATCTACAGTGAGAGACACTCTGAAGGTTCAAACATCCTTGTCACAAAGTAATTCACAGAAATAATCTAAATGCTTCTGAAGACACAGAGCCAATCACCCAAAATTTATGAGAGTCATGGCTGTTTCAAAAACACAAAAGCTATTGATTGCCTATAACTGTGACCATGTTTCATATGCTAAGTGACAACAACAGCCTGGTCTACCAGTTTGCATTCAAGTCACAGTGCTGCAAATAACTTAGCCATGGTGCCTAGTTTGATGCAGGCCAATTAACACAACCCAATTGTCTGATGGAGTCGGTGTATTGGCACCGGACTTTGGATAAGAAGAAATTTCTTTAAACAGAGTGTAGCAAATCTTCGGAATTCATTGGTACAAATGGTGTTGGAGGCCATGTCATTGGGTATATTTAAAATTGAGGTTGATAGGTTCTTGATTTGTCAGGGCATCAAAGGTTATGGGATGAAGGGCAGAAGAATGTAGTTGACAGAGGTAATAAATCAATCATGGTGGAATGGCAGAGCAGCCTCAATATGCTGAATAGCCTAAATCTGTTCCTATATTTTATGGTCCTGTGGTCTAAGATGAGTCTACAGTCTTGACTGATTTGCACATGTACCAATTTCTATCCAGTGCCCAGCCACATAATGCAATCAAAGATTATCAAAATAGAACATTTTGCACCTCAAGGCTTGACATATGAACATAAGGAATCTCCCGATCAAGGCATGGGCATTTGATCATACTGCTAGTGCAGGGATGGAAAACTCTTCATTTTATGATTTAGCTTCAAATTAATAGCTTTAAAAGGTTAATGCTCTTCAGCTTCCTTTGTAACAACAAAAAATTGTGTTTTCTAGATTTTTAATTTCTTTCTCCTGACAGAGGAAAGTATTACAGAATACAAATTATTTCTTGCATGTTATGATTGCTTATAATACTAATATTGGTTGCATTAATGTAAATGATTGCACAACATAATTCTCTGTTAAAGACATAAAATTAGATTTTTTTCTAATAGTATTAATGCTTCGTACCGCAACCTATCCAAAAAGGTAGGCAGTAGGTGTTCACTGCTCTGTAAAGTTGATAGAAAATTATACTGATGAGAATCCTGAACTGACTGGGATCCTTCAGTTCTTTCACAAGGGAAGAACATTAGTTCTGACAAGAACGTATTCCCTTTCTGCTGAATCACATCTAGGGCAAGTGAATAACTCAAGTTTTATCAAGGCTTAGATTCCAAAAGAGGTACTCTGGCACCCAAATTAAATAAAATTTAGAGTCATCAAGGTTTCTTCTCAAACTATATCTGCAGATTCACTGAGAGAAACACATCTATCAAGTATGAGGAAAGAAGTGTTGTGGTCATCTTGTAAATAAATTCAGCAATTAATTGTTAACTTGTCTTTATATTACCTGAACAATCTTCTCCAAAATCTTCTACAAATTCCTCACATGTAACAGCGGGAATTGAACCTGGGTCGCTGGTACCATAAAGCGTTGTGCTAGCCACTACATTATCGAGCCACCCAACTTAGTTGTTAATAAGTTTCCACAGACATAAATAAGGCCCTCAACCATTTACAGATCTACATCCATTATCCAACTTTGCATGATCTGAGGAGGCAGTTGGAATTCCCCGTTACTGCTGCTGAGAGTTGTTAGGAAGAATGCATTGCAATATTTAGGAGATATTCACTAAACTTCTCATTACTTATTTCTAGGCTGCTGAGTCCAAAGCATGAAAATAAATGTATGGTGTATTAAAATTAGAACATCCTGATATAAAAATCGATTTTAATTTTGGGGATGTTAAACGATGAGCATTTAATGCAATTGTCTGATCTGCCATCCTCTGCTTTTGAAGTGAGGCTTCTCATTGTTTTTGAAATAACTTAATATCTTCTCTGAAGTTGCTGAACTTCATACAAGTGTGTTACGCCTTCCCTGTCCACGTACGTTAATAACCAGTTTAGACATTAAGAACATTTTATTTCTACACTAAGATGAAAACTGAAGCCATCTTTGAAAAAGATTAAAATTCTGGTATCGTTTGGACACAACTCTTAATACCCCAGTCAGTTCACTTGCTGAGAACATCTCTGACCCACAGCTCAGGATGACAAATGATGGCATAAGCATGACATTACCTACAGCCTTTGAAATTGATGTCTGAAAGGATTCAAATGATTTCATGCCTCATACTGACCTTTAAGTTGCTCCAACATAGTGGAGTTGTCAGGATTTACATGCTTCTTCATATACCCCTGGCCAAAGGAACCCAAGCAATTCAGAAGCCAGATGTTCTCTGTTGTGTACGGGAAGAAATGCACCGTTGAAATCATCTAAGCATGGCATTGTGAATGTGAAGTATGGACACACTGATCGTGCTGAAAAGCAATAGCATGGTTATCAACTCTTCTTAAATAGCTTCTCAAAAAATATATTGATAGTATTTCACACTGAGTGCAACCAGTAAGAGATGCTTTATAACCTTTGACCTTGCCAATTCATTAAAAAATGTTTTTAATGAATCCAGAACAATTGTTAAAGCAGAACCACTCATTTGCCAGAAACAAAATGTGAGGAATATTTTTATTCTATGTTTGCACAGTCCTTACTTCCCCCAAGGAAAATTGTAGAATAAAAGGTAAATTCTTCAAGTTTGGGACAGGATTCAATACACAAGCTGAAGCTGAACACCCCCATGTTCCTTGGCTAAAAATCTCTGCATTTTCTAACAAGTGATCTGAGCACCTCATGTTTCATTATTGACACATATTAGGTTTCCCTAAGCTGCCCCTTAAAAGTTCTCTTCAGAGTCCTCAGTAGCAAACCTCGTGTCTGACTTCAGCCTTTAGAGAACTGCCACTTAGACCACAAGACCATAAGATATTGGAGCAGAATTTGGACATTCAGCTCATTGAGTCTGCTCCAGCATTCCAACATGGCTGATTTATTATTCCTCTCAATCCCTTTCTCCTGCCTTTCTCCCTGTAACCTTTGACACTCTTTCTAATCGAGGTACTTTCTACTTCTGCTTTAAATATACCCAATGACTTAGCCTCTGCAGCCATTTGTGGCAATGAACTTCACAGATTTACAACTTTAAGAAATTCCTCCTCATCTCTGTTCTAAAGGGACATCCTTCTCTTCTGAAGCCGCACCCTTTGGATTTAGACTCCCTCACTTTAGGAAATGTCCTCTCCACTTTCAATATTTCATTGTTTTCAATGAGATCCCCTCACTCTTCTGAACTCCAGTGAGTACAAGCCCAGAGTCATCAAATGCTCCTCATACGTTAAGACTTTCGTTCCCAGGATCGTTCTTCTGAAGCTCCTCCAAACCCTCTCCAATGCCACTGCATGCTTTTCTAGATAAAGGGTCCAAACTGCTCAGTGTTCCAAATGTACTCAGACCAAAGCCGCATAATTGCATCCATGCTTTTATACTCTAGTCATCTCAAAATGAAAGTAATATTGCATTTGCCTTCTTTACCACCAGCTCAATGTGCAACTTGTGTTAGACAATTCCCTCTGCCCTGGCTTCAAGTGTTTCATGCCTTATTAGCTCAAGATTCCATCTGTGTGCCATTCTCAAAATCATACCACAACATGAGTGTCAGAGTAAAGCTGTGAAGGTGTTTTTTTCTCTCCCCTGAGGCTGCTTGGCTCTTCGCCATCATGGTGTCCCTCCATAGACTGAGTTGCAGTTTGTGAAATGGGGGTAAGGGAGACTGTGGGGTAATTGACTCTAACCATTCCGTTCTCCTATTTTAAACAGACTCCCATAAGAAGTAACAAATGATGTGTCAACAAATCATTTACTCAAGCAGACTTTAATGATCTCAAATGATCTCATTGAATGTTTATGGAAACTGTTTAAATAGCCGCCGTCAGTCAATCAAATCAGCACATTCTGGGGATTAAATTTTCCCGTAGAAGCTGAAGAAAAACTATTGAAAGAACTGAATCTCCACATCTAGGTCCTATCTTGCCCTACCAGTTCAACCATCAATTCCCAAAACCCAGGCCCTGATCTCTGACTAATCATCCCGTCTCCTTCCATCCCTTATCACCTACACATCACTCAGACTAAGCCCCAAGTGTAGTGGGGACAGTGTACATAGGAGACAGGGATGCACACTCGCTGCAGGTGAATGTAAGTAATGTGAGAATAGTGATTAAGTGTGAGGAAGCCACCAGTTTTGATAAGCTGATCCACTCTGTTGGACATGGCTGTCCCAAGGATGGTCACCATTATCTATCTCCTCCATGATATTAAAATGTCCACTTCCTGTTAATTGATTCTGTATGTAGTTGTGGTCTGACAGATTAAGCAAGATGGAGGGCAGTGAGCCAATTAGTATTGTGCAAAGTCTTTGGGTGATCTGCTTTAATGTGAGCAGAACGTGAAGCAGTACACATGAGGCTTATGTCAGTACTGTGCTTGTGAAGGTGAGTACATAGATAAAATAAACAAAAGGGGTTCTGAAAATGCTGGAAATCCAGGCAACATGCATAAAATGCTGGTGGAACTCAGGAGGTCAGGCAGCATCTACGGAGAGAAATAGGGAGTCCATGTTTGGAGCCCAGACCCTTCATCAGGACTGGAAAGGAAGGGGGAAGAAGCCAGAATAAGAAGTGGGGGGAGGGAAAGGTGAACAAGGTAAAAGGTGATAGATGAAGCCAGGTGAGGGGAATGGTAGGTGGGTGGGTGAAGCAAGAAGCTCAGAGATGGTAGGCAGAAAGAAGTAAAGAACTGAAGAAAAGGGAATCTGATAGAAGAGGAGTATGGGGCGTAGGAGAAAAGGAAGGAGGAGGGACATCCGTGGGCAGCTGAGGAAAAGAGAATGGGTAAGTGGGAGCCAGAATAGGGACTAGCAAAAGAGAGAAAAGGGAGGGGGGGCAACTCACTGGAAGTTAGAGATATCGATTTTCATGTGGACAAGGTCCAGGCTGTCCAGGCGAATATAGTATTGCTCTTACAACCTGAGAGAGGTTTCAGCATGGCACTAGAGGAGGCTAATGAACTGGCATGTCAGAATTAGAATGGGAAGTAGAACTTAAATGGGTAACCACTGGGAAATCACGCCTGCTGTGGTGGATGAAGTGAAAGTGCATGACAAAACAGTCCTCCAATCTACACTGGGTGTCACCAGTGGAGAGAAGGTCATACTGGGAGCACTGGGATGTGGGTAAGATTCCTCATTTAGAGAGATTTCTAGTGGATGAGATTGTGGCAAACTTCAAAATGCCTGATAACAGTTGATACTTCATATTGCATTCACTGCCTGACCAATGAACTTCTTGTGAAATTGAACTTCAGTCTTCAGGACTCCTTTTCTAGTATCAACTTCCATGGGTGTTAGCTGCCACTTACTTTCACGTGTGTGTTTGGAGAGCTTCCTGGTCTCCTGCTGGCACCGGTTGTCTCCTTACCTGCTTCACCTTATGCAGCTTCTGAAATAGTGGCTGCATTTATTTTCTCCTGTAAACTTCACTCTTTTTTGCTGTGTCCATTTCAGTTGGGAATAACTTCCATTGCTGGCTGTATTGACTATCACCTTTAATAATGTAGTAGCAATGCCAAAAGGCTTTAGCTGGAGCTGGCCGTAAGAGTCATCCTAGCCAACTGGAAGTGTAGTGGCATCTGCATTGGACTTTGAGGTGAGTGGTCCCGGGTCCAAATCCATCTGGCTCCTTGCACGCTTTCCATCCATGCTGGGCTGAGCGTCAAGCTAGCAACTCGGCCTCGTGAAAAAAAACCAGACAAAACGCTAAAGAAACGGCAAGGTTGCTGCCCGAAGTGCCATGAGGCACAGAAAGGGACAACACCTGTAAGAGTTAATGACGAATACGATGATTAGTGCTGGCTGGACACCAAAATGTTCATAATTTGTTAGTAGAATGAAGAGCCAGAACTGCCTATATTACACAGAATAGTCAAGGGTTAATCTCCCCATGACAGCCTTCAGATCCCTTATCAGGAACGTTTGCATCTAGGCTGTCTATACTTCCATGCATATTACAACTGAGGCATATCTGCAGATGGTTAACATGTGACAATGTGTCAACAAATCACCCCCTACTGTAGAATTATTCAGGACTCTTTGATGAGCTCAGTGAATGATTTGTGGAAACTGTGTGAGTGCTGCAGCTTCAACTTTTAGCTGGTATCCTGATGTCAATCAACCAACTCAGCACTTTGTGGGAAGTACAGCTGGGATTTTCCAGCTCGGTGTACAGAAATCCATTGAAGGCAGGAATTGCGGAGATCACTCTCACGCTTACCCTCACAATACATCTGTTCTGAGAACTATAAATTGTTGTGATAGTTGGTTGATGCAGAGTGAAGAGAGCTTTTATTGACTTCTAGCCAATGGTATATCTTTCAGTGGAGTGCTTGCTGCCAAAGCTGATATCTGAAATGGGAAGTGTTTATTCCTCAGCACTAACATCTCTGAACTAAATCAAGATAAATAAGTAAAAGAGTTACAATTATTGTTTTAAACATGTTAAAGAGAAAACATTTAAAACTGAAACTAAATGCTTGAGCAAAAAAAAATAGATGCGTGATGATCGTTTTATCAGTGCTACGCATAGGAAGTGACTAATTTCTGAGTTTAAGAACATCATGACCGTTTTTGTGTTGAATTATGTCACCTTGGAAATTCATCTTGAGATCACAGGTCACTTTGGATTATGCCAAGGAAATTAGGTCACATTACTCGTGGGA
The DNA here is from genome assembly GCF_030144855.1 of Hypanus sabinus. Lineage (NCBI taxonomy): Eukaryota > Metazoa > Chordata > Chondrichthyes > Myliobatiformes > Dasyatidae > Hypanus > Hypanus sabinus. Next base: position 99,124,174 of record NC_082718.1, read on the forward strand.
GTTTGTGTCAGCAGGCAATGCTGTTCAACCATGCCGTCTGGAGCAGCATTGCAAACTTAGTTCAGGTAGGTGCCCTTTAATTTTTTTTCCATTTAGCTTTCCTCAGGGTCATTTCCTCTCCCTCCACCGTTCTGTTCCCTGGTGAACTCCTGATCTGAACTCCAGAATTGAGCCACTGCAAGACCAAGATTTTGAGGCCCCTGGCCCAATCTACTCACATTAACTTCCCTTGCCTCCCCAAATAGAGCAGTAGCCAACCATCACTCTAACTCTGACCCTGCTCTCTGACCAATATTCCCTCTCTCTAAAATCTAAAGGAACCCATTGCCAGTTACACCAGTACTGATGAAGGGTCTCAGCCTGAAACATTGTCTGTCCATTTCTTCCAATAGAGGCTGCCTGACGCAGAGTTCCTCCAGTTACTTGTGTGTTGCACCAATTCCAACTGTCCTATTCCACACTGTAATCGATCCTCTGACCTCCATCCCCCTTTTCCTGATCCATTAGACACTATCTTATGCTGTATCTATTGTGCTTTCCTTTGTGAGTGTTCCACAGCTTTTGAATAATATTATGCAGTAACTCCAAGGTCAATTGATACTATGGACCCAGAGCAAAATGGTCATTGGCATGTTGTGAAATCACTCTTGATTGCCTAACAGAGTGGAGAAATGTTATGGAATTTGATCGGTTAGATATTTATTTAGATATTGTGAAACAGATGTACAGTATACATTTGGAAATCAAATGCCTCTGTTTTTCCTTGCAAAATGATTGTGGGTAGCAGATGAAAGGAAGTACTCAATATGTATTTCACTAATTTCATCATCATTAATTGCAGAATATTGCTCTACATGACATGGACAAAATAAATTCTAACTTCAAAAATTACAGTTGAATCAGAAACATTACCGACAGTTGGTTCCAGTTTAATACACCAAGAAAATAAAAGGTAGTTAAAGGAATTAATGAAAACATACAGAAGAAAATAAGAGATAAATAAACATTGCAGACTTCATTGCTGCATTATGTCAGTATTTTCAACCTTAAACATCAGAGCCTGTTCTGAATACTTCATTTCTCAGTTTGTCCAACTGGGCTTTCAATAATCTGTCAATTCCTACAGGTAATATATCAATTATACTAGAAAATTCTGTTACAAATTGCTCTTCCCGTGACCTCTGATCCCTCGGGTCTGTAGTCTTTCAGTCCCCTTCTGATTCAGCTCGAGGTCCCTCCTTATTCGATATTTCACATTAGGGCAATGATACACCTTTTCCTTCTTCTCCCACAGCGGAGGCTTCTGGCTTGCTGACCCATGAAGTTGCTCTTTGACCTTTCATTTTGACCTTCTCCACAGGACCACTTCTATTTTGGCAGAAATCTCCATTCACTACCTGTCACTGGCACCTGCGCTGAAGGTCTTTCAGAAATTAAACTCTAAATGGATCCCCAGAGATTTCTTGATAGCGCTTACAGCAGTCTGCTCCCAAGAACTCAATGGTGCCATGAACCAATTTCACTAATCATCTACTGGAAACCATTTTCTGTTTGCCTTCATTCCTTGTTATTTTAATTATGAAGAGGACCTTTGAGAGCATGTAGTGCAGCATTTACAAGCAGCAAGCACAGAAATTATGTAATTATGTTACCACAAGCAAATAATATAAACTAAACTTCTGCAGGAAACATGGTGATCATTCATTAAAACTTTACAATTTATTAACCTCAGCATTTTATTAAACTTGTAGCACAATGGAATTCACAAGTGGTGAAATTAACAATTGAACTTCCATTTGCTACCACAATTGTAGAATCACAGATTAATTAAACATGGAAAGAGGCCATTCAATCCATCATCCACGTGCTTGCTCTCTAAAAATAAGCTGTTATTTAGTCTAATCCTTTAATTTTTCCCCATAATTATGCAAACATTCCCAATTCCATTTAGAAAATGACACATTAATCTGCCTACCTATTTAGATGCTAATAACAAATGGAATAAAAATTAGTGTTGTTTATCTTGTTCCCATCCCATTATTTATTGCCATAATTGTAAACTTACATTCTTTAGTTACTAACTCTCCTTCTGATCAACAACTTTGTCTCTTTATTTATTTTATTAAAGTAATTACGACATTAAAGAGTTTTAATTGCTCTTGTTTGTGGCAAAGCGCTGCCAGCTTTTCTAACGATCGTTAAAAACCTAGGGCCATTCTGGTACGTCTCTTCTGCAAAATTTCTGTCAGCTTTCATTTTGGGTGGTTGGTAAGTAGTTTAGAAAAACAACGAGACCATCATAGGCACCATGTCAAGCATTCACTGGATGAATGCAGAGGAGGGATGGCTGCTATGACAACCAGCATAAAAAATCTCTGGATCTAATGAAAATGTTTGGAAACAACAATCTCACATTGCAGAACATCTTGCCTTTTGTGGCTCCTTTTACAAAACTAGTTTTCAGAGATCACTGGCAGGCCAGTATTCATCGACCATTCTTTTCTTCGTCCAAACTAAACCACTTCAGAACTAAGATTCACTATGAGTCAACATCCCCTCTAATTTATAATGCCCAGTGTATGAAAAAATCTTGCGCTGTGCAATTTATTGCCCAGTGACAACAGTATGTGCACACTGTATTTTATACATAGAGGTATTCATTTTAACAGCTAACAAAATACTGTCAAAAAGAACTTTGATCTCCTCTGGGTTTGATTGTTTTTGCTTTCGTTCATCTACACTCTCACAAAAGATAAGTAGCAGGTAGTGAAGGATGTTCTTGTTGGTGCTTTTCCGAACCTTCCATATGTCATTTGCTTGCTAAATGACACTTTAAAAGGTCAAACTTCCAAATTTAACTCGTACTTCTTCCCACTTGTAAATTCTCCAGCAACTTTTGCATCACAACAATACACGCAGGTAACACCATTTTCTGAATTGTACAGAAATGTTTCTTGCAGCTTGATGTTCCTGACCTCATGCGTTTCTACTGTTTCATTAAGTCATTCTGTTTTAAATGTCCTAGCAGTTCTTTTGCGCTCCATGCCCTTTGCTTCTTTGGAATTTGACATAGTGAATCTATACTTTCTTCAGTAAAAGCAGTACAAATAAGCCAGTTCTAAAGTCTGCAGACAAATCATGGCAAACTCCATGGTGTCAACACCATCTACATCAGACACTGGAAAAAGAAATGCGATAGTGTACGATCGTGAAATATACTTAACATGCCAACGGGGTAGAGGGAGAAAATCTTTAGGACACAGTTTAAATTCCTTTGTGTGGTAGTAGCAAAAGGTAGGTGTACACACACACACACACACACACACACACACACACACACACACACACACACACACACACACACACACACACACACACACACACACACCTAGAGGGAACATTGCTTTGAGTTTGTAGACAGGTACAAGTCAGGGAAAAATCAGTAAGGGAAAGGGTAATGGATGAGATTTTATGAACTTAATTAGTACTAAATAATTAGTATGAACTTAATTATTTCAATTATTAATTTAAATAATTCAGTAGTTGGAGAAATATCAGAATAAAAGTGGGATAATTTCTCTTTAGTATCACTTTAAATTGTATCAGAGAATGACGAGCGCAAAAAGATGACTTATTCACTAATTTCAAAATGGCATTTCAATCTTCATCAGAGATTTGCATATTTAGATCATGCTCCCAAGTTTGCCTAATATTATGTAAAGAAAGTTGCTTAAACATAAGCAGTTTATTATATATATTAGAGAATGATCCATCAAAAAAAGGTTTCAAATTTAAAATATCATCTAAGAGATTCTTATCTGAACTTGAAGGAAAGGTAGCCAATTGAGAACGCAGGAAATCTCTAATTTGAAGGTAACCATAAAAATGAGTTTGGGGTAAACCAAATTTGATGGACAACTGTTCAAATGATGCTGTTCCCATCAACAAATAAATCCAAACAAATGTTTCTGATATTTCTTCAACTTGTAATGTAATTCAACTAATGCTTCGTTAATTCATATGTTTTGGTTATGTCCCAGTTTAGAAAAATTTTGGAAAGATGTATTTTCTGCTTTTTCTCAACCTTTTAACACTAACTTTGAACCTAATCCTCTTACTGCTCTCTTTGGTATTCTCGGAACTCAAGATATAACTTTAACTCCCTATGTTCTAGCTTTTATCTCACTTATGGCGAGAAGACGGATTTTGTTTAAATGGAAAGAATCAGTCTCTCCTACTCATATGCAGTGGTTAGAAGACATTATGACTCATCTTAGTTTGGAGAAGATTCAGTGTTCTATTTCTAATTCAGTACAGTACTTTTATACAACATGGGGTCCTTTTATGAACTACTACTCGAACTTGCGAGGTTTTTTTCTATGTAGATGTTATTAATTATGTTATTCTTTGTTAACAACTTAGCGACACTTTTTTAAAAGATATTTTTTTTCCTTGTTCTTACCCATTGGCTTTCTTGGTAGGGGTGAGATTTTGTTTATATATATAAAATTCCTTATGTATACTCTTTATAAATTTGCAGCATTAGTAATCATTATTGGAGTACTATATACATGTATGTTACTCAGTCCTGTACAGTTCAATTTTTCTATTGTCTGTATTCTGTTAGTAATTTTTTAATATATATATACTCTCTATTTGTTATATATTCTCGTATACATTAATAAAAATACTGATCGAGAAATAATTCAGTAGTTTTATGGTTATTAATAAGAACTCTAATTTAGTTGATGTAACTGGGTTTAAATACCACCCCAAATGCTGCAGAGAAATTTAAATACAATGGTAAGCCAGGTCTTTGGTTTACTAGTCCAGAACCATACCACTATAATATTGCACCTCTTCCTAGGAGAAAATGGAGCACCAGGAACACAGAGACAACATGGTAAGTGGAAAGTGCCTGGCTCTTCCAAAGCATTCCCATTGTAACATCTTCCATCTTCTAGTTTGCACAGAATAGCTCAAGGGTTTTAAAAACTTGTGCGAGGTATTAAAAGTCTGACCACAGTCAGCAGAAAAAAATGAATACACCAACATTTTTGTTGCTTCGGACACATTGAGTTCATATTAGACTATATAACCTTAAGTCATTGGAGCAGAATTAGACAATTCAGACCACTGAGCCTGTTCCAACATTCAATAGCTGACTTAATATCCCCTTCACCCCCTTCTCCCGCCTTCTCGCCATAACTTTTGACACCCTTAATAATCAAGAATCTGTCAACCTCTGCTTTAAAAATACCCAATGACTTGGCCTTCACAGCTATCTGTGGTAGTAAATTCAACAAAATTCACCACCACTTGGTTAAAGATACTTCTCCTCAGCTCTGTTTGCAAATGATGACCTTCTATTCTGAGGCTGTGCCCTCTCATCCTAGACTCCCCAGCTGAAGAAAGTATCATCTCCATGTCCCCCACTCTTTCTAGGTCTTCCAATATTTGATAGGTTTCAATGAGATCCCGCCTTATTCTTCTAAACTCCAGTGGACACAGGCCTAGAGCCATTAAATGCTGCGCTTACATTAACCCTTTCATTTCCTGGATCATCCTTGTGAAACTCCTCTGGACTTTCTCTGATGGCAGCACATCCTTTCTTAGGTAAGGGCCCTAAAGTTGGAGCTAGACTGGACTAATACAAAGACTGTTGGGCTGCCGTGGGGTCATAACTGATCATAACCTTTATATGTAGCTGACATTCATAGTGGCAGCTGAAAGTTTTGTGAAGATAGTGGGCAATCTTTATTTTTTCCCTTGAGAATTGGACCTCATCAAGAAAGACAGGTCCACTTACCACGTACAACATGGCATCAGGCTCTTCAGCCACTGAGTCTGTGGCCAATTGTCAACCACCTATTCGCATCAACTCTATTTGCTATTCTCATCGAGCAAGGATACTGAGATACTACATTGCTTATCTGCTGCTTTCTGCCTGTACTTAGGGGTTCCTTTTCCGGTCAGTTTTTTGTCTATAGGCTAATTAATTGCCTGCACCTTCAGTCTTGGAAAAGACACTATCCTGAGCCTTTCCAAGGATTCTCAGATTCTTTTCCAACCCATTCTGAAGCCCTTGAACTCTTCTTTGAATTTATTTTGCATGCAGTCTTATGCTCCTTCCATATGTTCTTTACTTGCCTCCGCACCACATCTGCAGCTGAGTATTCAAGTACACTAAACAGGATTCAACAGGATGGACACCAATAGCAAACAAATTTTAGTCAGCTGAGCCCTGGACACAAAAACTCCCCCTCAACAGCAGCATGAATTGAAAGTGTGGCCAATAAGGAGTAAACCCAAGAATCATAAAGCCAACCTTGTTGCTAGGTAAGATCCCAAAAGTGGAAATGTCAAGTTGTAAGACATCAGATATAATTTCTTGATTATGTTTTAAAAGTAGTAATTCAGAGAATGGTTATCCTCATGCATAAAAGAAAACACGCAGCCTGGTTATGATCTGGAACTAATTTCCTATAGGGATTGTGGAAATATTGTTAATCAAAGCTTTCAAAAGGGAACAGGATTAATGCTTGAGTGAAAATAGTTTGCAGAGCTATGGGTAAAGAGTGGGAAATGGGACTGATCAGATTGCACTACAAAGAGCTTCAATGAGCTGAATAGCCTCCTATGTTAGGATGATTCTAGGATTCTTCAAGAAATGTTTCCCTAATAGTGGTGGAGCAGGTTTAGGTTTCAGTAACCACAATCATATGAAACAAATGTTTATTAGTCTAGGGATAAAAGCACTTTAGTCAATTTTACAAAATGGAATACTGCAGTTGCTGGGAATCTGAAATAAAAAATAGAGGGTGCTGGAAGTGCTCAGCTGTTAGGTAGTATATGTACATAGCTAGATAATCAGCATTGTAATTTCATGATTTTCAATGGAAGAGCTTAAACCTGCAATGTTGGCCCTCGTTCTGTATGCATTGTCACTTGTAACTGATTGTATTTAGCAACTTTCTGAAATACTCCATTTGAGGAAATGATCTGAAAGAAAAACAAACTGAGGTAACTGGGGATGCTTTCACCCTAGAAATAAATCAGGAATGACAAAAAAAAATTCCAGGCAGGAACAAAACTGTTTTGAAATGACTGGATTTTCATCTTTGTTCTTCATAAAGCAAATACAGTGTTGTGTTTGTCATAATGTTTGTTACCTGGAATGTAAGGTCTTGAGCTTGTTACTAGGCTTATATGAGTGAGTGTTTCCTCCGTTGGTTAGGGTTGACCATGGACGCCGTGTCCTAGCTATCTGGGCAGTACGATATGGAGAACAAGCTTTTGCCCATGTAGCAAGCTCCCTGTCTCCACCTATCTGACGAACCTAAAGGAACGGCAGAGGCCAATACAGTTTGGCACCAGCAGTGCCGCAGGAGTTCCCAGTCAGTGTTGAACTCAATGTAGGACTGCCTTAAGGACTTCAGCTCCGGATTTTTCCCTCAGGGTTTATGCCCGATGCCTTCCCCATGAGTGGGTATAGCTGCAGGCACTGTAATTTGGATGTCAGTGCTTTCCTTCTCCTAAATGAGCTGCCAACCACAGCTGATGAGCCCCATCTGCCCAAAGCAAATGGTTTTAAAGTGCCAGTAACCCGACTTTGCCCCTTCTGTCAGTCGAAACGGTTCTGCCATACTTAGTAGCTAAGCCACACGTGAAGGCCGGGAGCTGGACTTGGTTGTCAGAAGCTATTTGAAGCGCACGCCATTGGGAGCATGTCCCTATTACCACACCCAGCAATTACCAAAACCTTAAGGAACCAAGGCTCAAATTGCCAAATGCATTTATATATGTTCATCTATGTGTGAATGTGGGTTTGTGTGTGTTTGTGCGTGTGTGCACATGTATATTTAGCACATTCGTTTAGATATACAATATGAACAAAATATCGTTGGATTTTCTTTGTTGATTGTAGTTTTTGGTGAATATCTCCAAAATGTTCTTCATCAAGAACTAAGCTGTGCTCATTCACTAAAAAACTAGCATCAAGCAATTTCAAGAAAATTATATTTTCATTTTTGAGATTTCATTACAAATAATAACTTACTGAACTAAATGTTTTATTCCCATGATTGAGAGAGAATTAAACAATAGAATATTCATCAATGTCTTTATAATGTTGACTGCTGTGATACCACTTATTTTTCCAACCACAGATTTAAAATTACAGTATAACATTGTAAAAGGAGATTAGGCAAGTCTACTCATTTGGATTTCTAGATCCCAAGAGGGCACATATAATCTTACACCAGCAATTCTTTAAGAAATTGAAATTGAAATGAAAGTTAACATTTAGCTCTCTTTCTTAAATGTGCTTGAGAATGCACAGACTTACTCAGTTATGAGTAACTAGTTGGAGTTAGACGAAACCTGTTGGTAAAACACAGAAGATATGGGCAAGTGAGTAGTTGGCCCTTTGTTCTTGGATTCACTCTGTCAATGACCACATGAGATCAGGGAAGATTGGTAGGGAGGACCATTCACCACCAGTTTCATCTGTATATTACTCCCTTTCCTTTCATTTGCTATCATATCCAGTCTGTCACCCTATTACATGCAGTAATTTATCCTGTCAATGTACTAATCGTCTATAGCTGAAGCTCTACTCAAATCTCTATCTGTCCATCTTCAGAATCAGAATCAGGTTTATTATTGCTGACATAAGAAATTTGCTGTTTTGTGGCAGTAGTATAATACAATACATAAAATTTACTTTAATTATAATAAGAATTTATAAAATTTTGATAAATAGTGTAAAAGAAAGCAAAATAGTGAGATGGTGTTTATGGGTTCATGGAATGTTCAGAGACCTGACGGTGGAGAGGAAGAAGGTGTTCCTAAAGCTTTGAAGGTTCATCTTCAAGCTTCTGTAGCTCCTCATTGATGGTAGTAATGAGAAGAGTACATGGAGAGAGTCTTTTATGATGGGTACCAACTTCTGGAGGTGTTGCCTTTTGAAGATGTGCTCGGTGGTGGTGGGGGAAGGGGTGTTAGTGTCCATGATGTAGCTGGCCAAGTTTATGACCCTCTGCAGTTTTTTCTGATCCATCACCTCCATAGCGGACGATGACGTAACTCATCAGAATACTCTCCACGGAACATCTGTAGAAATTTGCCGGTCTTTGGTGACATACCAAATCTCCTCAAGCTCCTAATGAAATAGCTGTTGGCACGCTTCTGGATTGGGTATACCCGGTATGTTCGCGAAGGCACATACTCATATAGACAAGTCTCGGTAAAGTTGGTGACAACTGTGGAAAGTTCATGCAGATCCAAAGATGAATCCCCATTCGGAATGGATGTAGTGGCTCCACCGCCTCTCTTGGACATGTCGTCTTGTTCCTCACCACTGAGGTTGTGGTCCACAGTCTCTGCCTGAATGCCATAAATAAAAGTAGAGCCAGGTGATTGAATTTGCTTAAGTCCGGGTGTCAAATGTCATGGTAAATGTTCTTAATAGTGGTGTAACAGTGGTCAAATGTGATTCCAGCAGATGACATGTTGGTAGTACAGATAGTTGGTCAGAGACTTCCTCTAGAGGCCTGGTTGAAGTGTCCCGCAATGATCAGGATGGCATCAGAGTGTGCTGTCTTGTGACTGCTGATCACTGTGTTCAGCATCTCCAGTGTCAGCCTGATATTGGTCAGGGATGAATATACCCTGCAAACAGGATGATGGCAGAAAACTCCCTCAGCAGACTGAATAGATGAGACTTGACTGGCAAGTGTTCCAGATTGGTAAAACAGGACTGGGACAGACCTGCCTTGTCTGTGCACCACAATGTGTAAGACGTGGCAAAAACCGCCAGGTTTCAATGAAATTTATCCTTGCTTTTTTTTTATTGTCAGGAACAATGAAGAGAAATTAGTATGAGGAGAAAGCAGTATGTGAAAAGTAATAGCGAATAATTGGAATTATTTTTACAATCTAATTGTCGTTTTGTTGAAGACAAGTTAGCCTTCGAGAGAACTTTGATTCTAACTGCAGCAGTTATCTGTTATCCCTTCAACTAATCTTGCATTGAAAATTTATTTATTTTTTATTAAACTTTTTTATTGTATTTCAAGTAGTTACAAAATAAAAGTATGAAAAAAAAATGTATATTACCCATCACCCCTCCCCTTAACCCCTCCCCCCTAGCATCCCTATAGGAAAAAAAGAAGAAAGAAAGAAAAAAAAAGAAAGAAAGAATGCCTGGATATTGGAAGATCCCCACATGCTCCATGGAGTTCATAATAACTTTAGTATATATATTTATTTCTTTCCCCAAATAACCAATTATTTCATCTTCGGAGCACTTATATATTTAATCCTGTCTTTTGTAAATAAAAGCGCCAAATTTTCAAAAATGTTTCATATTTATCTCTTAAATTATAAGTAATTTTTTCAAGTGGAATACAGCTATAAATTTCTTTCTTCCAACGGCATTGAAAATTTTTTGACATTAAGAAATGAACTTTGTTATACTGAGGTCCGTTAGTGCACTGGAATTAACTTCAAATTGAGTGGAAGTGCCCATTTGGAATAGATGTCAATGTAGCAAATGTTGAAGTATCATAATATTATAGACCAAGTACATTCATAAGCTAACATCAAACAGAACAGAAAGCAATGGCTAAAAGTAGTCATATTCAAATGAAAAACCTCAGCTTGATTAGAAACAAGCATCAAAGTTAAAGACTGGTTAGTGATTACAATACCATCTGTGAACTAAAAATAATTTATTCGCATTGCATCCTGATCATTTAAAGGACAGTGTAAATGTTTCAGTTTTCAGCTAATTTTATTTCATTGTGTTAAATTGATGTGAAGTTAGTTTATTCAAACAGACTTACTTCAAAGTAGCCTTAGGTTTTTAATTTTACAAAATACATATCTTTATTGTGGAAAATGATTCAAAAACATCTTAACATTTAACTGAACATGGCTATTTCAGGCAAATAGTGCAACTGTCTAATTTCTCTGCATGTTAAAGATTACTGGAAACCAGCCACATTAAAACCGGACACATAAATTGCCCCAAAGCTGGGCTTGCAAAATTAATATATTGTACACTCTGCGGACACTTTATTAGGGTACCTTGCCTACCTAACAAATGGTCCATTGAGCGTATGTTTGCGGTGTCCTGTTGCTGTTACCCACTCACTTCAAGATTTGATGTATTGTGCATTCAGAGATGTTTCTGTGCACACCATTATTGTAATGTGTGGTTATTTGAATTACCCTGTCACCTTTGTGTCAGCTTGAACCACTCCAGCTATACTGCTCTGACCTCATTCATTACTGCCACTCGCTGGATTTTTTTTTTTTTTGTTTTTTTTTTGCAAAATTCTCTGTAAACTCTAGAGACCGTTGTGTGTGAAAATCCCAGGAGATCAGCAGTTTCTGAGACATTCAAACCACTGCCACATTATTGGATAATCAGATATTGGCATTAACAAACAGGTTACAGGTGTACCTGAATGTATCTTGGAACTCAATGTGTGCATGTGCAAAGGTATCAAGATAAATTAATAGAAATATAGTAGGGTACAACTTAACTCATCTTACCAGGGAAGATGTACACAAAATAAGGTCTAATGCTAGATTTATGTATTGAATTGAACTGAATGGAATTGAATTGAATTTATTACTTACATCCTTCTTATACAAGAGTAAAAATATTTTATGTTACACCTCTGACTGAATGTGCAATGTGCAATTTATAGCAATTTATAATAAATAGCATTTATAACAGGACAGTCAATATAACATAGAAATGCAAATGTATCAGCATGAATTAATCAGTCTGATGGCCTGGTGGAAGAAACTGTCCTGGAGCCTGCTGGTCCTGGATTTTATATTGTGGTACCAGAAGGTAGCAGGTGGAATAGTTCGTGAGTGGGGTTACTCGGGTCCCCAACGATCCTCCGGGCCCTTTTTACACACCTGTCTTTGTGAATGTCCTGAACAGTGGGAAGTTAATATCTTCAGATGTGCTGGGCCGTCCGCACCACTCAATGCAGAGTCCTGCGATTGAGGGAAGTACAGTTCCCAAAACAGGCAGTTCTTGTTCAAAACAGTAGCGGTGAATCAGTAAGATAAATAAGGTCCTTAGTCAAACAGGTCATAAGGGTACAAAGTTCTATGTAGTTTTATTTCCTTGATGGATTAGCTGCTCTCAGTTTATCATGCTGTATGGATGTTTCACAGAACAACAGTACAACACACCAATAGGTCCTTCAGCCCACAATGTTGTGCAACTGACTTTCATCAAATGTTAGACACCAGGCTATTGTTGTACAGTCTTGAATGCTTATTCTGCATTTCCAATGACTGCAAGTTCGGTATCAGAGACAGCAAACAATCTGTTGGAGGAACTCAGCAGGTCAAGGAGCATCTGTGGGAGGTAAGAAGCTGATAATGCTTCAAAACCACGCATCGGGTTTGAAATGCTGATTTCTTCCAGCATATTGTTTGTTGTTCTAGATTCCAGTAACTATGGTCTTTTGTATCTCTTTGATATCAATGACAATGTGTAGATAAAATGGGACCAGCCATTGCCTTCAGAACAGGGAAAAAACATGGAGAGAGAATTGAAGTGGATTGCTTCAATAACACTTTCAGGCTCTAATCCCATATCCCTTCATTCTCCTAATAGTCTATTTCCAAAGTTCAAAGTAAATTTATTATCAAAGTACATAAAGGTCACCATATACAAACCTGAAATACATATTCTTGTGAGCATCCCTATAAATACAAGAAATGCAATGGAATCAATGAAACATTGCTCCCAACAGAGAAAATGGATGAAGAGGAATGGAACAGGCAAAGTAGAAATTGTTTTCCGAAATAAAAGCAGAAAGTGGAAAAATAAACTCAGCTGGCTAAGTATCATCTGTGAAAAGAGTTAACTTTTCAGGTCTGAGAAACTTCATTGTTTTCAGATAGATTATGCCTGAACCCACTCATCTGATTAGATGTAACATAAATTTCCTACTCACCTCTTTACCTTCTCTTAATTGATGGCCTCAGTTAAAGCCAACAAATAAGATGACAGTGACCAACCTAGAACAAGTGCCAGGTAATTCTCCTTGTGCTTTGTCTATCGTGGTGCTTCTACCTACTGGCTGTTGGTTGGTTGGCCTCTGTCAACCTTCTCTTAACTGATGGCTTCAGCTATTGTGTCCTTTATGCTCATTGTGTTTTTTTTATGCTGCATCAGATACAAAGTAGTAATCATTTCATTCTCCTTTACACCTGTGCACAGGAGAAAGACAATAAACAATCTTGAATCTTGAATTTGTCACATGTATGTTGAAACATTCAGTGAGACCTTCATTTTGCGTTAAAAACCAACACAGTCCAAAGATGGCTAGCTAGCCTGCAAGTGGCCACTTGCTCCCAGCAACAACATAGCAAGCTGACAACTCACTGACCCCAATTCTAACTGTGTGACTTTGGAATGTGGGAGCACCTGGAAGCGACACACACTTTTATAGGGAGAAAATAGAAAATCCTTACAAACAGTAGTGGGAATTGAATCCTGATCGGAGATTGCTGGAACTGTAAAATGATCATGATAACTGCTACTGGACCGCTTTGGTGGTGCAGGCTACTTTTAGGATATGCACGTCTTACAGTTTGCAAAGATGTTATCCAATGGTAAACTAAGTGGGTAGAAGATTCGAAAGTGGAGTCTGAGTTATGCCTGACAGATTGTTGACAAGTACAGGACGTTGTGAGTGTTCTACATGGAACAGCACCAGAGACTAATGATACCAATGGATATGTCATCCATTGAATGTTGTGTGAGGTCATTGAACCCCATAATGCTTTATTCTGATGTTACCCCCTTTATCTCTAACTAATCATCCCCGCAATTGTCATTTATCATTGTTTTTTGGAAGACATTGGATAGCCTCCCAGTCTTGGGTGGACTTTGATCCTCCCACTATCCAACCATTTCACAACAGACTTCATCGTATAGCTTAAAGGTTGTGGCTGCTGCAGCAAGCCACTTGGAAAGCGCAATTCCTCTACAATGACACCTGCCCGCTGCTGTTGACTAAAAAGTAAGAAATGCTGGTTTCCTTAGGCTGCATACATTTAGGGAATACGCACTCCAGTCCCAGAAAAAAACGGTGAGATTGGGGCGGTTCTCCCACTCCAAACCCCAGTTTGTGTGAACGCTGTTACAACACAGTGCCAAGAAATACAAGACACCACACTGTATGCAATTAAGGGAATTATATTTATGAATGTTGAAAGGTTAGTAAAGAGAAGAAAGAAAGAAAAAAACAAAAAGGGCCCATTCTAATTAAACATCGAAACATAGAAACATAGAAAATAGGTGCAGGAGTAGGCCATTCGGCCCTTCGAGCCTGCACTGCCATTCAGTATGATCATGGCTGATCATCCAACTCAGAACCCTGTACCTGCTTTCTCTCCATACCCCCTGATCCCTTTAACCACAAGGGCCATACTTAACTTCCTCTTAAATATCGCCAATGAACTGGCCCCAACTGTTTCCTGTGGCAGGGAATTCCACAGATTCACCACTCTCTGTGTGAAGACGTTTTACCTCATCTAGGTCCTAAAAGGCTTCCCCTTTATCCTTAAACTGTGACCCCTCATTCCGGACTTCCCCAACATCAGAAATAATCTTCCTGCATCTAGCCTGTCCAATCCCTTTAGAATTTTATATGTTTCAATAAGATCCCCCCTCAATCTCCTAAATTCCAGTGAGTATAAGCCTAGTCGATCCAGTCTTTCTTCATATGAAATTCCTGCCATCCCGGGAATCAATCTGGTGAACCTTCTTTGTACTCCCTCTATGGCAAGAATATCTTTCCTCAGATTAGGGGACCAAAACTGCACACAATACTCTCGGTGCGGTCTCACCAAGACCTTGTACAACTGCAGTAGAACCTCCCTGCTCCTGTACTCAAATCCTTTTGCTATGAATGCCAACATATCATTTGTTTTTTTCACCGCCTGCTGTACCTGCATGCTCACCTTCAATGACTGGTGTACAATGACAGCCAGGTCTCGTTGCACCTCCCCTTTTCCTAATCGGCCACCGTTCAGATAATAATCTTTTTTCCTGTTCTTGCAACCAAAATGGATAACCTCACACTTATCCACATTAAATTGCATCTGCCATGAATTTGCCCACTCATCTAACCTATCCAAGTCACCCTGCATCCTCTTAGCATCCTCCTCACAGCTAACACCACTGCCCAGCTTCGTGTCATCTGCAAACTTGGAGATGCTGCATTTAATTTCCTCGTCTAAATCATTAATATACATTGTAAACAACTGGGGTCCCAGTACTGAGCCTTGCGGTACCCCACTAGTCACTGCCTGCCATTCTGAAGAGGTCCTGTTTACATCCACTCTTTGCTTCCTGTCTGCCAACCAAATCTCTATTCACATCAATACCATACCCGCAATACCGTGTGCTTTAAGTTTGCACACTAATCTCCTGTGGCACCTTGTCAAAAGCCTTTTGAAAATCTAAATATACCACATCCACTGGCTCTCTCCACTGGCTAAACAGTCAAATGTGCACAAGTTGGAGCTCAAATCTTCCAAAAGCTATGCTCACCAATCCTCAATAGACCCTGCTTGCTCCATTGAATCATGGTCCCCACCGGTTCTATGACCTATGACTGATTCTCTCCAGCGTCTTCTCTCTTCATCTTCCACTGAACAAAATTCCCAGCTCACATTGGTGCCAGGCGCACATAAAAACCTGCTCCTCTGATTGGATGGCTCACGTTCCAAAGCAACCGTTATCTCTAACCATAACACAAACGCTGGTGGTGGCATAGTCTCGCAAGACCATGGATCTGCACCTGCAAGGTAGTATGGAAAACTGGCAGCTGCCCATGCAGCGAGTCTCCCCTCTCCACGCCACCGATGTTGTCCAAGGGCCGATACAGCTTGGCACCAGTAATGTTGCAGGAGTTACCAGAGCGAGGTTGAAGACAACGTCAGACTGCCTTAGGAACTCCAGCTCCGGATTTGTCCTCAGGGTTTACTCCCGAAGCCTTTCCCATGAGTGGGTATGGCTGCAAGGCAGCGGGGGTTTGAAATCAGAGTTTCCCCTCTCTTAGACGGACTGCCTTTCCAGGCTGATGAGCTCCATCTACCCGAAGCACTGGTTTTAAGGCACCAGGACTAGCCTTCGCCCCTTCTCCTGTCGGTAGAAACAGTTCCACCGGGCTTAGAATATAAGCCACATGAGAAGGCCAGGAGTTGGACTTGGTTGTCAGAGGCTATTTGAGTCGCATGCCGCGAGGAGCACTTTTAGGTAGTGGGAGCTTGTCCCCACTACCACTCCTCAGCTTGGCAACTTTAGGAACCAAACCCTGCTTCTACGGAAAGACCATTACGTTAGCAGTGAAGCCATTACTAGTACCTCCCTTAAAAAACTTCAGACAGCAGACTAATCTGAACTTGTACCAGTGAAAATGGGCAAAATGAAAATTGCCTGGCTAATGAAATCATTACAATGAGCAGACAGCACAAACTTTGTGCAGGGTCCAGTCAGGTTGGATAGGGGAGAGACGGTTGTGCAATGCAAGTCACGTTTCAATTTGCAGGTCTCGGTCAGTAGTCTATAGTTGAGTTTAGTCATGGGCACAAATACATTTATGCACCTTGGAATGAAAAACTTACTTGCCACCACATCATGGGCACATAGCATCATAAGTAGCATTTACACAAAAAAAAACTCAAAAATTATATACAATTTTTACAAGAACAAAATTAGATTTAAAAATAAGTCCATGTCAGTGCCAAGTGATCATAGATTTGCTAAGATGTAGGTTTTAGGGTTTCACCGATTGGTTCAAGAATTGAATATTTGATATGAGAAGCAGCTGTGCTTAAACCTGGTGCTGTGAGGCTTCAGGATTCCCTACCTCCTGCCCAATGCTAGCTGTGGCAAGGTATCATGGTAAGGATGGGATCATCTTTGATGATGGATGTTGTCGATTTGAGGCAGCCGCTCCTGTAGATACTACCGATGGAGGAGAGGGTGGTGTCCACAATGTTTTGGGGAAGAATCCACTGGTCTCCACAGCTTCTTGTGTTCTTGTGCATTTGAATTGCCATGCATATAGTCCCAGTTATCCACAAACTGTTGATGTTATTTTGATTACTTCATTATACTTGCCAAGAAGACATGAAACATCCTCAGCAGGTCAAGAAATTGATGAAGAAGAATTCTGAAGAAAATAAAAAGTGCCCTGGTATTGGTCGGGAGAGTGACACTGTGTTGTGCTGATATACTAAGATTCACAAGTTTGTACTTTCATCATTATTGTTAGCAATCTATCTTAAGTTCCTGGATTTAGGAAAATACCATATTTGGCTAGATTTACACTGGAATTTATAAATATAAATTCAAGGTCATCAGAGCACATTGCTAGGAAAAGCTGAATGGGCCGAATGATCTCCTCCTTCCATATTCTTATGATCATTATTAGATCTTCAATTGGGTAATATGAGCAATTGGCAAAAAAGTTGAGCCAAAGTTTCTTTAGTGTTATGAGATTTTAAGTCATGCATAATTCTGTGCCTTTAATGAAGAACCACAATGGTGTTATTAATATCTCCAAACATGAACATCCTTATTCATTTTAGTTATGCCTTATTTAGAGGCTACCATCAGCATGAAATCAAAAAAATAAATTAAATTAAATTTTGTCTCAGGTGTGAAACTGAATACATAAAGCCACAATACACCAGGGAACAAATCAGCAAATATGACCTTGATAGACTTTAACATAATTTACAGAGTTTAACTTGTTATGACTGGTAAAATTGTTTGACTCTTTATTCCCACATTATTGAGAAATTAGCTCTTCTTTGAACTGGACAGAGTCCATTCAGAATCAAATGGATTCTAGAAACTGAATGTGCTCAGCACAAATATTAAACTTGAATGGTAAATTCAGTGATTGCTCCTGCCGTTAAATCATGCTCAAAGGTGTGCTGTTTAGAGAATTAGGCAAATTACCTCATGGTTTTAATGGCCTTACACTTTCATTATGGAGAATTTCACCTATATTTGGTAATTATATCTGGGGCATATACAGTCAGAGAATCTCTGCGTGGTGTGAGGCTAGAGCAGTGTTCTATCACTACGCAAGGCAGCAGCACCATTTGAAGGTTATGGCTCTCATCAAGAAATGAGTAATAATAATATTGTAATATGAAACATGAATTTGCAAAAAACGAATGCAATTTTTATTTTTTCATGACTTCTGGGATTGCAGGTACAGAAGAGCTCAGACAAGAACATGAGAAATAGAAGCCTGAGTAGGCCATTCAGCCCCTTGAACCAGAGATGCTGACTGACCTTGCTTTATTCGAAGCATTAGCTCTTTCTTCCCCTCTGTCCTGACCTGAACTGATTGTTCTATCAGCACTATGGTTGGACGTCATGCCATTCACATTGGAGCAGTAACTTCACTGAAAATAAGTCAAAAGCCACGTTGGGCATGATAGGTCAATGTAACTCTATTTCCTCCGCATAGGGAGATAATTTCTTGTTTAATTTTAGTTGTGCATTCAATTGAGAGAAAAACAAGTGAACAAGGAAAAGAAGCAGTTAGGGATGAGAGGTGCTTCCAACAGCAGAGAGAGCACTCTGATCTGAATTGACAGCCTGACGTTTCTGTGGTTCACCATAAGAGTGGCCAACTGGCTTTGCTGACTTTAGAGTCACTGAGAGAGAACCACCAGAAGTGATGACACTTCCCAGGTACTTGAAATGGTCAACAGTCTTCAATGTTGAAAGGAAATGCTGCAGAGGCTGGTGCAGGATTTCAGTCTTGTTGAGACTGGTATTAAGACCAAAGATTTGGCCAACTCGTCTATGATATCTTTAAGGTCAAACCCTGTGAAAATGCCATAAGACTACATTCATCATCAAACAGTGCCTCTAAGATTAGGCTCTCAACGGTATCGGTCCTTGTATGTACTATCAACTGAGCATACCACATCAGTCTGGTGGGTCTTATATCCAAGAAATGTTCTGGATGTGTCTGGTTAGGCTGTTCATGTGAGCTGAAGCAAAACCAAAACCCACAAACGTCTGAAAGTCGTGGCATGGAAAAACACTGGAGAGCAATGAAACACTGCTGGAAACACATGGCATATGCTTTCAATAAGCATCTGCACAGAACAAGACCCAACCACAAAGTGCTGCGGTTCTGTAAGGGAAGAAGGGACTGCCTACCCCCACACCAGATAAGTCAGTGCAGTGTTCATAACCTCGTTTTCAAAAATCAGTTCACTTTTAACTTAAGTGATGATGAAACCAAAACTAGATATGCAAACACTAGTTTGCAAACTTATGCAAACGCAAAGTACAACAAAAATAAAATTGCTGGAAGGTTTAGAAACGAAGTACAAATGTTGGAGCTGTTGGAAAGTAAAAAGGTGGTTAATACTTCAGATTGATATGTAACAGAGCCATCGTAGAAAAGCAGCACTCGTCGTCAGAGGTTGTCACCATTCAGGCCGTGCATTCTTCTCACTGCTGCCATCAGGTAGAAAGAAGAAGAGTTTCAGGACTCGCACCACAAGGTTCAAGAGCAGAAACTACCACTCAACCATCGGGTCTTGAATAGAAAGGGATAGATAACTACACTCACCTTCCCCATCATTGAAGTTTTTGCACAACCTGACGTCTCACTTTATCTCATATCACAATGTTCGGGTCTCTGGCACTGACTCTGTCTCTCTGACTCAGAACTGGAGGGGGAATAATGAGGCATGCTGTGGTGATAGGGGATTCATTAGTTAGGGGAACGGGCAAGAGGTTTTGTGGGCGAGAGCGAGATTTCTGGATGGTATGTTGCCTCCTGGGTGCCAGGGTCTGGAATATCTCACACTGAGTCCTCAGCACTCTTAAATGCACGGGTGAACAGCCAGAAGCCATGGTCCATGTAGGTACCAATGGCATGGGTAGGACGAGTGACAAGGTTCTGCATAGTGAGTTCAGGGAGTAGGTGCTGATTTAAAAGGTAGAAACTCCAGGATTGCTACCTGCATCACATGCTAGTGATGCTAGAACTAGGAAGGTTATACAGATTAATACATGGCAAAGGAGTTGATGTATGAGAGAGGGCATGGGATTTTTGGATCATTGGGCTCTCTTCCAGGGAAGGTGGGACCTGTACAGAAGGGGTGGTTTGCAACTCAGCTGGAAGAGAGCTAATATCCTAATGGAAAAGTTGAAATGAGAGCTGCAGGGAGATGGGTATCAGAGTGCCAGAACAGTTGGTGCAGAGGCTGCGGTGGCAAATATTGTTAAGACCTCAGACAAAGTCAGGAATCAAGGTTGAGTATAGTGCAACAAAATCAAAAAGGGAAAATACGCGAGTGAAGGTGTTGCATCTGAATGCGCGCTGTATACAGAACAAGGCAGTTGGAACTTGCAGCATCATCACAGATTGGCAGAAACAGCAAGCAAGACAGACAAAGGAGCCTCAATGGATGTTGTGTACTTAGAATTTTTAGAAGGCCTTTGACAAGGTGCCACACATGAGGCTGTTTAACAAACTACGAGCGCTTGGTATTACAGGAATGATAGGAGGCAAAGAGTGGGAATAAAGGGAGTTATTTCTGGCTGGCTGCCAGTGACTAGTGATGTTCTACAGAGGGCTCTGTGTTGGGACCAATTCTTTTTACAGTATATGTCAATGATTTGGATGATGGAATTAATGGCTTTGTTGCAACGTTTGTGAGTTGGAGGTTGGATGGAACACCAGTCTAGTAATCAGGGAGTGGGAATCACAGTAAAAAATGAAAGATGATCAGAATGTCAAGATGAGGAAGATTAGGTTTAAGAAGGGAAGATCAGGTTGGAGTTTGGAAGAGGAGGGGAAAGCTTGCAATGAGTAATGCAGATGGGGAGGTGGGTATCAGAGTAATGAATGAGAAGTATTTGAAATGAGTTTCAGGAGGGACTTCAAAGATCCCAAAGGAGGGGTTGCATTGGGTAAGCTGACTGTTTGAAAGAGAACCTACCTATGGTTGGTTCCTATTTCCAGGCAACAAGGTGTGGACCTCTAAATGCACAAATATGCCTTAGTACTGTACCAAAGGAATGACCTAGATTCCAGAACACTAGATGTAATTTACGGATGGTCAGGGGACTCAAAATGCATCATCCTGTTGGAAGTACTAGCATCAAACCTCAAAGTGAAAGCATTGATTACATTGTAAAAGGTGGCACAGGTAAAATGATCCGATGCACAGAACTGTTCAGGTATATTGTTTTATCCAGAAACACAAGTGATGAATCCTCACTCTCAACACTAAAAGATTAAAGTTTAGTGGACACATTTGTTCCAAACTGTTCTTAATTGAATTCAGGAAGTGGAAAATGATTGTTCAATCAGGCCTTCTCTATCTCCTATCTCCAACTCCTACTGTGGAGAGGCAATTCTGTACACTCTCCTTAATGTGACTCTCTTTGAAATTCTTGTCTGGTCATTCTGTGCTCCTGGGTCAGAACTCCACATATTAACAGGGCTTTGCTCAAACTTGGTGGTGGTGCCCAGAAAAATTTGGAGAGGTAAAAGAAATGTGAAACATCAGAATAGAGAAAAAATGTAAGTGCTCAAAGCAAGATATGTAATGCTGGAGTGATTTCTTATCTGAAATTCTGTGTTAAGTCGTAAAGGTTGTAATGTGGTAATTCAGAATAGCAGATTCCATTCCCCAGGAGCATCACTGGAGGCTTAAGACATAGAGATTCACATGGGAGTAGACCGATCCAAAATTCAGTCGTTGTCTGGGTTATGCAGAGGTCATGAATTTCAGTGTTAAAGATAGAAAAGCAGTTTTTTTTAATGGTGTGATATTGAAAATGGTTGACGTTCAAAGTGATCTAGGGATCTTGTACATAATCATTGAAAGTTAAAATAATGTGCTGTGCACACATATCAATTCTAGAACTAAGGAAAGACATATTTACAATGGAGGGAATGTAATGAACATTGATTTGTGAGATGAGGGAATTGTCCTATAAAGAGGAATTAAGTTTGCTGGGTCCATATACTGTATCTAGAAGAAAAAGAGGGGATTCTATTCAAGCATAAAAACACTTCATATGGTTCTTGCAGAATAAATGGTGCGATGATATTTCCCTTGCTTGAATTTCTTGCAAATCAGGAGCACAGTTTCAGAATAAGAGATTGGCCATTTGGGACACATGGAGAACAAATTGCTCCCCACACGGCAGAGTAAATCATTAGAATTCTCTACTGAAGAAGGATGTGCACTCAATCATTGAGCAGATTCCAGAGAGAGAGAGATTTTTTTTTAATTTTGAAGGAATGAAGGGAAATGAGATTTGAGCAGGGAAGTGAAACTGAGTTAAGAGATCAGCCATGATCTTATTGAATGGTTGAGGAGAGACTTGAAACCAAATGGGCCACTCCTGCTTCTGTTTCTTGTTCATAAGTGAGATAAAGAATTAAAGTGAAAAGCAACTAGAAATACAGAGTCAGCCTTGTACAGAAAATTGTTCTAATATGACGGTTCATTGCAGGTGAAGTTTGCTCAAGTGGTTTAGGCTGGTCTACTGAATATTTTCCAATAAAATGGTACCTCATTTGGCCTGAATATCTATCAACCAATTTCTGCAATTTCACTAAACAATGAACATTTAACAAAGCCTCGATTGCAATGCAATGAAATTGTGAACACAACTTTGATGCATTCCTCATTTGCTCGTCAATTAAAACAGGAGTAAAAAGAAAAAAAAAAGGTCTTGCAGTGATTAAAAAGAAATGAACAAATGAGGATTTGCCCTTTCAAAAAGTTTTCACCAGTTTGTAATCAAATTTGTGAAAAGCATGTTGTATCCATTACAGTACAAGATTAAATGACAGGTCTTCGCCAAATGTAAGGACAATGGAATGCCACAGCTTTTTGATTGTCAGTGACAAAAACCATTGCAGATGGCAACACTTTCCGCATTTTACAGACACAGTCACATGTGTATGTGGTCTTTGCAGTGTCAAACCTGATCCTGGAAGAAAAAATTTGAGCACTACTGGGACAATTCTTGCAAAATTGATAGTCTTGTCAGAATACTTTCTATTTAGGATTTACTTCCAAATTTAGTGAACCAATTATCAGTGATGCCTTCATTAATTTAATATCTCATTCATCCCTTATTTATTTCTGAACTCTCCTCAACTAATTCTCATTCCTGAGCACTCTAAAGTTATAAAATGGAAGCCAGGTTTGTATGCCCTGATTATAATTTAATCCTTTAAAGCCTGATATAAATCTGGTGAATTTGTGCTTCTCTCTAAGAATAACATGAATGGTAATGCCCACAAATGAAGATAGTGCCGTATACTTGAGACCAGATGTGAGGAAGGCAGTGGGGGTGCTTTGTTATGTACAACTCAAGCATCACCTCCTCAGCCCCCTTTGATATAATCTTCAGCATTTTATTGGCTGTATTTTATTACCTGTATATTAACTTTTTGGTGATTTGTGTACCTGGATGTCTATATCTTTGCTCCTTTACAAAGAGACGTGGTTGTCCTTTAACCACAAATCAAATGACTCAAAATCAACATTTGCACAGTATCCAGCAAGATTCATGGATGGCAATCAGGAATTGGATTGAACTTTGCCCTGAAGATAGCGAGCAGCAGCTGCTGGCAGTCAGCCCCAGTCTTAGAGAGATTGAGCAGCCAGCTGCTGGAGAGTTGGGGGGAGTGCAGGGGATTGAGAAGGAAAGGAAGAGGTGAGGTCTACGGCAAAAGAAAGTGACTGAAGAGGGAGGAAATTGATAAAGTTGGGGACTGAAGCAGCTAGTGAAAGGGAGGCTGAGAGAGGGAGGTTTGAACAATGGATGGAATCAGTTTGAGTGTATGGTGCAAGAGAGTGAGGCTGAGGGAAAGAATGAGGGCAAGATTGTGGGCTTGCACCCACATATGTGTTATGGCCAGAGCTGTCTACGTTTAGATTCTTTGTAGCCACATCTGTGCATCCTAAGTCTGTGCTGAAAGGTCTGTAATGTATTGTCTTAAGGTTGCATTAACCTCGCTGTCAAGGCTGTGCAGTAGCTGGCATGAATGGAGGCTCCCTTTTGGTAATATTCATACAAAGTCATCTGGTACTCCTCACAAACAGAGCAGAAGCACGTCTTCCTTGATCCTACTAAAGAAGAAACAGGAACTGTGTGTCTGTCTGTCTATCTATCTGTGTGTTTGTGTGTGTCCATGTGCATGCTTATGTGTTCGTTTGTGATTGTGCCTGTGTGTGTGTATGTGTCTGTATCTGTTTTCTTTTTGTGTTTATTTTGGCAGTCTATACGTGTGCATGCCTGTGTAAGAGTAGGACACTCTCACACAGTCTAAAAGAAAACCTCAATGAGTGTGAGATCAGACAAGGATTTGGAAAACTCTCAAATTTAAATATGCAGAAAAATCAAAGGAAATGATCTTGGCAAGATTAGAAAGAAGTATAACAGCAGTGTCTTATGACAAAGGCTATTATATTTCTCAATTTAAACAATTCAGGGACACACTTTAAAAAATAATTATATCAAAAGCATTTAGTTCCAAACAGATATCCAAACTAGGCTGCGTGCAAAGTAACAGTAAATATTGAAATAGCCTTCCATCATCTAATGTTCCAGATATTTCAAAGCACATCAAACCACAATTCAACTTTCAGTAAATCCTTTGAAATAGAATTTTGCACTTGTACTGAGAGATTGCCTTTCTGTTAACTAAATTTCAGTTATTAGTTGAAACTTAAATACATTACACTAATCCACAATGAAAATGTTAAAATAATAAATGGCCCTGTAATGTGTTGAACCCAGCCATCTGGCAGTGATACTTAGCCCCCTCTGATTACCTTTGTGCTGGGGACTGATGGCTGACCCTCTGGACCTGACAGGAATTATGGGACGAGAGCTGTGGTTAAGCCTCATGCTTGGGACCTTGAAGTGTTGCCTCTGAACTGTACTGATAACCTTTGGCAGCTTGCAAATGTCAAGAGGTATTGACATAACTAGTAAAGTTATATTGTTATGGAACTCAGAAAGAGACCCTTCAACCCACCCCATTCCTACTCATCAATGCTAATTTATTTACTTGTACTTGTCCTATGGCCTTCCACGGCTTTGCAGTTCAAGCACTGGTGTAAATGCTTCTTAAATGTTGGGGGGTGTCTCTGCCTCCATCATCCTCTCATGGAATGCATTCCAAAATCCAATCAGCATCTGGGTGAAAAAGTACCTTCCTTTTATCTGTATGCAGACTCATGTTCCTTACCTTAAACTTATGCCCTCTACTTACAGACACCTCTACCAAAGGAAAAAGTTTATTCTTATCTACCTTGTCTGTGATCATCATAATTTTGTACACTTCTAAGTATCTCTGGTTCTAAATACCTCTGACAGAGATATTTAAAAACAGTACAAATGGTATAATTAAATATAAATTGAATTGAAATCAAATTAAAATACCAAAAAATAGTTACACCAGTAAAAACAGTAAAGCATAAAATAGATTGTATCAATGCTTACCTTTACCCTGAAAGGCTGGAGATGCCATTCCAATGAATTGACTTGCGGGGTGTAGGTATTTATGTAGGGATCCCGACCCATTTCCTTGCTGGACTCAAGGAGTACAGAGGTAAATAAGTTGTCCATTGCACGAGCATCTGACATTTAAGAGATTTTAGATTTCTGTGTTTGGTCAAGCATACATCGAGCTTTGAGACAGTCATTACCCCACTGGAACCATCGGTTGTCAGTCACCTCAATTCAAAATTTTTTCCACATGCGTAGATCAGAGTGTATGATTTATAACAGAACCTCTGCTTAGCTAAGTTACATGAACAAATTGTGCTCGTTCTTCTATCAAATATATGTAGGTATCAGCTATCATCTTATTTTCTAACAGTAGTCGAGAAATATTTAATCCATCATCAGACCGATCCATTTTCTATGAAGAGGAGCCATTGATTTAGTTAAAAAGAAATGCAACTTATGTGAGTTACTGTGAAGTTCTGCATGCATTTGTGATGTTTCATGGGGTAAGTGATCATTTCCCTCTGGTTTATTAATACAAGTGATTGGTTAATCCTGCTCTTCCAGAGAATTTGAAGCTGAAGCATAAACTGGAAGGAATCGAGCTCCAACTTCTACATTTATATGTTCCCTTACTGAAGGAGAGAAGGTGACTATTTCAGCCCATTGTTTAAAGTCAGCTCAAAGGCAATTGCATAATCCCACCAATCTTCCCTGGAACCTTTTCACCACACATTCTCATCAACTTACTCCAGATTCCACTGCTTAACTACATGCTGAGGGCAACTTACAGTCGCCCTGTCATTAGCAGCATGTAACAGGGCTGTGGGAAGAAGCCGGAACACTCAAAACAAACCCATGCTTTCACAGGGATAACATGCAAATGGCGTAATCAAAGTCAATATCAGAATCCAAATCAGATTTATTGTCAGTAACACCGATGGCATGACATTTGTTTTTTTTTTTGCAGCAGTGGTATATTGCAAAGACATAAAATTACTATAAATTACAAAAATACTGCAGAAAAGAAATATCATGGGTTCATGGACCATCCAGAAATCTGATGGTGGGGGTGAAAAAACCGTTTCTGCCTCATTCAGAGTTGGTTGTCAGGTTCCTGTACCTCCTCTCCAATGATAGTAATGAGAAGAGGACAGTGGGCTCCTTAGTGATGGATGACACTGCCTTGTGGCACCAGCTCTTGAATGGTGGAGGCGGCTGTGCCTGTGACGTAGCTGGCGGACTCCTCAGCCCTTTGCGATCCTCTGCAGTGGGGCCGCCAAACCGGAATGTGATGTAATCGGTCAGAATGCTCTCCACCGTGAATCTGCCGAAACTTATAAAAGCATTTCGTAGTGTGCAAAATTGGCAGAGCAGTAGCATAGGGCTTAGCGCAACACTTTACAATGCAAGCCAGCTGGGTTCAATTCCTGCTGCTGTCTGTAAGGAGCTTGTACGTTCTCCTCGTGAATGCTCTGGTTTCCTCCCACATTTCAACAAGTATATACGGGTTAGTAGGTTAATTGATCGCATGCGTGTAATTGGGCAGTGCAGGCTTACTGGGCCCTAAGGGCCTGTGACCATATAAACAAATATATAGAAATCTCCTCAAACTCTGAATGAAGTAGAGCCACTGGTGTGCACACAGACAGCAAAAGACTTCAGGACTGGTCCTGTCCACTGAAGCTCTGACAGAGTAGCTAAAAGAACTGTGCCATTTTGCCCTCCCGGAAGATTTCCTTTATTACTTCCTGCATAGATGGCTCGGATTGTACGTGACCCATGTCTCCTTCTTTTTTTCTGGCCATGGTCCCAATATTTCTTTTCAATCAAGGTTCCCTACTCCTACTACTTTATCCTTCACTCTAACAGGAACATGGAGATCTTGGGCTCTTTCTATCTCAGCTTTCAAAGCCCCCACTTGCATGTGGTCCCTTTGCCTGCAAACAACCTACTCCAATCAACATGTACAAGCTCCTGTCTCATACAATCAAAATTTGCCTTGACCAGATTTAGAACTTGAACCTGTGGACCAGTTCTTTCTGTCTCTTTTCACAACCATACAACGATCGTTGATTGTAAACTGCTCCCTGTGGTATTGCACAAAAGTCTTGTAACCAGCAGTTGTTTTACAGACAAGTTAATGTCTTTCAGCAATCTCACTTTGATGTTGAATTCTGTAGCAAGTTTTTTTTTAGAAACAATAAAGACCATCAGGCCATAAGACACAGAAGCAGAATTAGGTCATTTGACCCATTGAGAATGCTCCATCATTTATATATTATCCCTATCAACCCGATTCTCCTGCCTTCTCTCTGTAACCTTTGATGTCCTTACTTATCAAGAACCTATCAGCTTCTGTTTTAAATATGCCCAATGACTGCAGAGAGGTGGTACAATGGACAAGGAAGAAGATAATGAAAAATTATAGGGAAATCTTGATCAGTTGAATAAGTGGGAAGAGGAGTGACAAATGGAGCTTAATCTGGTTAAGTCTGAGGTGTTGTACTTTGGAAAGTCAATTCTATGTAAGAATTTCATAGTGAATGGCAGTTTCATTGCCTCGACTATCTTCAAAGAGAATACAGAATACAAGGGGGCAATCTAGTGCTCCTGAAACATTTTCAGTTTGTTGTAAGAGTATTTTCAGTTTTTCTACAGCTTCTTAAAATCTGAACTTTAACAAAAACATCCTTTATAATTGTCCAAAAATTCTTTTGCTGTAGAGGAACATGGACTTCGTCCTTTGTGCACAAAAGTAGTCATTTCCAGTAGCCATTAACTTTTCTGATTTCCGAGCCTTTCAAAATCCACACTGTCACAGATTTAAGAGCCTTTGGAACACAGCCATCTCTGCAAACCTCAGAGTGGTTCCCAGCTCTCTGACTGTTCACTGTCAGGCCACTATGCTTAGAATGTACGTATGTTTTTATTCAAGGAAATTGTCCAATTACAGCAGTTTCACTTCCGCTCCAGCTCGGCAAAGCTGAGGCTTCTTGAAGCTTTCATTTTCATTAATGTGAACGTCTTTCACATCACAAGAAGCCACGCCTGCTCCTGTTGGCTTTTGGTTTTGATGGCACCTCTTCTGAGCTTGCTCTGTGGGGCCTTATTGCACAAGTTAGCCTAGCCTGCACATTGTGGCTGTGAAAACAAGTAGCTCCATGTGCTGTACACTGGCCCTGCCCTAGCACAGTTCCCTGGAGCATTCAGACTTGGAAGGTGAGACAATTATTTGCTAATTCTATTAACGGAATACAAATCAGTTCCAGGGAAATATTTTAGCCCTTGTAATTCAGTCCACTCCCCTTCCCAAATTTCCCAAGTTCAAGTCAAGTTTATAGGTCAAAAAGGCAAAGGGTCTTTCAGAAGTTGTGCAGCCAGACTTGCAAAGAATCCAGTAGGGATTTAATATAACTTATCCACGGCTCCCTCTTTCATCTGCGATATGAAATGTACTAGTCGTCAGTGCAGACACACTTGTTGCCTGCCTGTGTTTATTCTCTGTGTTTTCCCCTGGCCTTTATGATTCAAGTAGAATTACATCTGCATTTCCTATAGTGATCTGGCATCTCAAGGTTGCTACCAGACCTTGGGAATTCAAGCATCCCTTCCTCTGAAACAAACTTTAATGTACTTTCTGTACATATCATATATGAAGAAGGTCTGGGTTACGGCAACAGTACAATGAGCTGCAAATAACTGATTAATCCTTCTTTTCGAGTAATACATCCAAAACTTTAAGTAAAAATGCCACCATCTGCCAGGAAGTCTCAAACGGAAAGAAACATAGCCTGGGTCAGAGTTGAGGCTGAGAAACTTTTTTTTGATTCTTGACTGATTGAAAAAATCCATGCCCAGAGGCATTCTGCTGGATGAAATTGTGTATGATACCCAGGCAGCAGATGCTGACTATGTAATTCTAGCCCACACCAGCAATCCAATTTGTTTGCAGAAACAGGAAGGTCATGACCTGCCAATTGCTGCACTAACCCTCATGGTTTGAGTTGATTATTCTTAGCTTTGAGAAGGCGTCCTTTTCTGGTGGAATCTCTAAAAAAATTTCAAACTCTGGGCAGAAGGCTAAGTATCTCTCCCTCTGTTTCCTCAGTATAACCATAAGCGCAACAAGATGACAGTGCAGAATGCATCAGTCAGCAGACGTATAAATCTGCTTTGAGATTACATCTAGAGGAGACCTGGACACATGAAAAGAGAATGACTTATGGATCTGGAACGGCAATCAGTGGCAGACATGGTCACCGTATCTAATATCTTTAGAATAAGATTTAGGCTTAATATTGCTGACATATATCATGAAATTTGTTGTTTTGCAGCAACAATACAGTGCAATACATAAAAGATACTATAAATTAAAATTAGAAACATATATTTTAAAAAATTATTAAGCGGTGGAAAAAGCAAGCAAAAATTGTGTTCACGGGTTGGTGGAGGGGAAGAAGCTGTTCCCAAAACATTCACTGTGTGTCTTCAGGCTCCTCTACCTCTTCGGGGTTTTAGTAGTGAGAAGCGAGCATGTCATGTTTGATGAGGGGCGCTGCCGTTTTGAGGCATGTCACAGGTCAGCATTTCAATTTATAGCCATTCATATGGTACACCATCAAAAGCACAATTTAGGCAAAAGTTAACAAACTTCTAAACATACCTCCGTATTTTTAAAAGACTTACAACCACAGAATTTTGGAATTATTGTAGCCTGGCTTGTTTCCAACCTTTAAACATTTGAGCATAAGTTTCCAGATGCAATTTTTATTTGCGAAACAACAATAGGGACCATCAAAACCAACAAGAAATATAAAAAGCAATCAGGAGGTGTTAAAATAGGCTGGTGGCTCATTACTGTTTAGTTAAGGTGTATCTCTGCATCTTTGAGAATATGAGCTATGCTTTTGGGATGTGTCATTGATATATTATTCAGCATGTGG
Organism: Hypanus sabinus; assembly: GCF_030144855.1. Taxonomy (NCBI): domain Eukaryota; kingdom Metazoa; phylum Chordata; class Chondrichthyes; order Myliobatiformes; family Dasyatidae; genus Hypanus; species Hypanus sabinus. The sequence goes on from NC_082718.1 coordinate 99,154,705, forward strand.
AGGTGTAACCACATTGAGTCATGATATGTCACCAGGATATCAAAACAAACACAAATGTAAACATTTTAGCACACTGAATTGCTTTGTCACATTCCAACTGAGGTTTTGGTAGATCCAGTAATTTCCTATTTACTGATGTATTTGCCTTTCATGTTTAATGAAGTGGTGTCAAAATGATTGTCAAGACGGGTCTAATATGGTACTGTTGTGCTCTCATTGCCAGCTTCCTCCACTGGCTAGCAGTCTTGCAAAAAGGAGAGCTGAATGTGTAAACCTCTCCCTGCTAGTACATAGCCCCTTCAACATCAAGCCTCGTACAGTGCCTCCTTGCTGGTAACACACAGAAACTGCATTCCTTTTGGACTCGGGCTGAACTACAAAGGATGGGGAAGAGGCCTGGCCCCTGCTCACATCACACACAGGCCTACACTGGTGTGTGGACTCGTCCTGGTGCTCGTGAACCAGATCCCCAGCTATGGGTAAATAGCCCCTCTGCCTTGTGGGCAGCCTCGGGAGAGACGAAGTCTACAGGAGTAAACCCAGACAGCAGATCTGGAGTGGAGACCCAAAGGTGGCTGGACGTCATTGAACATCCTTCCGGCAGTTCCTGCAGCCAAGCTGGTGCCATATATATTGCTTGCCTTTCCTTCGGACTACACTGGTGAGGCTGAGAGGGAGATCTTGATGACTGGGCATCTCAGGATCTCCATACCTTCCGTCCAGGCTTGTGATGATGACCATCATCACCCATTTTCCTTCGAGACAGACAGATGCCAACCATAATGAAGACCATGAATCTAATAACTTTTCAATAATAAAATTACAGAATCCTTGATGAGGATGGAAAGATTCAGTCAGATCAATTTATTTAGAGAATCCCACAGCAGTAACTTGCTTTATATAGACTCACCATTGTGAAATGGCTGAAGCTGCCTTCAAGCGTATATCAAAGTAAATTTGACACCAAATATTGTATCAATGGGAAGATTTTTAGTCTTGTCTCATATGGGGGAAGGGAGGTGGAGAGATGGAAAAGTACATAGTGGACTGAATTCTGGCATTAAAGCAAGAGATTTGACAGATACTGGAAATCTTTGAGCAACACACACAAAATGCCAGAAGAACTCAGTAAGTCAGGCAGCATCTAGGAAGGGGAATACACAGCTGATGTTTCAGAACAACACCCTCTATTAGGACTGGAAACAAAGGAAGAAGAAGCTAAAATAAGAAGGTGGGAAGAGAGGAAGGAGTATAGGTTGACTAGGTATAGACCAAGAGAAGGGGGGGAGGGTAGGTGTTGTGGGGAGGGGAGGTGAGGTACGAAGCTGGAAAGTGATGAAAGAGATATGGGGAGAATAAAGGAGAGAGATTGAAAAAAGAGATGAGAGGGTACCAAGAATTGGGAATAGAAAATGAAAGAAGGGGGAGGGAGGGAATTTATTGAAAGTTAGAGAAATCAATGTTCATACCATCATGTTAGAAGCTATGAGGTGTTGATCCTCCAATCTGAGTTTAGTTTCATCATGGCAGTAGAGGAGGCAATGAATTAATTTGTCAGAATGGGAATGGAAAGTTGAATTCTGATATTATCCTTATAGTGGGTGGACCAGCAGTAAATGAGATTGCAGAAGAAACAGGGATTGGTAGGGTACGGAGGAATCAGTGGAATGAGAATGGCATTGGTGCATGAGTCATCAATGTCCATAAATGCTGCATTTCTATATTTGGGAAGCTGGGAGAACAGCAACAAGTCACAATTACAAAGGAAAAAAACTCATTTTACTGCTGCAATCTCCTTCTGCCACTTCATTAGAACTGTTTACATTGTGCTTTATTTAGCTCCAATAGAATTACTGAATGGCTCGACAATGTGCCAAGTAAGGGATCATTTTACTTTAGAACTGGATGAAAATACCTGGGAAATTCTGCCAGAATTGACTGATGCCAAAGCAGGAGTGTTATAGTACCATATCATAATATCAGCTTCATGGCTTACTCTTACAAATTAAACACAGAACATAGAACATATATCATTACAGCATAGCACAGCACAGAAGTTACGTCAAAATTTTAACCTACTTTAAGATTAATCTAACCCTTCCCTCCCACTTAGCATTCAGTTTTTCTGTTGTCCACGTGCCTATCTAAGGGTCCCTCTCTTAAATGCCCCTCATGTATCTGTCTCTGCCAGTACCCCTGGCAGTGTGTTTGATGCACTTACAACTCTCTGCATAAAAAATTTAACTCAGACATCCCTCCAATCACTTTAAAATTATGCTCATTCATTCTGGGAAAAAGTCTCTGGCTGTCCACCATATACAACCCTGACATTTTTTGGGGGGTATAATGTAACAGAATCAGTGAAAGCCCGCCCGACTAGGGCATTCAACCACAGTGCAGAAGACTGTGCAAAAAGAAGAAACAATATTAATAAAGAAAGCAATAAATATTGAGAACATGAGATGAAGAGTCCTTGAAAATGAGTCCTTTAAAAGTGGTTGTGGGAACATTTCAATAATGGGGCAAGGGAGGCTGGACTGGGAGGAATGGATAGATTCAAGAGCTGGTAAAGTTCAAAAGTTCAAAGTAAACTTATTATCAAAGTACATATATTTGTCACGATTTACAGCCCTAGGATCCATTTTCTTGTGAGCATTCCCAGTAAATACAAGAAACACAATCGAATCAAAGAAAAGACCACCAATCTGCAAAGGACAACAAACTGTGAAAATAAAAAAGAAATAACAATAAAATAAATAAGCAATAACTATCGAGAATATGAGGTAAAGAGTTCTGGAAAGAGGGTGCATTGGTTGTGGGAACATTTCAATGCTGGGCCAAGTTGAGTGTAGTTATCTCCTTTGGTTCAAGAGCCTGATGGTTAAGGGGTAATAACTGTTCCTGAACCTGGTGGTGAGTCACCTCTTCTCTCTTTGCTTCAAAGAGAAAAGCCCTGAATTATTATGATCTTTTTACATCAGTTTATCTTTTTATGGTATAACTCTCTTTTATTATTATGATGCAAATGTATTTCAGATTTCCTTAGCAGTAAGTGGCAAAAGGCACACCTAAGCAGTTCCTGCTTGTGAACTTTCAAGGTGAATTCAAGTGTCCTTCTTCCTATGGAGAACTCTGAGTTAAATTACTACCTTCATATTTTAACAATGATTTACATCTCCAACAAACCATGATATTGAAGTGTTTGATATAACCATGATATTGAAGTGTTTGATATAATAAACTTTTATTGCTGTTCATGTTAAGTCAGGTTGTACATGGCTTTAAACAGATTTTATCTATCTACTTTTTGTAATCTGACCACAAGATCTAATTGTCAGTTTGTAAAGCAGATACAGGTCAAACAAACTTCAAGTCAAGACATGCTAGAGATATGAACCCTGCCTTTTTTCAAAAAAGGGTCAATTAGGAGCCTGCAGACTTTGTGACTCTGATATCTTCTCTTCCTGGAGAGTATTTCTGTGCATTCAAAATAATTGTCTTTGTTTGCTTCTGCGTGTGAGGCATATCTGAAGTGATATCAGGATGTCAGGAAGTGCATGCACATGTACTGAATTTTTAATATTATAAATAGAAATTTATAAACACATTCAAGGAAATTAAAGCATGAATATATTGAGATGGAATGGTAAAGCATTGATCTCATCGTGTGAAGCAGCCAAATTATAATTTTTAAATGTTGCCTTCAGAACATTCCATATGCCTGTTCCATATGCTGGTGAGACACCGGATACAATATTCTTATGTGCAGCTAATTTTTCATGTTCCCAAAACATAATATATTCACATTACAATAACCATTAAAAGAGATAATGGAAAGAAAAAAAAACTTAAAGAAGTCTCACCAATGTCACTTTTTGACACATTGGGGATGAATTGTTTTGCTCCTTTGCATGGTAGCATCTTTATTAATGGCTGACACTTCTAGCTGTGTCAGAAGTATAGTAGGCAAGGCAAATAAGATCATTTTAATGGAAATAAAAGTAGAGTGAGGTATGAAACAGTTTGCCAATGTATTTCACTCTTTTAGCTGCATTGCACAAATTTGAGTCTACCCCATGATCTTTCTGAATAGGTTTCTAATTTCATAACATGTAAAAAGTCAAAGAAAGCCTCCCTAACCCCCCATCTGATTAAAGATAACATGAACGATAAGCACTCCATTCATTGAGAGGAAGGCATGATTCCCAACAGAGCTCTGCACTAATCACTGAAGTAAACAAGGTTCTGTCAGTCATTGTCACCACAGATTTGTCCTAGCAACATAGCTGATGACCATCTGCTTGTAATGAGCACTCTCCAATGCAGCAATATAAACGCTATGTGTTCTTCTTTTGGTTTCCCAGTTCCTTTATGCTGATATTTTTATACACGTGGGTACAAATCGTGTATGCAAGAACATTTTCACTTAATTAATGTTCCTACCATTTCCTTATTTTTAGGTTTTTCTTTACAATTATGATTTATATATTATACTTCATCTCACTGGGACCTCCAATAATAATTGGTTTGCATCTAAAATGGCTGACTGCCAGCCAAGATCAAACATGCAAGGATCCATGCCCTTAGTTCTGATAAGAATTGGCTTAGATTAAAAGCAACATAAAGATATTATAAATGTAGTATTACAGTGTAACAACTTGGCTTAAAAGTAAAGCTTGGAGCATGAATCAAGCTCTTGTTACGCTGAGATCAGAATAACACATTCTTGAAGGAGGTTTCAATTTGCTGACAAGTGATTTAAAATGAAAACAAACTGTGAGCACATGGAAGTAAGGCACAGGTTTAGTTTCCTTCCTCTGTCTTCTATAAACCACGATGATCTCCTGATATGAAAGAACCATCAGGGGGAAAAGCAGTCATGAATCCTCCCACCCTTCATGCGATGCTTTTTGATGTTGAAATGAACAGCAGCCTTGACAGATGCCTGGGTCCATCTTGCTGAGACAGCAACTTGACCATGCTTACAGTCAACTAAAAAGTCATGAAGAGGGAAACGATGCAATACAATGGCAAGCCAGCCAATAATATGAAAGAGGATAACAAGAGTTTCTTCAGATATATCAAGAGTAAAAGAGAGGCGAGAATAGATATTGGACCACTGGAAAATGGTGCTGGAGAGGTAGTAATGGGGACAAGGAATAAAAAGAGCAAAAGAGAAATTAAAGAGCTGCAAATGTTAGATCCAAGGTACCGTTCAGAGAGGTGGACTACTTATATTGATTTTAGAAGACTTGAAGTAGAATAAAAAATATTTAAGTTTGATAAAATTTTCCAATTTCAAACTATATCCATGCCCTTGTTTATCTATGTTGTGCACCTCGACTGTATAGTTATTGCAATTAGGTCGCTTATGCATTGTTCCCTTTTTACCACCATTAACAAAGTGTCTTCAGCTGTGTAGCCATGAGCTTTTGAGTGCATTAAATGCACTCAGTGACCACACTATTAGGTACCTCCTATGCCTGATAAAGTGATCACTGAGTGCATGTTCCTGGCCTTCAGCTGCTGTAACCCATCCACTTCAAGTTTCAACATGTGCATTCAGAGTTGCTCTTCTGCACACCACTGTTGTGGTGGGTGGTGGGTGGTGGTTGTCCGTCATGTCCGATTATGACAGGAAACCTATGCCGGCGAGTTTAAAAGCCATTGCACTGGGGCAGTTCAAGTCTCTTGACTTTGGAAGTCCGGGTCTAGTGGTATGAACAAACGTCACAAACGTTGGTCTTCCTCCGTGACAGTGAACGAGCATGAAGCCTTTTAAACCTGGTCATGCCCTTTACTCTCCACAGAGTTTTGCAGTGCCACCTTCCTAGCCATTGGATCCCGTCTGTCCAGTCTGCCGGAGGTGACTTTGCATGCTAGGACAGGTTCCACTGTGGTAGTGTGTGGTTATTTGAGTTACAGTCGCCTTCCCGTCAGTGTGAACCAGTCTGGCCATTCTCCTCGGACCTCTCTCTCACTAGCAAGGTGCTTTTGCCCTCAGAACACATTTCTGAGTTGTATATGGATACATGCTCTGGTAATAAATGAACATTTGAACTGCCATTCACTGATGTACAGGTTTACCTAATAAAGTGGCTACTGAGGGTAGATAAAGGTATGAACAATGACTGTATATTCCAAAAGATTATTTAGTTATTAGCCACTGGAGGAAACAAACCTATCTTAAAAGTTATCTCTGAAGTCAAGTTTTGTTGCCATCTGTCTTAAAGTCTTTTTTTGGTTTGGCACCAGTTTTTTTTCTGACCATGTTCTTGGGAATCTCTTTGTAATGTATTATGAACTCCATATAAGTGCAAATTGGTTTTGTTTCAAGTATATTGTCTAAATTATTAGAAGGCACTCTTCTTTTTGAATAGTATCAAGCATGTCTGTTTCTGATCCCATTCATGAAACAAAGCATTGACGGCTGATTTGCTGATTATGGGATTTCACTGTTCTATCCATGGTTCACAAAACCATGACTGCATGTCAAAAGCAGTTCACTGGTTCTAAATCACATTGGGATATCCTGCCAATATGGAAAGCATAAACATGTTTCATCTTTCTTCTGTTTTCTATATTTAAGTCACTGTAGTGAGATTTATTATGAGTTACAAGCTAAAAAATAGAGCAATATATTCAATTTAATGTATTTATTAATATACTGTATATATAATAAGCTGCTTAAATTATTTAAAATATAACAATCAACTATAATTTTTTAGTATGCATATTTGCGAGTAAAGAATGTAATATTTTTTCAAATGGATGTTTGAAAATGACATTGATATTTTTGCTTCAAGTGGAAACTATTAGAGTGTGAGTGGATCTGTGGTACAAGCTTAATGGCCTTGTAGCATTGAACATAATATTTCATCATTTTCTATTTTAAAATACAAAAGCTCCAAACATGTAGTTTATGTGCATGCTGTTTAGTTGTTAATGTAACATTATAGGGAGCGGTATGAAATGAAGTCAACTTAAATTCCCAGGGCAAAATATAATCTCCAAAAGTAAACCACTTTTAGGTGGGTGGTCAGAGCAGCCATTGCATGCTGCACTTTAAAGTAAAGGAAATGTTTTTTAAAGTTAATTACAGAGATGTTTTCTACTGATTAAATAAGCTGCAGATCCATGCTTTATCACTCTTCTCTAAGCTTACTTTTAAAACATTTCCTTCATTCCTCAGCGACATGACAGGAGCCTGTGTAGATTATTGGACTGCCTTCTATTCCTTTGACACATGCAGGCAAGGATTCCGGATTCTGGGGCAGGCCAGTAATGTCTCCTTTCATTCCAAAGAGAATAAACAACAAATTTACGGGACTTCATGCAGTAGCACTGCAAAACAGCATTAAGAATCAAAGTGGTTTTGAGCCTCTTATTTCCAGATAAAGTATGGAAATGACAGGAATGTGCTAATTTAGCCATCCAGCTTTTCCTCAAATTGCAAGGCAAAAATTCCTCAGTGTTGTTGTTTAGAGCAATGTTGGCATTGCAGTTTACAGTGGGAGGTTCAACAGCACACACAAAATGCTGGTGGAACACAGCAGGCCAGGCAGCATCTATAGGGAAAAGCACTGTCGACGTTTCCGCCCGAGACCCTTCATCAGGACGGCCCGAAACGTCGACAGTGCTTCTCCTTATCGATGCTGCCTGGCCTGCTGTGTTCCACCAGCATTTTGTGTGTTGTGGTGACCCATTTCCTGGCGCATCCGAACCGACTCATAATTAGATAGCCTACGGGGGTTTGTGAGCACAGAGCTTTGGAGCCTCTGCGCCATGGGGGGGCCGGTTGAGGGAGGCTTAAAAGTGAGGCTGAACTTTTCGAATAAAGTTTTTTCCTTCGACTGCAGTTACCGACTCCGTGTCGTAATTTTAGCGCTGCGTGTAGCACACCGCTACAGTGTGTTGTTTGGATTTCCAGCATCTGCAGATTTCCTCGTGGGGGCTTCAACAGTTTGTTTTCTTTTGCACATTAGTCACTTGTCCATCCTGTTCTCTTTCATTAATTCTGTCGAGTTACTTGGATTTACTGTGTATGCCTGCAAGAAAAAAATCTCAGGGTTGTATACGGCGACTGGTATGTATTTCAATAATAAATTTACTTTGAATTTTGAACTTTAAAGCTTACCTTTTTGATCAAGTGTTGGCAATCACTATCGCAGTGTCAAATATTTGCCCCTTGCCACTCTTGTGAAGTGCAATGAGGTTTTAGACTAGTCATAAGAGCCCATAGTGATGGAAGTAAGATACAGGCACGGATAGAAGACTACAAACAGGCAGACAGTAATGAACAGGGTGTTGGCAACCTGTGACCAGTAGAATTACAGAGATCAGTGTTGGGATTGCAACTTATTACCACTAATGACCTGGGGGAAGAAATGAAATGTGCAATATACAAAAATAGGAGAGAAGTTAAGTTGTAAGGAAAATATATTAGTTTATGGAGATCTAGAAAGAGTAGTTAATAGCCAAAATGTTGACAAATGTAATATAATGGGAGAATGTATAAGTCTATTGATTTTGGAAGGTAGAACAAAGAGCTGAATATTATTTAACTGAAGAGTAGATGCATAGAACTGCAGTACTATAGTATGGGAGGGCTTCATGAATGAAACACAGGAAACTAGCACACAAGTTCTGCAGATAATTTTCATTGACTATAGCTCTGCCTTTAATACCATCATTCCAAATAAACTGATTCCTAAGCTCCGGAACCTGGGTCTTAGCACTCAGATCTGCAGCTGGATCTTCAACTTCCTCACAGACAGGACCCAGGCTGTAAAAATAGGGGACAAGCTCTCCTCTACAATCACTCTGAGCACCGGTGCCCCACAAGGCTGTGTACTCAGCCCCCTGCTGTACTCACTTTACACCCATGATTGTGTAGCCAAGTTTCCATCGAACTCAATATAGAAGTTTGCTGATGACACCACAATTGTAGGCCGCATCTTGGGTAATGATGAGTCGGAGTGCAGAGAGGAAATTAAGAACCTGGTGGCATGGTGTGAAGACAATAACCTATCCCTCAACGTCAGCAAGACGAAGGAATTGGTTGTTGACCTCAGAAGGAGCAGCGGACCGCAAGACTCCATCTACATCGGTGGTGCACAGGTGGAAAAGGTCAAAAGCTTTAAGTTCCTCGGGGTGAATATCACAAATGACCTGACTTGGTCTAACCAAGCAGAGTCCACTGCCAAGAAGGCCCACCAGTGCCTTTGCTTCCTGAGAAAGCTGAAGAAATTTGGCCTGTCCCCTAAAACCCTCACTAATTTTTATAGTGGCATCATAGAAAGCTTTCTTCTAGGGTGCATCACAACCTGGTATGGAAGTTGTCCTGTCCAAGACCGGAAAAAGCTGCAGAAGATCGTGAACCTAGCCCAGCACATCACACAAACCAATCTTCCATCCTTGGACTCACTTTACACTGCACGCTGTCGGAGCAGTGCTGCCAGGACAATCAAGGATAAGTCCCACCCAGCCAACACACTTTTTATCCCACTTCCCTCCGGGAAAAGTTTCAGGAGCATGAAGATACGTACAGCCAGAATTGGGAACAGCTTCTTTCCAACTGTGATAAGACTGCTGAACAGATCCTCACCCGGATCTGGGCCGTACCTTCCAAATATCTGGACTGGACTTGCACTACCTTACTTTCCCTTTTCTATTTTCTAATTATGATATATAATTTAAATTTTTATTATATTTACTTCGATTTGTACTTCAGGGAGCACGAAGCACAGAAACAAATATCACTGTGATGATTGTACGTCCTAGTATCAATTGTTTGGTGACAATAAAGTATTTGTATAAGGAAGGATGATGGCAAGGTGAACCTTATTTCCAGGGGCTGGAGTATAAAAGTAGGAAAAGCACTCCGTAACTGTGCATGGCACAAATGAAACCATTACTTGAGTACTGCAAACAATTCTGGTCCCCCTATTTAAAGAAAGATGTTCTGTCATTGGCAGTGTTTCTGAGAAGGTTCACAAGGCTGATCCTTGAAATGGACTGGTTGTCCTACAAAAAAAGAAACAGCTTGCAACTCTACTGTCTCCGGAGATACCGGCCACGTGACAGACGCACTGCCACCTGGCTGGTCGGAGGACACACCACATGCCAATCAACATTTGGTCCCTCCCAGCTAATCAATGCACCCCTAAATTATTGGTCACCTTAATTGGATTATCGCGCCCAGCCCCATGCTTTAAAAGGTGAGACGTACCTGGCTCACTCTCTCTTACAGACCACCTCCTTGAAGGTAGGTGCATTGATTTATGTTTGGGAAGGTCAATCGTTTGTCCTGGTAAGGGAGCTGCAGCTATCCAAGGTCAAGGGGGATAGCTGTCATAGTGCTTTTCTGTTGTTCTTTGTATGTGTAACTGTACCCTGTCCCCACACCGCTTTCTGTGTATCGTACAGCTGACCCGACCTTCCCCACACATGTTAACCCTAAGCGTTTTTTGTTAGAATATTGTAGTTACTTGTGTTGACCCGATTTCCCCTTGTAAATAAATTTCTTATTATTAAAACTGTGTGTGTCCAGGCCTCTACTGTTGAGACTCAAAGAACCAGTTATTTTCCATCACAACATCTACTCAATGCAGTCCAGAAAAATGAACATTAATTTCACTGAAACAACCAAGATTATGGGCAGCCCAGTGTAAATACTGAGAGGATGGTTCCTCATGTGGGAGAGTTCAGAACCAGAGGGCTTCGTCTAAGAAAAAAGAGACCCCACCCCCCTTTTATGTTTGAGATGTGGAAGGATTTCTACCACCAGAAGTTTGAGTCTTTGGGACTCTTTGCCACCGAGAGCTTTCAAGGCAGAATCTTTTGGCCTATTTAAGGCTGAGGTGGATGATTTTCTAATTAGTAAAGGAGTATGAGAAAATAGCAGGATTATTGACTTGAGAAATTTCAGATTAGCAATGAATCAAATGAACGGTGGAACAGGCTATATGGACAACTTCTATTCCCATTTCTTCTGGAGTTCTTTCGGTTAGTTTAAAGGCATGGTTTAAATGCAAACCGTTGTTATTGCTGATGAACAGATAGATAAAGAGAAACTCCCCTATCAAAATATGAGCAGGGCCATTTTTTTTCAAACTGGGCTTCCAATGATCACTTAAGGGACATAAGTACCTAAAAATGCGCCCCAGAAAAAATGTGCGAAGCAGTAACAATGTACTTGCTCACAGAAGCTTCAGCAGGACAAATTTCAGAGGCAAATTACAATGTGTTGTTGATACTGTGTGGCGTGTTTTGTCCAAGACAAGTGCACCTGAAATTCATAACGCCTGTCCACTTACCACTTGGGTGGGCAAGCGCAACTTCATTCATTAATCCAACTTGTGACTGACCCATGCACCAGCAGAGCTGGGCTTGAGAAACATAGAAACATAGAAAACCTACGACCCAGACAGGCCCAGACAATGCTGAGAAGTGGTGAGAGATCCATTTCTCACCATGCTTCTCCCATTTCCTTTGTTCTTGTAACAATTAATGAAACAATTGTAAGCAACACCTCCTATGCCTTATTCTTAACTTCCGATGAACCTTTGGATCACAAAATCATCAGGATCCAACAGAAATCTATTTCTCTCTCCATAGATGCTGCCTAACCTGCTGTTTGTCCCAACATTCTTAATTTTTTTTAGAATCCTAGTATCTGCAGTTGCTGTGCCTTTTTTTCCTCTGCAGAATTCCATGAATCCTGAACAGAGGGAATCCAGTTTTAGCTTCCACGATTCCTTCAGCATTGTATATTGCATCAGTCTGAGCTGCATGCATAGACTCTGGAGTCGATGAGGTTAAATCTACAAGCTTCTGACGTAAGTTGAAGTTGCACAAAAGATAAGGTTGCAAAAAAATGGGCCACAGAAAGTGAAGAAGAAAATCGCAGGAGCTTAGGTGCCATAGATATCCATTGAAAATTAGTTGAACAAGAAGAATGACTCACGATTTGATCCTTGAACTTGCACAAGCAAGGCAAACAGCCATTTGGTGGATTTTACTGGGAAAAGTGACACAGGGTTTGACAATGGTTTTGGGCTGTTACTGTCTGGAAAAGTTGTAATAATAGATCAAGTGAAAAGCAAAGAGAAAACGTGACTTAACGTTGTGATGGAATGGGCAGGTGTGACTTCAGGAACTGACATAACACATCTGTGCACTAATCACCAACTTCTGACAGGAAAAGGAATGCAGAAGGAGAGCGAGACATGGAAAGCAGCTTATTTGGCTATGTTTCTTCTTGCAAAATATTGCCAATATCAAAAATAAAGCTGGAATTTCTTCTGGTCTTGGTACGAATATGCAAACCATAAATAGAAGAGATGCTGCAGATGCTGGAAATCTTGAGCAAAACACACAAAATGCTGGAAAAACTCAAGTCAGGCAGCATCTATGGAGGACAGTAAACAGACAACGTTTCAGGCAAAGATCCTTCAGGATTATTCAACCTAAAACATCGACTATTTACTCCCCTCCATAGATGCTGCTTGATCTGCTGAATTCCTCCAGCATTCGTATGTATTGTTCATGAAAATGCAAGCAACTGTCCTCCAATGATTCATTAACAAAGGCAGAACATTGACCAAGAAAAATTGCACGAGGGTTATATCATTTCTTAAATGTTGAAGTCTTCATAGTAAATCTGGCAGATACAATGCAGTCTACTGCCTGTAATAGACTCCAGATCTCTCTGCTCTACTGATGCAGGAGACTGGGCAACAGGTTGTCAGAGGAACTTGCAGTATGATATGAGGAGAGTACAACTCATATCTCAGGTCAACATGACACACTAGCATCAGAAGAAAAGAACTAATCTTTGTAAACAATTGTCAGAAGTTTTAAAACCTCCAGTTATTCAATAAGGCTCAAGGACAGCTTCTATCCTGTTCTTATAAAACAATCAAATGATTCCCTGGACTCCTGAGTTTTCAGTTTACCTTGTTATAATCTTGCATCTAATTGTTTACACTTTTTCTGCAGCTGTTATACTTTATTTTGCATTACTGAATTTGTTTAAACTTGTATTGTTAGAGCATTTTTGGGGTTAGGACATATAGCAAATAACTTCAACAGCTAACTTCAGCCACCATTCTTCAAATCTGAATATAAACTGTAGCTTAAATTTAAAATGCAGCTCTGAACAATGGGTTCCCAAAAGACATGAACCGCAGTTAATGGGGAGACCAGACAATGCTGATTAAAATGTACTTGGGTGTCTTCTGCAGTGTGGCTACGGAGCAAGAAGGTATGACGTTTGAGTCTAGTTCAAGAGCAGCATTGTGGATGAGTTGTGAATATGGAATTGTCCTTTGACCTTTAGCATATAAAATATTGTGTAGTGTTGGGTGAAGCAGGCCTCTTCCTTCAAAGGGTCTCTGTATGATGCCTGTTGCATCTCATTTTGTCACATAAAGACACTACTTCATGTCTACCACTACTTTTCTCCATGACTTTGTTCATGAGACAACAATACTAACTCATTGCACTATATAATGATTTGATCTATATGAACAATATATAAGATAAATTTTTCAATGTATTTCAGTACCTGTTATTACAAACCAATTACAATTGTCCAAGTCTGGGCAACTCCAGCATCATGGCACAATATGAATCTGGGACATATATTAAAATGTGAAAGGTTCACCTCAGCAATTATTCTATCTACCCACACAACTTGGAGTATGCCTGGGATGTTGGACTGAGAGACCTAGTTGGAGTGTCTGGTTGAAACGGCTGGGTGTTTCAGCAGCCTTAAGGGTGATGGGATGAAGGAGGTCATCCGCTTGTCTTCTGGTGGATTTCACTGTGATCGGTTGTTACAAGAGGTTCCGATGATGAGAGTATAAGATATCAAAAGAAGTTTGACTGCATGGACAAAGAAATGGCTGAGGACAGAAAACAGATGAGGGAGGTGCGTGGAATGACAGGATTTATTGGATTGGCATCAATGATTTGTTTTCTCCAGTAGGTAATAATCTTTTAAAGTACATAGTGATTATTCACACCTTTATTTATACTCAGTTTATTAGCTACACCTGTACACCTGTGACTGGCAGTTCTGGGGGCGAAAACGCCTTGTTAATGAGACAGTTTGGAGGAGAATGGGCAGACTGGTTCAAGCTGACAAGACGTAACCACGCGCTGCAACAGTGGAGTGCAGAAGAGCTTCTCTGAACCCACAACACATTGAACCTTGACGTGAATGAACTACAGCAGCAGACAACCACGAACATGCACCCAGTGACCACTTAATTATGTTCAGGAGGTATATGTGAAGGATGAAGTTGCAGGACATCCTTCCATTTTCACATGTAAACATTGAACTACTGCTGGCCATCACCTTCACAGTCCCTGCCCTGATCTCTCCTTTATCTAGACTCCCTGGAGGCCAGACAGTATTTTAGTCCTCTCTTAGTGTCCAGCTCAGACATCGTGACGTTATGGCTCTAAAGGACTCTGTTCAGCCGACCCTCTTGCTAACGAGACCTGCTATTGTGGATTATGTTTGCTTCTGGCAAGTCAGCTCAAGCCAATTTCATGTGTAATTGCAGTTCTTGTTTTTTGCTATGGTATTCCCAACTTACTCAATACAATGAATTATTCTCCAAAATAAATCAGCCACAGGCCATCACTTAAAAAGCCATTAACTCTAGCAACGAGCTTAAACAAAGTTTGTTAATGGTTCATTCTCTGCCACTCGACATCTACATTCTTGATTAGCACTGGAGCTTTTCAAGGCCTTGGAGACTTGAAACTGGTAAATTCAGTTGTCTGAATTTCTTAAAGATGAGTTGGAATTCAGAACAGATAGAGGAGTTCAAAGGTAATTTAGAAACTGTACAACAATTCTCATAATCCATGAGGAAAAAGGTGACTTCTCTCTATTAAGGTGGACCATTGGAAGTCAAAGTAATTCTGTATGAATTTTTTTGCTACCTATAAGCTGTTTAAAGTTGACGGCTATTTTGCAATATCATCAGAGCTACTGTTCTAAATTAGTAGTAGAATATTGTCTGCCATTTATCATCTTCCACATATTTAAGGCTTTTCCATGAAAATAACCAGAGAAGATACAATAATGCAGCTAGTATCAGTGACAGCTTTGTAGAAAGAACACCATATTGTTGAATTCTTGTTGTTATTTAAATTCCGGATGAACTTGTGGACAGGAGGGCTGGCAGGGCTGGGGCGTGCAAAGCGAGAGAGATAGTTGAACGTGACCTTCCCTGCTTTATTTACTCCAGATGTATTCATTGGAGGATTTTGTTTAATAGTTGACTTCCCATCTGGGTTGAAAAGTTTAGGAAATGTTTATCTGAAAATTTCATTTATAACTTTGTGTCTGTTCCAATTTCCATTTTAGCATTTTATTTAAAAGGCCATCCCTGGATTTCACTGGAATTGGGTTATGGGACTAATCTGGTCACATGCAAGCAATCAGGAATTTAGTGCCATGTACCTGCCAGTGCCTTTTTTTTAAACCCAACTTCTTCATTGTTGTAATATTCCCGGACTTCATAACCAATCGCAATATTAAAAGGACATTGCAAAGATAAAACTTTATTGGATTCCTGGATTGGAAACCTCCATAATAAATTACCTAAATAAAAAATCCACAGTAAATATGCTTTCCTGGTTGGGTTATTGAGACTTGTGTGTCTCCATAGGGAGATTATGTTCCCTTTTGATCATTTAAAGTGCCTACCAGTGAATCTAAGATGCAGAGCCACAGGAAGTCAACAGTCAAGTATGAATGTCGGAAATGCTTTAATGATTTGAGTAGGATAGATAAGTTGAGCTCAGTAATGCTTTAATGTATCATGTTAATTTCCTCACTCTGAGTTCTTCAAACCTTTTCTCCCCATGCACATTTCCTCAATTCCTATCTACCCTGCACTATAGATTCTTAGTTTCAAACTTTATATGCAATGTCTGTCATCTTTCGTAAGTGCCTTCAATTGCTCCACTAACTTCTTAGCCTCATTGTATTCAAGGAAATTACTAAGTCTGTGGGCAAAATCAAGAATAGAAGGTGACCTTCCAGACACCTGTATGAGGAGGATGGTGTGCTTGCCCATTCGTTATTTGTAGGCCTCCCATCTACACGTAGACAGAATTAAACATCATTTTCCCAACTGAGTTTGTGGCATCCACACAAATTGACTGAATGCTGAAAGAGACTGATCTTTTTCTTAATAATATAGTTAAACATTCTTTTCCTAATATTTCAAATTTATGTCTTCAATACTATTCAGGATTTTGTGTATTCTGGATGAGGTTGCAAAAGGAGACAGCAGCAACTCTGGATAGAAGCTCGTCATTTCAGGTTATTCACCTCCTGATGATCACATCGCAAGTGAATAAAGGAGCATTTCTCTTCTCTTGCATGTGCGGTTCCTCGTTAACATTGAGCTGTCCATGTAAGAAGAGACGAATGCTGTACATCAGGAGATGGAGAAGCTGGCCAGACAACGAGGTTACGGAAAGGTTGCTCTCGTTTTGATTGGGGGAATTCCTGAGAGGTTGACATTATTCCATGTGCAGGCAAATAGTTCAAATTTGGGCAGGTGAATGGAAACGTCCGAGAAATACCACCTCGGCCTTCAAAAAAGTTGAGCAGAGAGGGAATTGTTTGCTAAATGTGGGGTACTTGGTCCAGATGAGAAAATGTATTCACTCGACAAGCCGTTACAGTCTCTCAACACCTGCGAAAATTGAGGCTCCTCAGACTCTGACGTCCTGTCACCTTGTAAAAACTTTTCTTCTGCCTTTGCACTGAAGTGACAAGAATGGCTTCCTTTGAGATGTCTTTTCTGTCTGTCAGTCTGCTTCTGGGGAAAAAAAGAAGTCTGTTAGCAGCAGGCTTTCGGTGTCCCTGCGGCTCCTGTTGGTTCCAGCCTTTCTGTTCTTGCTACTTCTGTTCTTCCTCATCTCCATCCATGATTCAGCAGTCAAAATATGGTCTTACAAACAACGTGTCATCGCATCAACACCACCTCTGTCTCCCTGAAGTGAAAGACATTCTTTAATTCGGTGCTTTCACAAATGGTGCTTTACAGCCAACGAGTGGTTTTTGAAGTGTGGTTGCTAAATAGGAAACAGAAGTAGCCTTGATAACTACACAATAAGGAAAAGAGGGGCATTTCTCTGTTTAACACAGAACTTCTTTTTGATGTAACCATATATCACTTGATCATCCTCTCTGCTCAGAATGGGATGATTTCAAACGGAAAAAATGTTTTAAAAGTAATTGTTACCCATAAGTTCACCTCTGCTCAGTAGCAATAAATGAGCTGCATTGTGTGTTATCGTTGCTTTGAATTCTGCCTCTGAAATTCATTTAATTTACTGATTCCATTAAATGCATTGGGGAGATCGATTTTAGATATGTTTTGTATGTACTTTTGTCCATTATCCTGTACTTTTAATTTGTTAAACAAATCATGCACAATTCTATCCATGACTCAGAAAGTTTACCCAGTGAGTAACTGAGCTCAGCAGATCAGGAAGCTCCCATGATTCACTGCAAGTTTGATTTCCCATCTGCTTGCTGAGTGGCTATAACCTTTGTCAGAGGCCTAGGTCACTTCTAATGTCCACTGTTACTTGTTTTCTATTGAACTCTGCTTGGATTATTGCATGGAATAATGGCTGGATTGCCTTATCAATGCTACCCTTCACTGGCATCACTGCAAATAAATAATGAATGCTTGGACAAGATGGCGGTACTTCTGGTAAGATGGTAGTGCGTGTGAACACAACGGCCTCTCGGGCCAACCAAAGGTGTTATTTTCTTTGTAAAATTTATTTTTTTTTACAATCCAAAGACAATTCTACTCCAAGAGCTTTTAGTACTGCAGGCATGTCGATCAGAGTAGCGAGGCTGGTGTCGGCAGCAGAGCTGGCTGAGGATGTTGGAGAAGGGGCCAGCTAGGATGTCGGAGGAGCCAGTTTGGGTACAGAGGGGCTAAGCCGACCTGGCTGCAGACCGTGATGCTGCCCGCTGCTCGGAAGCACCCAAGTTGGTGCAGTATAACTGTGGGAGATTGTCTCAGACATTTCACTTGCGATTGAAAGACTGTTGGACAATGCAAGTTGCTGCAGGCCTGTTATCCCTGTCTGGTGGAGGTCTGATGACATGGGAGCTATGTAGCCTCGGTGGTAGCAAGGACTAGGCCTCAAGCCTTGGGCTTGCCTGTTGCTGCAGACCAGCTGAGAAGATGTGGAAGCATTACAGTATGGCCTCTGCGCTCGAATGGGGCCTGGCCTCTTCCGTCAGTGCTGCCCTCCCGTGTTCGAGTCATGGAATGACAGGCTGGATTGCGTGCACCTGCACACTGCTGGGAGACTGTACCATCGATTGCCGGAGATTGTCACTCAGGGTCTTGGACTATAAGTATGTTTTTTTTTCCCGAGTGAATATGCTTCTTTGCTTGCTACTTTGAATTACGTTACTTGCTACCTTGAACGTTTGCTTGCTATTTTGTCTTGCATCTTGGCCCCAGAGAAATACTGTACTGTTTAGCAGTAATTATGTATGGTTTGAATGATAATTAAACTTGATTTGATTTAATTTGAAAGATTCTGGATGATGTCCACAGTCCATCTCCTGCACCACTGGCATGTTACTGCCTCCATCTATCTTGTCTTGCCATTGATGCTGTTTGTCGAGACTGTACAAAGTGTAAAAGATGATATTTGTGCCCTTTAACAACTGCCATTTTCCCAGCTGCAGACAGAAACAGAGCCAGAAGATATTTACTGCTGTATGAGTTACACAGGCAATGGTTTCTTGTGGGACTGATGAACTTACTCCCATTTCAGCTTACAAAGTCATGTTGGGAAATACACACCGATTTATCTGACACTTGGAGTTTACCTCTCAGACTGCATCCGGAGAATCATCCCGTGCCCTGATTTGCAATGACTCAGAGGGAAATTGTGTCATTATACTGGTAAAAGCACCCATACAAAGAGCCTTAAAATTACAGCCAGTAGAGAGATATTGTAAATATGTCTAGAACTAAGGTTAAATGAATAACTCATGACTGACAAGCTCATTAATAAATCATGGTGAGTCTCACAAGTGGTGCTATTTGTCATGTTTGAACTGCTGATCATGAAGTGTTCTATTCATAACAACACATTTTAAATCTAATTTTAATTCATTTATATTATGATAACATTGAAAGATTCATGATATGAAAAAAAGATCTCTGCTGTTCCAAGCCAGATGTTGTAAAATGTTCACATATTTTAGAACAGTTAATAAATCTATCACAGATTATTTTCCTTTTATCTAATGCATTTTCAAGCAGTTGAAACTTTTTCATTAGCTTCGACTGGAACTCAAGGTGCTCACAAGGCAAAAGCATTCATTTCTTCCTGCGATGCTGTGCCTCTTCCACTTTGCAGATTCCTGCGCTGCTCTTCACACGTGGGATGAGCCATGAGGCTGATAGCCACTGTACAGCTGGTTTAATCTGAAAGGTGGGCTTGGTCATATTCAAAGGTCCAATTTAATGTCAGAGAAATGTATACAATATGCATCCTGAAGTGCTTTTTCTTCGCAAACATCCACGAAAACAGAGAAGTGCCCCAAAGAATGAATGACAGATAAACACAAGAACTCCAAAGTACCCCGCAACTCCCTCCCTCCTGTGCATAAGCGGCAGCGAGCAACAACCCCCCCCCCCCTCCCACCGGCAAAAAAAGCAATAATCCCCCCCTCCCCATTCCCCACCGGCAAAACAAAGCAAGCGTCATTACCACCACCAAGACCCCTGTATAAAGGCGATTGAGGCCTGAGCCCTGCCCTCAGTCTCCAGGATGTAGTATGGTGGTCAACCACTGCTTGTTCTTTCTTCCAGTCAATAAAAGCCGATATCTCGCCTCACGTCTCAGAGAGTTATTGATGGTGCATCAGTGTGAGCAAAGCAATAGCAAAGACAGACTTCACGTTACACCTGGCATTCAACATACTGAAGATGCTGTACTGCAGATGTCAGTCATATGTGTGTTTATGTGTGTATCAGAGAGTGAGAGGGAGGAGAGGAGACAGAGAATGTGTGTGTGAGAAAGATAGCATGTTAGAGATATTCATTTTGTTTGTGTGTGTGAGAGAGAGTGCATCTGTCTGAGAGTGCATCTGTCTGAGAGTGAATCAGAGATAGAGTATGTGTCTCAGTCATTCTGTGTGTGGGTGTGTGTGAGAGAGTTTCAATGCATGAGAACACTTTGTGTGTGTGTGTGTGTGTGTGCGCACTTGCGAAAGAGCCTGTGTGTATATTCACGTGCATGTGTTGAGGATGTGTACTGTCTATATGGCAGAGTGAAGACTAGTCGTATTGGATCACTTTGCCCTTTGAACTAAGGTCCTGCTTGTCAAGATAGCTGGTGTGCAAGAGCTACCAGAAAATTCATGCATAGGCATTTTCCATTCCCTAGGACTGGAATGGAAGCAAACCACCTTCAATCTCAAGGAACCTGAATCCACCTATCACCCACCAGCTCATACACCCTCCCCCACCCTTTTGTTTTGGCTTCTGTCCTCTTTATTTCTAGTTCTGATGAAGGGTCTAAGTCCAAAATGTCAATGGTTCTTTTCCCTCCATAGAGGCTTCTTGACCTGCTGAGCTCCTCCAGTGTTTTTTAATGTGTTGGTGTGTTTAAAATACTAGATTGCCGGGAGTACCGATTCACCTTCTACTCACTTTTAATTAAGAGCAAACAACTCATTTACTCAAAAGCTTTAATTTCCACTTACTGTTATTAACACAAATGATGTCATTTGATTGCTGTAATTTATTATCTTAGTTCAGTAAGGTCCTGGCCTAACTTCTGTGGGATGTATCCAATAATCCAGAGTGCAAGTTTATAGTTTTGTTCTGAAGCTTAATTTCACTGGGTGTTAAAGGCAGTGTTTAAGGTTCTTAGTTTTTTAAAGTTGTTCTAATTTATAAAGAATGAAACAGGAGCTGCATTTTAAAAGAAAATCTGTAACTACTAAATGATGCAAACGTGGGCAATATAAGTAGAAATGGTCAAACAAATTTAGTTTACAGAGGCAATTGTACGTAGATTGTTTTTCAGTCATTGTCTTAATTTTCCTTCAGTTTTTTTCCCCGATCTCTTGTTCTCGGTTCTGAATAATTTTATTCCAAGGAGTTGTTCATTATAACAGTATGCTTGGACAGTTTTAAAAATGGAAATCTGTTTGGATCAATGGCTGCATAATGAAATGTTAACACAACAAAATTATAAATCCCTGACCTGATGGTTTGGCTGTATTGAGATGGAATGCTTAATTGTGATCTTTTGCAGTTTGAAATTGGAAGGATTGTAACAAATTGGTAAACTACATGGTTATTCTTATAACGAGGTAGAGATAAAGTAGGGAACTAATTTGGCTAACATCCATCAGTGGAAAATGGCTGCAATTAATCTTTTGGAAAATAGCTGAGAAAATCATTACATGTTTAGGCAGAGTCAATATGGTTTTATGAAAGAGAGATAATGGTTGCAGTTTTTTTAACCAGCAAGATAGCTAGTACTGATAGTGTATTTGGATTTCCACAATTTTATGATAAGGACCTGCATAGAATCACTAGATAAGGATTCATCACAATGTGGGTGACACATAGACATAGTGAGAGAAGTGCCTGACTCATGAAAAAAGTAACTAGGTTTAAATGGGTACTTTCTGGTTGGCTATCTGTGATAATAGAGTGCCAAGGATTTTGCTACTGCAGGTCAGCTGTTTCCAATTATCTAGAATCTGATTTGCTACTCTACAGTGCTGTTGAAACAGTGAATTACCTTAACACTGTTTCTGACGTCCCTGTAAAGATTAGTTGCCAGTTCCACTAGACAATATCGTGAAGTTTCCCTGTTTAGCGCTGTGCTTGTTGCACTGTGACTCAGTTGTTCTGTTGCAAGTTCTTGTAGATGCCGGCATTTGGACTTGCAGCTGCCAGCATTTACAGAGACGTAACAAAGCGATACAAATAGAATTCTTCCAGTTACCTGTGTGATTTTGCAGTTCAAGAATAGATATGGTGCAGATTGGTGGGAGGGTGGAGTGGCAGACGCTGGGAACATTCTCCTTAGCTGTCATGGCGGTTGGTAAGAAAGGTGGTTAGAAATTGGAAAGCAAAGTCTTCAGGGGCTGTGTTCCTTATGTAAGTGGGTTACAAAGATTCCCTGGGTATTCCTGGCAGCAGCTTCCCAAGGAGATAACAGTAAGGAATAAAACTATATGAGTACAGATTTGAGGGCAGGAGCTTTGGATAAGCAGATAATGCAGGGAAATTCCTGTGCATGTGTGCTGTGCCTCTCCTTGCTCCTATGTGCTGCAACAAAAACTGTTGAAGCCACCTCAACTTGGACCATGGATAGGAAAGGTTTAGAGGGATAGGAGCCAAATATGAGCAAATAGGACCAGATGGGCATTTTGTTTAGTATGGATGAATGTGCCAAATGGTCTAATCCCATGATGCACTACAAGTCTATGAAATTGGAGTGATTAACAGCAAAAGTCTGCAATGATCTGGAGGTTAATGGTAACTGTGATCCTGATCTCTATGGCCAGATACCCAGAGTTGTTTGCAATCCTGCTTTTTTGGTTACATTGATGTTCAGCTGCACATGGCTATTATGGAAATGTGAATGTGACTGAAAGATATAGACAGTAAATTTCTTAAGTGAGTGTAGAAAATGAATGCAAATGTTTATGAGGTGTAGAAAAGAGATTATCCATTCTGGTAGGAGCAACAGAACACTGAATGTTATTTAAATGCCATGGGACTAATTAACGTTGGTCTTTGTAGATATCTGGATCTTTTTGTACAAGAACATGAAAGCTAGCTTTTAGATTTAGATTTTTTTTTATCACTTGTACATTGAAACATACAGTGGAATGCATAGTTTGTGCCAACAGGCAACAAAACTAGGGATGTGCTGGGGGCAGACACACATTCTGGATGTGTCAGGTATTCCTATAGTGCACAGAATACAACATAAAACATGACAAAGAACAAAAAAAAACCAATGCTCTTTCCATGCGCGTGCACACACACGCGTGCGCGAGCGCACTCGCAGATGCACATGTACTCGCACACGCACACACAGTCCTCCAGTCTTCAGTCTCCAATCTTTGACCACTGGGCTTTGACTTCCAGACATCCAAATGAAACCCACACCCGCTCCCCACCCTGACTAGCCGGCGATGAAACCCCAAACCCTGGGCACACCAACTAACCGGCCCTTGTGACTTCCTTGTGCCTCCTGCTCGCATGGACCCATCCAATCCCATAACAGCCTAAAATCTATGGATGTCTTTCATCGCCCATCCATGTCGCTGACCTTTGAGCCTGGAGTGGAGGCAATGACTCCGGATGTCTTTCATCCCGTATCCACATTGATGGCCTACAAGCGCAGAGTGTGGGGTCAAGGCCTGACCTCTAAGTTCCCACATTCTTGTCCCTAAACTCTAACCTGGTCCCCATCTCCCCTCCCTGAACCCAAAAGCATTCTGACAGACTTACAAAAACAACTAAGTCTGAGCCATTCTCTCGGCGTAGACCACAGCTTGGGACCACATTAAGGAGAACTTTTAATGCAAGGGGCCAAGAGTACAAGAACAAAGCATTATTGTCATAAAGAGGCAGAGCTTTGGTGAGCCCACATATGGAGTACTGTTTGCAGTTAATAGAAGGTTCACCTGATGAGAATCCAAGTGTTGAATTATGTAGAAAGACCAAATATATTGTGCCTATACAGTCCAGAGTTGAAAAGAGAGGTGGTCTTATTGAGATAAATTATTATAAGGATGCACAATGCTGTGAGGACTTTCAACTCCAATGAAATTTAGAAGTGGGAATAGAACAAAATAAAAGGATGGAGACAGACGAGACTACAGTTGTCGGAAGGACCTTATCTGTTGAGTTCCTCCAGCACTTTGTATGTTGCTTAGGATAAAAGGTTGCCCACTTAAGATGAGGAGGAGATGGGTTTGTATTGCTTTTCTTAGAGGGTTATGAAACTTCAGAATTCTCAGATATGCGAATGCAGTCATTACATACAGGCATCTCCAAGGAGTGATGCCTCAAAAAAGCTGCATACATCCTTAAGGACCCCCATCACCCAGGACGTGATGTCTTCTCATTGCTACCATCAGGGAGGAGGTAGAAGAGCCAGAAAGCCCACACTCAATGATTCAGGAACAGCTTCTTCCACTCTGCCATCAGATTTCATTGGACCCATGAACACTACATCACTGTTTTTTTTGCACTATTTATTTAATTTAATTTATATATGTGTGTTGGGGGAGGTGGGGTCTGGCACAGTACCATAGTGATTAGCACAACCCTTTCCAGTACAGACAATCCTGGTTCAAATTCCACCTCTGTCTGTAAGGAGTTTGTATGTTCTTCCCATGGCTGCATGGATTTCCTCCGGGTGCTCCAATTTCCTCCCACAGACTAAAGACATACCAGTTGGTAGGTTAACTGTTCATTGTAAATTGACCCATGATTAGGATAGGATTAAACCGGGGAGGGGGTGGAGGGAGGGTTGCTGGGCAACGTGGCTCAAAGGGCCAGAAAGGCCTATTCCAGACTGTGGAAAAGCATACTTACTGTAAATCACAGATTTTATTATTATATTTTGCAATGTACTGCTGCTGCATAACAACAAATTTCACAACATATGCTGGTGATATTAAACCTGATTCTGATACGTACTGGACATTTGAGGCTGAAATGAACGGATTTATGCATCAACAGGGTTGAACTGGTAGCCTGATGAATGACGATCTAGTTGACTAGCAGAGCAGACTTCAGGGGCTGTATCACCTACTCCCACCGCTTATGTTCTTGCATTACAGTATAGCAAAAAATTCCATACACTGAACATTGTATTTGCTTTGATCCTGGTAACATACTACTGGCCTCATTAGTCAGAATCCTTTCAACTCCAGGAATCCAGTGTACGTTGTGGCTGGAGTGGTGTGGCTGTTTGAAAAGAAAGCAAGCTTGTAGGAACTATTTTATGACCAGGGGAATTTTGAAATTCTTTGGGACCACAACACAAGGAAATAATCGAGAAAGCAACATGCACTTTATAATTCAGTGAAGTAGTGCATAGAGCTGGTGCGTAAATCCCAGTGCAGCCTTAATGTTCAGAGAGCACGAGATCTGGATGAGTAATGCACAAACTGTTCTAATTTTCTTGACTGCTTATAATTTTTGGAATGATTTTATGTGTTCTATGGGCAATTAATGGACATGTTTATCTTCATTTGCTTACAGCATTAAAGCAAGCCATCTGACTTATCCAGTATGTGCTAACTTTGAGCGCATTCACATTAGCTTTGACCCTGTTTTTATCACTGCCATCCATTCTTTGTCACAGGCCCTTCAACTCTCTTCAGTTCCTTTGTCACCCACAGGCCCTGCGAGTAATTTATGGTGAACCTGTATATCATTAGGACGTGGGAGAAAACTGGGGGAGTAGAGTAAACCACAGAATCACAGGGAGAGCAGGCAAACTCAACAGAGGCAACACTGGATTGAACCCAGGTTACTTGAGCTGTGTGACAGCAGTGCTAACTGTGTGCCATTATATTAGATCAGGTCAATTCCATTATTCAATATAATGATTCCCAACCAAACAATTCTCAAATTTCTATTTTTAAATTTAAAATGCTTGCCTTACTGATTTAACTTAAGTATTTTTGAAGCAGCTGTTTTAATGAGCTTTGTTGCAAAATTGTTTTTCAAAAAACAGGTTTTCCGAAGCTAATGCTCTTTTCCCTCTAGTTTGTTAAATCTAGTTCTAAATTCAAAATGATTTTCCTATTGAGCCCGATCTTATAGAGAAACACGGCTGTTCTATTCGGGGAAGTGTAAGCATTAATTTATGAAGTACAACTTTATTTATACCTCATAAATAAAGTCAGAAACTGGCTTGCTGTTCTTCACCTGTGATTTCTTTCCTTCACTCTGATACTTATATCTTCATAGGTACCAGAGGGGGGGGGTCACTGATTTCTTTGGGGAATTTATGCAACAGGTAAGACCTGGCTTTGGAAATGCAATGGAAAAAATTGTCTGTGAGCTTCAGAGTAACAGAGGTTATATTGATGATTTTATTCATTCAAGTGTTTTAGCTGTTAAGCATTTCTAATATTTTTATGTTTGATTAAATTAAAAACTTTTAGAGGCTTTGAATGTCCGATCTTCAGAAATAAAATTGTTTTAGATGTCAGAATGAATTGCAACATTGCTTAGCGGGCTATCAAAGAACTTTCAGCCTTTTCATAATTGGGACTTGTTCTGGCGGTTCCTTGGAGGATGACTTGTAACACATAAAGCCCAGTAGGATACGTTGCCTTGCCACCATTAAAGACAGAGACAGTTTTCGAGTCTGGGTTACCACAAGTACAGACGTAAAAGGCAAATTAAAATTTCTTTGTTTTGGCTTCACAGGTTGAGCAGGTGAATGATGATGTCATCTCTGATGATTAAATATTACGATTAAATTAAGTTTAAGTAAGATAAAATTGCCAGTGCTGATGTTCACATTTATAAAGGCAGCTTTGATGGGCTTAAAAGCATTTGCATAATCATTTATTGCAACTTGGCTAGCAGAGTGGCATACTTTCCACTTTACAACAATGTCTACAGTGTCAACGTTTTTCATTGGCTGTGAAGTGCATCTGTTGCCACGGGAAATACATGGTGTTACATAATTGTACATCTTTTTATACATAGATCCAAGTGTAAGACTTTTACCATTTACCAGTACTGACTTAGTCTTATATTTAATGTTACTGTAAATACACAATGGAAGCAGGGTTTCTTCCATTGATCTTGATCCAGAAACTTTTTTTCTCTAAAATGTGTAGAACATATATAAGGTAAGTAAATGAAAATGGGTGGAAGGATTCTGACTAGCAGTATTACAGTGGAAATATAGCTCTGGTTTGTCATCTTATAGTCGTCTTGTTTGGGAGTGATGGGTTACTTTTATACTTCGGCGGTTATTTAAAACAAAAGAAATTATTTTCATTTATATAGAGCCTTTCACATCCCCATGAGCCCCAAAGGGAGCAGTTACTTATTTTTGAAATGTAACTTTTGAATTACAATTATGGACCTGCTCACGACAAAGTCTTTCAAATTAATAATAACAGGGTAATCTTTTTGTTGCCAACGTTGGTTGTGAGATTAATGCTTTCCAATACATCTTTACCTGCCTTCAGAGACTACAATGGCATCATTTAAATGCATATGAAGAAAATAAAAATCCATCCTAATATCATGCAGTTGGATAGGTTAATTGGGCACTATAAATTTCCCCTTGTATATGGAGGTGTGTTGGACTCTGGGAATGATGAGGATGGACAAGGATGATGGGGATCCGAGGCAAATGGAATAGGTTAGAGTAAGATTAACGTTAAAATAGGTGATGGATGGTTGGCATAGCCTCAGTGGACCGAATGGGCTGTGTGCTGTCTTTACGACAGTTATTTAGTTTATAATATTTTCGCTTAGTAATTCATTCAATAGTATTTTCTAGTTAGAATTAGAAGTGTTTAAAGTATATTCATTGCATGTAAAATATATCGGCATGCGATGACGTCACATCCGGTTTCGCCGCGTCTTGTGGGAAAACACCAGTTTGAAATTAGCGCGAGGGTGGGGGCTTTCCACGAGGCTCACCTGAGCACAAGCAGTTTTGCAGGCATGAGAAATCACAGTGAGAGCAACGCTGTAAGTTAATAGATAATCGATATATTGAACTAAGATATTAATGTTGATCCTGTTAGAGGTAACGTCGGTAGATAATGTTTATGCTTTCGTTAGTTAAAGAGTCGCGGATAGTTTGCATGGAAGTGTATTTAAAGTAGTCAATGGAGCAGGTAAACTCTCCCTGTATACTGCACCTTAGTGTAATGTAGTTATAGTCACCTTTGCAAGTATTTACACTTGAAATGTGATATTAAGGAAGGAACAAATACTGTATCAATCTTGTATTGTTTTATCAACAGTTTTCACCATATGTTAATGTGAAGAGTGAACAGTAAATGGTTAATCTTACTGCGATCTGGTTCTTATTAACTGTGGTTTATCCGGACGTTAAATTCGGCGTTTCGTTACACCCGAAGGAGAACGTGACAGTGAAAAAGCGGCATTATCAGGTGTTTCAAGTGCTGCAATGTCAGCTCAATCCAGCATCAAGTCGACGCCGCCCAGCGACAAGGGCAGTAAACCGACATCAAGTAAGCCCACCCGGGCGTTATCAGGTGTTCCAAGTGCTGCAATGTCAGCTCGATCCGGGATCAAGTCGATGGCGCCCAGCGACAAGGGCAGTAGAACGACATCAAGTAAGTCCGCACAGGCAAGAGCCAAGGCAGAAGCCGCCAAGGTGCGACTGCATTACGCCAAACAAGAGGCAGTTTTGAAAATGAAACTGGCCACCAAAGAAGCCGAAAGGGCCGCCAGACAAAGAGAAGAGGCTGCCAGAGAAGCCGAAATCCAGAAAGAAAGGGCCGCCAAAGAAGCCGAAATCCAGAAAGAAAGGGCTGCCAGAGAAGCCGAAATCCAGAAAGAAGAGGATGCCAGACAAAGAGAAGAGGCTGCCAGACAAAGAGAACAGGCCGCCAGAGAAGCCGAAACCCAGTTGGAAATGACAAAAATATCGACAGAGTTGCATGTGCTGCAGCTAGAAGGAGAAGGAGAAGCTGCCAGGGTGGAAGCAGAGTACATAGAAGAAGCTGAAGGGTCGCGTGATCTGACCGAAACAAGCTCTGCTTTGGAAAGGACCAGACTGGAACGCACGAGCGACTATGTACAATATCAAGCAGACAGGCAGGCTCGTCTCCCCTCTCCATACCTATTCGATAACTTCCCCAGCTACGAGGAAGAGAATTTACCCTCGCGGCCCCGCGATGAAGTCAAGAATGAAAGAGCTGACAACCGATATACTTTGACACCAAAGTTACAAAGTTCGATGCGAAGAGACGCGGAGGTTGAATCCAGGATGGCAAATTCCATGAGAAACGTGCGTTCTCAGTCATATGGGCGCCAACGCACTTCTCCAGCCCGCATGCCGCTTGCAGCCGATCCCACGCTGCAGTATTTAGCACGACGGGATCTCGTCACTTCGGGACTGTACCAGTTTGACGATAAACCCGAAAATTACCGTGCTTGGCTCTCCACATTCACCAACGTGATTGACGGGGTCCAGCTCAGTGCAACCCAAAGGTTGGACCTTATGGCGAAATGGCTGGGGAAAGAATCACGCGACCAGGTGAGACGCATGCGTTCAGTGTACATCAACAAACCTGAGCTAGCCTTAAGCGAAGCGTGGGAGAGACTTTGGGAGAGATATGGGTCCCCCGACATTATTGAAGGGGCGCTATATCGACGTCTGGAAAACTTTCCTAAGGTGTCAGCCAAAGATCACTTTAAGTTAAGAGAATTCGGAGATTTACTCATGGAGATCCGAGGCGCCAAAGAAGATGGCTATTCAGCTGGTTTAGTATTCCTAGATACTCCATCCGGGATTAGACCAATTGTGGACAAACTTCCATTTGGGCTGCAGGACAAGTGGCTGACTGTTGCCTCAGAGTACAAGGAAGACCACGATGGTCGATTTCCTCCCTTTGAGCTCCTCACTAGGTTTGTGTGCAAGGAGGCGAAGAGGCGAAACGACCCTAGCCTTGTAGGTCCAGGAAGCAGTTCGATTTACACCAAGCCAGGCAGATCCGTTTCGAATGTTTTCAACATTGATAAACCCGTGTCAGTGCTCAAGACCGAAGCCCTTACGACTAACAACGACCCTGGCAAGTATTGTCCATTGCATAACAAACCTCACCCCCTGAAAGCATGCAGAATGTTTAGGGAAAAACCCCTTGAAGAGAGGACGGCTCTTCTCAAGGAGAAAAGAATATGTTTTAGATGCTGTTCCTCAACCTCTCACCTCGCCAGAGAGTGTACGATCGCCGTGAAGTGTCCGGAATGTGGCAGCCCAGATCACGTCGAGGCCATGCATCCCGACCTGTCACCACAAACCGAGAGCGCTCCTTCACCCCCACAACAGGACGGCGGGGAGGGAGAGGCTCACTCTAGGTCAATAGCTGTCAGCACGAACTGTACAGAAGTTTGCGGTCAAGCTCAGTCAAGTCGTTCTTGTTCCAAGATCTGCCTCACTAAGGTGTACCCTAAAGGAGCCAAAGACAAGGCCATCAAAGCCTATGTGATTCTGGACGATCAGAGCAATCGTTCACTAGTCAGTCCAGAGTTCTTTAAATTGTTCAACATTGAGAGTGAGCGGTTCCCATACTACCTCAAAACTTGCTCAGGCAACATGAAAACCCAAGGAAGGAAGGCAGAAGGCATCCAGATCGAGTCCCTGGATGGTAAAGTCGTCATCTGTCTCCCTCCGCTCTTAGAGTGCAATGAAATCATGAATAACCGCGCTGGGATCCCGACACCAAGTGCGGTGCTACACCAGCCGCATCTCCACCACATCGCCAAACACATCCCAGAACTGGATCCGAAAGCGGAAATACTCCTGCTATTAGGAAGAGATGTTATCCAGGTACACAAGGTTAGGCAGCAGATCAATGGACCACTCAACGCCCCCTTCGCGCAACGTCTGGATCTGGGCTGGGTGGTGATAGGAGAGGTGTGTCTCGGTGACGTACACAAACCGATGGTTAACACACTCAAGACCAATGTGCTAGAGAGTGGCCGCCATTCAATCTTTCGACCCTGCCCGAGTGTCCCGTGCATCAAGGAAGCACAACAAGGCGTTAACAAGCGCGAGGCAAGCGACGAGTCGCTGGGCCAGTCAGTCTTCGCTCTAACGAAGTATGACAACAAACTTGCACAATCAGCTCAAGATACCATTTCTTTAAAAATCAAAGACACCAAGGTCTTCAGAGATGAAGCAAATAATGGGGTTGCCCCATTGCCAATCAGAGAACCACGCCAGCGCTCACCAGATAACAAAGTGCAGGCAGTCAAACGGTTCACGTCCTTACGGAAAACCTGGAAAAGGAAACCTGAGATACAGCAACGCACCCGATTGGCCCACGAGGTACTGTGCACCCTAATGGCAGAGGTCACAGCCATTATAAACGCACAATCATTCCTATCTGTGTCTTCTGACCCAGAAAACCCCTTTATACTTTCGCCATCAACGCTCCTTACGCAGAAGGCAGGAGCACCTCCTCCACCAGGAGACTTCTCAGACAAGGATTTGTACACAAAGCAATGGAGACAAGTCCAGGCTCTGGCAAATCAGTTCTGGTCCCGCTGGAGACAAAAATATCTACCTTTGTTGCAACAGAGACAAAAGTGGACAGAACCCCGAAGGAATCTTCAAGTTGGAGACTTAGTCCTGCTCAGGGACAAGCAAGTCACCCGCAACAGCTGGCCAACGGCCAGAATCACTGCTACATTCCCTAGCGAGGATGGACATGTCAGGAAGATCGAATTGAAGACTACCGACCAAGGCGATGTGAAAATTTACCAAAGGCCAGTTACAGAAGTTATTCTACTTCTACCCAATGACTGATTAAGAGACTAAGTTTGTACTCTGCTCATTGTGACCTTACGAAGGTCAAGCGGGGAGTGTGCTGTCTTTACGACAGTTATTTAGTTTATAATATTTTCGCTTAGTAATTCATTCAATAGTATTTTCTAGTTAGAATTAGAAGTGTTTAAAGTATATTCATTGCATGTAAAATATATCGGCATGCGATGACGTCACATCCGGTTTCGCCGCGTCTTGTGGGAAAACACCGGTTTGAAATTAGCGCGAGGGTGGGGGCTTTCCACGAGGCTCACCTGAGCACAAGCAGTTTTGCAGGCATGAGAAATCACAGTGAGAGCAACGCTGTAAGTTAATAGATAATCGATATATTGAACTAAGATATTAATGTTGATCCTGTTAGAGGTAACGTCGGTAGATAATGTTTATGCTTTCGTTAGTTAAAGAGTCGCGGATAGTTTGCATGGAAGTGTATTTAAAGTAGTCAATGGAGCAGGTAAACTCTCCCTGTATACTGCACCTTAGTGTAATGTAGTTATAGTCACCTTTGCAAGTATTTACACTTGAAATGTGATATTAAGGAAGGAACAAATACTGTATCAATCTTGTATTGTTTTATCAACAGTTTTCACCATATGTTAATGTGAAGAGTGAACAGTAAATGGTTAATCTTACTGCGATCTGGTTCTTATTAACTGTGGTTTATCCGGACGTTAAATTCGGCGTTTCGTTACACCCGAAGGAGAACGTGACAGGCTGCTTCCATGTTGAATCTCTTTATGAACCCACAATTAAGTTTAATGCTCCCCTGATAACCTATTTAACGGTAGCAATTTTTCATGAACCTTAAAAATATTCTATTAATTTTGAGGTATTTAATACATGTGACTTGGAAGAGGGGAGTACTCGTTTTACAATATAATTTTTAAAAAATTTTGTGTAATGTTCACAATGCTGTGTAATTTTCAGAGCTTATTTTCTTCGCTCTTGTGTGATCTACTTTGTAGATTACAGTCTACATAACAGGAAGTCAAGTACAAAAAACTGACCTTTTTTAAAATTTCCATTATTTCCAAACTGAAGTAGATTCATTTATGAAACAAGGAATTAATTGCATATTGCTCAAAGGGAAAAGAAGGTCTTCATGGAAAGAATTGAGGAAAATCAGAGCTGAGTAAAGAAATTCCCTATAGTGGAACAAAACATCTCTTGAGGGAGGGAAGTGGGAGATGACAGTTTCTCAAAAACGAAGACTAGACAAGGCCACATTCAAACACTGACAGCTCGTGGGATGTAAGTTGACTTGTGTTACAAGAAATGGGGCTAGAAGTAGCTACCACTGTTCCCTGGGGCTTTCCCTGATCTCATCATTAAAAACCTGTTAAAACACTTCCACAAACCAAGTGTGAAAATCCAGCAGTAATGGCCTCGTTACTTCAAAGTAGCGATGTGTGGGACACAGCAGCCAATATCATGTGCATCAAGGTGTGATGTGAGCACAGATCTGATTTTGCTATGAAATTTTCATGAAGCCTGCAAGCAGACTTGAGGCATTCTGTGATCTGATGTGTTCTCTTGCTTGGCTGTTTCTGCGTAATGTGTGTGTGGAGGGGAAAAAAAATACTGAAAAAGATTCTACTGCAAAAGGTGATGGACAGCTCACATTGATGAGGGTGAAATCAATTAAGGTGCATCAAATCAGAAACTCATGCAGTCTCAATGTGACAAATATTGGCTGGAACTAAGCAAGCCAGCTGCTGAATATAAAGCTTGACCTCTCCACTGCAGCTGTTTTTATTCAGCTCCAAGGTTACCAGCACTGAATAAAAGGCAGACATTTACTACAGTTGTTTCTTGGCAAATGTCTTCAAAACTAATGGGCAGAGCATGGATTTTTTTTTAGTTCTTGTCCTTTTTTTTAAAAAAAAACTAGTCAGAAGGAAATAAAGGATCTAAAGTGAGTAAATATGAAACAGTCAATTCACTATGTGGAAAAGCACTTTGAACTTGGGATGACGTCTTCTTTTAGTTTAAGGGAACCTCCTCATGAATGCCAATCCTCCAGTATTTAATTGCTGAGTATTTGAACGTTTCTACATATAGGAGTCAATTTTTAACAGCTTTTGGGTGGTTGAATGTTGCAATAGGTTAATACTTAGCACTTCTGAAAAGTTAACTGATAATAGAGCCAGAATCATGTTTAATATCAACGGCATAAGTCATGACATTTTTTGACTTTGCGGTGTAGAGTAATGATTAAATAGTTAAGTTAAATCAGTAGTGCAAAAATAAAAATTTTAAAAATCTCATGAGGTAATGTTCATGGGTTCAATATCCAATCAGAAATTGGATGGCAGAAGGGAAAAAGTTGTTCCTGATTCATTGAGTGTGTTTTTTTGTGCTTCTGTACCTCCTTCCTGATGTTAGCAATGAGAACAAGGCATGACCTGGGTCATATCAATGAAATATTTACCACTTGACCTATTATAAAAGAACAGCTACACGGCACGTGGATTTATATTGAGCTTGTCTTTCAAAGACTATAGCAACTTTGTCAAATCATACCTATCTCATGAAGTGGCTAAGTACCCCTTCTAATTTGATCCAGAGGTGGGCAGTAAATGCCAATCTTGCAAGCAATATCCACATTTTAACAAGTCTCATTTGATTGAGATAATGAACTATTGTCATACTGTATTTTCAACAAGTGTCATGTGGGAATGTGCGCCAAGCAGATTTCATGAATGTTAAAGGCAAACAGGATATGTAGCATATTATACCACAGAGGGGGAGAAAAGTGTTACCTACCCCACAGTACCAGCACTAAAGTACCAGCTCAGATTATGTGCTCAGACCTTGATGAAAAGCATGAAACATGACCTCATCACTAGGAGAAAAATAAGCTATTAACTGAATAAAACATTTCTGTTACAGTTTGATTTAATGGTGGCACTCGCTGCTGAACAAATGTACTGTTTGCTCGAATTCCTCTCTGGAATCTGACAGTTTTTTTCACTGGAATACTGAGCGTGTGTGTTGCTAGAGAAGCTAACTTTCAAAGGGTTGTTTAGTGGAAATAGTTGGAAAAAGTACAGGGAATTCTCTCAAATATTGAACATGCTAATTATTCTTCAATCATGCCTCCAACTCCTGAATCAAATATTCAATATAATTCCAGATGAAGTAGTCATTTACAGTCAGCCCTCCTTATCCACAGATTCCACATGTGCAGATTCAACCAACCACGGATCAGGAAAACCCAGAAGTTCTCTCTCCAGCACTCGTTGTTTGAGCATGTACAGACAATTTTTTCCTGTCATTATTCCCTCAACAGTATAGTATAACAACTACTTACATAGCATTTACATTGTATTAAGTATTATAAGTAATCTAGAGATGACTTAAAAGTACAGCCAGTTCCCGGGTTATGAATGAGTTCCATTCCTAAGTCCATCTTTAAGTCAGATTTGAAGTCGGAACAGATACATCCGGTATTATTTAGCGTCAGTTAGTCAAACGTTTTTCTTAGTGTATAGTACATATTTTACCTTTCTATGCATATAAAACACCTAAGAAACATACATATTTCAATAATTAAACCATTGTGTTGCTTAGGAATAATTGTAGCTTTCATCGGGACAGGGCCTTTCACATGCTCCATTAAAATTTTTCTGACCATTGACCGACTATAGCCTAACACTTTTTCAATGACTGTTGCTGTTTCACCTCTTTCTGATCGCTTTATTACTTCTACCATATTTTCAATTGTGATTATTTTCGTGAACAGAAACACTGCAGATTCAGAGCTGCAGCGCTGAGCCCTAATGTCCACTGCACGGAGCATGTTAAATAAAGTCCAGGGTTCCACTGGGTCCTAAAGACCATCGCACTGAGACAAGTTAAATAACGCATCTGCATTTTTTTGTATCCGCGGGGGGGTCTCGAAACCAATCCCCCATGGATAAGGAGGGCCGACTGTACTTGTTCATCTTTCTATTTCATCTCAGATTACCCGTTCTGGACCCATCATATAAATATAATTTGCAAAGAAAAAAAAGTGTGCCTTTTCTTCCTCAGGAGTCTGTGAAGGTTTGGCATGTCATCAAAAACCTTGGCAAACTTCTCGATGTGTGGTGTGGAAAGTGTGCTGACTGGCTGCATTATGGCCTGGTTTGGGAGCACCAATGGCATTGAGCAGAAAATCCTACAAAGGGTAGTGGATTCAGCCCAGAACATCATGAGTAAATCCCTCCCAACCATTGAGCATATCTTCATGAAACATTGACATGGAAAAGCATCAGCCACTATCAAAGATCCTCAGCACCCTGGCCATGCTCTTTTCTTGCTGCTGCCATCAGGTAGAAGGTACAAGAGCCTCAGGACTTGCATCATCAGGATCAAGAACAGTGGCTACCTGTTACTTTGACCTTTGCAATATTTCTTAACTGGAGAAATGCTGCTCTGGTCACTTACTTTACGTGGGATTTAAGATTCAAATTAGACTCAAGGATAACATCCAGGCTTGTTACTGCTGATCTTGTAAGGGGAGTCAAATTCCTAAGTTTATCTAGAGGTTTATCACCTTTGGGTTGAAGGAATATTTGCCAATGCTGAAGCCTCCATCAAAGAGAAATGTTGGGGAGATACTTTACACAAACCTGTTGGATATTTCCAGCCATTTCATTTTTTTTAGATCCATCTGCAGATTCATGCTTTTCAATTTTTTTTTCACAAACTTTTCCTCTTGTTTTCTTTGGAAATCAGTACAGCATGCAGAGCTTTATATGGCATGTGTCTTATTGTGCTTGTCTCCAGTCTTAACTGGAAATGGTAACTACTTACAGCAGAACATTTCAAAGGTCTCAATTTTATTTTCCAGGCATTTATGTATATCCTGGTGTCACAGGCATGGAGAGATTTTGGATTAACAGCAGGTTGCTTTAGGTGACATTTCATTTTCATTGTGATGTTATTCCTAGTTCACATCTTCATCACTTTTGGCTGTTGTCTCAGGCTAATGACTGATTGCCCAAAGATAATGGAAGACTAGATTTACTGAGGAAGAAAAACAGTTTGTACAGGGTCTGTAGAACTGGATTTTACTTGATTTTGTTTTTACGGAACTGGGAATTTTTGTACCGGATACAAAGTTTGGACAATAATTATTCTAAAATACTTTCATGGTTTACCATTGATCTTATTCAAAATCTTAGTTCGCACAATCAAATATCGATTTCAACCAAAAAGATGTTGCACTTTAGGAAACAGAATTAGAATTGTGTATTAAATCTAGAACTTCCTAATATTTTGAAGTAATTTGTATTTTTATGTAAGCTTCATATTGATTTAGTCTATATTTGTAATGTATGTATATTCAAAAACCTAATGAATAACATAGACTGATCATTTAGTTTTTGTCTATTTCTTGATGGATAGTACAAATGAGCACTTATTGATGAAAAATATGCATCCAGTTTTCCTTAAGACTTTTTAGTTCATAATACCTCGTAAAAATAACAACATTCTGATTCTAATTGAATTGTCTTAATAGGTGATAGTACCTCACAGAATTTTGGGTAAACATATTGTTAGTCTAAATATTTTAACTTTAATCTCCAGTTCCAGAAGTCCCATTATAACCAGATTTGGGAGGGTAGAGGCATTGATAGTAAATATTTCGGTACTGATCATCTATACCAAATGTCCTTCGTTGCTTCTCAATTGTACTGTGGTACATTTATACGGCTTCCAAAAAGTTTCTGACAAGAATACAAAGCAGAAATTGCTAGAAAAACTCATTTGGTTAGGCAGCATCAATAGAAAGATGAATAGTCAACATTTCAGGTTTGTCACCCTCTGTTAGAACAGGGGAGGAAAGAAATACAAATTAGTTTTCAGTGGGAATGAGAGTTAAGGAGGAGTGTGTAGAACAAAATGAATGCATGTGACAGGAGGAGTCAAAATGCCTTAAAATTGGCAGATTCCAGCACTTTCAGCTGCTTGGTCTCTGTAATTTGTTGTTAAAGTAAGGTTGTGCAACTTCTAGGAACAAGATAAGGCCGGACTTACAAGAATAGATAAGGAATGTGGCAGATAGGATCATCTCTGTTGTGAAATATGTGACTAGTGCAGTTCCAGCCTGCAGGAGATGCCTAGCAAGCCGATCTATACAAAGAGGGGGAAAATAAAAGAATGGCAGGCAAAAACGGGCAGGAAGAAAGAGCAGATTTTATAAAGTGGGAGAATCAGATATCAAGGTCACAAGACAGCAATATGCCTAGACTAAAGGTTGTCTGAGCGTGTATTGGATCTTGTAATGGTGCAAGGAGCCACAAGCAAAGAGATCTGAATATCTGAATGGGGATGGGATGGTGAATTAAAGTGACAAGCAACTGAAAGTTCAGGATGGCTCCTGTGGCCTCTGCAATACAATCAACCAACTTGCATTAGTTCTCTCCAGCAGAGTGATGGTCACTTTAGTTGATCACATTGTGGGCTGCCTATGCTTCTTCTACTGTGCCACATGAAGAACACTCCTTGCACTAAAAGTATAGGTTGATTTGCAAATCTTTCCCTTAAATTAACCTTTGCTCAATGTACCTATTTATGGATACTTAAGATCACACGTTAATTGGGCAATAGGAAGAATTCAACTTTTGAACTTGTTTATGAGGGTAATTGAAAATAAAACAAGGTCTTGAGTATTTAAGAGTCTTTCTATCACTCTCCTTCAAAAATGAATTTAAAACATCTTGCACAGAATCATGCCATATCTATCTTCATTTTCTTTACACTTTCAACAGAATAAAAGAAATTTCTCCATGAAGATAAACATTCTAGATATTTTGGACTGTTTTCCAAAACTGCCAGATTCTTTGTTCAATGTAGCCAGTTATCTTCATTTTTAGTAGCTGTAAACATATCAGCTGAAGACCTTCAAGCAAGATTGATTGGATTGTCTTGTGGAAGTGATGGAGGCTGACCCTTTTTAATTGCCATTTGGATCATTTCTCAGAAAATATTCTAGATTTGTGAATTAAACAGTGCATCTCATGACAGGGTGTTTTCACAGAACAATCTGTGTAATTACAATGCAATGTGTAATATTCTCAGTTTTATCAATATTGTCAAGATCATTGGTGTAAATTTTCTACAAGCTCCAAACATTAAGAGCAACAAGAACACTAAATTAAGTTGTTACAATCCCAGCAAGCATGTCCGGTTTTTGGAATATATTGACATTGAACTCATTGCCTCTCTCAGTCCAAAGATGAACAAGGTTGGCCATTGCAAATTGTCCCATAGTTATGTTAGAATTAAATCCGGCTTGGCGGGGTTGCTGGGATGGCATGGCACGAAGGGCCAGAAGGGCCCACTCCATGCCGTATCTCTAAATAAATAAATAAATTTGTAGTTATAGAAAGAAATGTGGCAAGTAAATTATGGTGGCTATCACCATTGATTCAGTAAAAATTCCAAATCATTTATTCTGCTGAGGATGCTTCAAAGGGCTTCTTGAAGGAGAAGTTTAGAGAAGGAAGAGGTCCACATAACCGAAGGCATGCCTGCCAATAATGGGTTGTGTTTCACCTCATTAAGAACTTGAAAGTACTTATTTTGTTGCCATCTCACCTGACAAAAGTTCTTCTGTCAATACTCCTTTGGCTTAGAACTGGAAATCCTGCATGCAAACTAGTGCCTTTATGAATCACAATCTGGATCAGTTTCAACAAGTGTTAGCATTTAGGCAGCACTTAACCAGGCACTTCATGGTTATAAAATCATAAAACCAGACTGACCGAGATTATCTTATCAGAAATGAGATGGAAGCTCAGATGGCTTCTGACTGGAAGGCCAAATTCAAACATTCAGAACAAATAACAGTAACAGAAAGATTTAAACAGGAAAACTTAAGAACAGCAAATTTCCTTCTGATTCTGTTTCAGAGTCAGATTCGTTATCACTGATATTACGTGAAATTCGTCCAGCATTTTGTGTGTGTTGCTCACAACCCATGGACTCACTTTCAAGGACTCTTCATCTCCTGTTCTCAAAATGTATTGTTTATTTATTTATTTATTATTGTTGTTGTTGTTGTTATTATTATTACTTTTGTATTTGCTGAGTTTATTTTCTTTTTCATATTGCTTGTTTGTCCATCCTGTTGGGTGCATGTTTCATTGATTCTATTGTGTTTCTTGGGTTTACTGTGTATGCCTGCAAGAAAATGAATCTCAGGGTTGTATATGATGACAAATATAGACCATAAAACTTAGGAGCAGAATTAGGCTATTCAGCCCAACTATTACTCCATCATGGCTGATCCCAGATCCCATTCAACCCCATACACCTACCTTCTCGCTATATCCTTTGATGCCCCAACCAATCAGGAAATGAGCAACTTCCGCCTTAAATATATGCACAGACTTGGCCTCCACCGCAGCTTGCGGCAGAGCATTCCACAGATTTACTACTCGCTGGCTAAAAAAAATTCCTACTTACTCCAGTTCTAAATGGTCGCCCCTCAATTTTGAGGCTGTGCCCTCTCGTTCAGGATGTCTCAAACATAGGAACATTCAACATTCGGTAGGTTTCAGTGCCAACCACCCCTGCTGCAACCCTGCATTCTTTTTAATGCCAGTGAGTACAGGCCCAAAGCTGCCAAGCATTTGTTGTACGTTAACCCCTTCATTC
Organism: Hypanus sabinus; assembly: GCF_030144855.1. Lineage (NCBI taxonomy): Eukaryota > Metazoa > Chordata > Chondrichthyes > Myliobatiformes > Dasyatidae > Hypanus > Hypanus sabinus. The sequence goes on from NC_082718.1 coordinate 99,194,989, forward strand.
CTGGAATTATGAAACTCCTCTAGACTTTCTTCAGTGACAACACATCCTTTCTGAGATAAGGGGCCCAAAACTGTGGACAATACTCTAAGTGTAGCCCGACTAGTGTCTTATAAAGGCTTAGCATTATCTCCTTGTTCTTATATTCTGTTCCCCTTCAAATATATGTCAACATTGCATTTGCCTTCTTTACCACAGACTCAACATGTAAATTAACCTTCTGGGAGTCTTGCATGAGGAATCCTAAGCCCCTCTGCCCCTCTGATGTTTGAACCTTCTCCCCACTTAGATAATAGTCCGCACTATTGTTCCTTTTACCAAAATGCACTGTCTTCCACCTGTCACTTTTTTGCCCATTCTTCCAATTTGTCTAAGTCCTGCTGCAATTGCATTGCTTCCTCAGCACTACCTATCCCTCCACCTATCTTCATATCATCCACAAACTTTGCCACAAAGCCATCAATTCCATTATCTAAGTCATTGACAAACAATGTGAAAAGCAGCGGTCCTAATACTGACCCCTGAGGAACATCATTAGTCACTGGTAGCCAATTAGAAAAGGCCACTTATTCCCACTTGTTGCCTTCTGCCTCTTAGCCATTACACTGTCCATGCCAGTATCTCTACTGTAATGCCGTAGGATTTTATCTTGTTAATTAGCCTTATGTGTGGCACCTTAATCAAATGCCCTCTGAAAATCCAAGTAAATGACATCCACTGCTTCTCCTTTGTCCATTCTGCTCCTTTCTCCTTGAAGAACTCTAACAGATTTATCAGGCAAGATTTCACTTGACAGAAACCATGCTAACATTGACTTATTTTATCATTAGTCTCCAAGTACCTCAAAACCTCATCCTGGATAATAGATACTAACCTCTGAGGTTAGCCTAACTGGCCTATCATTTCCTTTCTTAAAGAGTGGAGTAACACTTTCAATCTTCCAGTCCCCCGGGACCACATCAGAATCAAGTGATTCTTACAAGATCATGACCAATGCATTATCTCTTCAGCAATCTCTCCCAGGATTTTAGGATGTAGTCCATTTGACCCAGGTGACTTTTCCACCTTAAGACCTTTGAGTTTACCTAGCACTTTTTCCTTTGTAATTGCAATAGCCCTCACTCCTGCTCCCTGACACTCATGGACCTCTAGTACACTGCTAGTGTCTTCCACAGTGAATACAAATGCAAAGTACTCATTAAGTTCATCTGCCATTTCTTTGTCCCCCATTACTACCTCACCAGCATCATTTTCCAGTGATCTAATGTCAACTCTTACCTCCCTTTTAATATAATTGAAAAAAAGACTTAGTATTCTACCTTATGTTATTGGCTAGTTTGCCCTCATATTTCATCTTTTCCCTTGTTATAGCTTTTTTAGTTGCCTTTTGTTGGATTTAAAAAATCATCCAACTTCCCATTCATTTTTGCTACCTTATATGATCTTTCATTGGGTTTTGTGCAGTCCTTAACTTCCTTTGTCAGCAACAGTTGCCTACCCCTGCCATCAGCCAACAACTTCTTCTGTGGGACATACCTATCCTGCACTTAAGTGAACTATCCCCAGAAACTTCAGGCATCTATGCTCTGCTGTCAACCCTGCCAGATCATTCTCCAATCCACCTGGGCAAGCTCCTCTCTCATGCCTCTGTAACTCCCTTTATTCCACTGTGATACAGATAGATGTGAGTTATGCTTCTCCCTCTCAAATTGCAGTGTAAATCCAATCACATTATAATCACTGTCACCTTAGGTTTCCTTTACATTCAGCTCCCTAATAAGATCTGGGTTATTATACTACACCTAATCTACGATAGCCCTTCCCTGAGTTGGCTTAAGCATGAGCTTTTCTAAAAAGCCATCTCATAGGCACTCAACAAACTCCCTCTCTTGCAATCCAATACCAACCTGTTTTTCTCAATCCCCTTTCATATTGAAGTCCCCCATTACAATTGTGTCATTACCCTTATTACATGCCTTTCCAACTCCCTTTGCAATCTCAACCCCACATATTAGCTACTATTTGGAGGCCTATATAAAATTCCTATAATGTTTTTTCACCCTTGCAATTTCTTAACTCCACCCACAAAGTTTCATCATTCTCTGACCCTGTGTCACCTCTTTCTAAAGATGTAATTCCATCTCATACTAACAGAGCAACACCACCGCTTATGCCCTCAAGTACAAGCATACTTTCAAGACAAAGTATATCCTTTGATGTTAAGCTCCCAACTATGTCCTTCTTTCAGCCACAATTCAGTGATGCCCACAATGTCATACTAACCAATCTCTAATTGTGCCACGAGCTTGTCCACTTTATTCCAAATGCTATGCAAATTTAACTACAGCACCTTCAGTCCTGCATTCTTTGCCCTTTTGAATTTTTCCTCTGCAGTACAATTTAACTCTTTGCTCCATCTGCATTTGCACCCAATCATTGGCTTGACCTTCCTCACATTCATGTTACGCCCATCATCCACTTGTAAACCTGCTGGCTCATCCTTAGCTCGAACATCCTGGTTCCCATCCCCCTGCTGTATTAGTTTAAAACACTCTCAACAGCTCTAGTAAATCTGTCCACAAGAATATTGGTCCCCCTCAGATTCAAGTGCAACACGTTCCTTTTGTACAGGTCACACCTGCCCCACAAGAAGTCCCAATTATCCAGAAAACTGAATCCCTGCTACCTGCTCCAATTCTTCAGCCATGCACTTATTTGCCACTTCATCCTATTCTTACCTTCATTGTCATGTGGTACAGGCAGTAATCCTGAGATTACTGCCCTTGAGGTCCTGCTTCTCAGCTTCCTTCCTAACTTCCTTCTTATTCTCTTTTCAGGACCTCCTCCCTTTTTCTTCCTATGTCATTAGTACCAGTAGGTACCACAACTTCTGGCTGCTCACCACCCCACCCCATCCCTGCCCTTTTCAGGATATTGTGGACACATTCAGAAACATCTCGGACCCTGGCACCCGGGAGGCAAACTACCAGGTGCCAGGTATCTGATAATATGTAAACTGACCAGGCACTACGTGATGCTAATAATAAATTCACTTTGAACTCTCCTCATAGCTAATACATTCCAATCCAAGAAGCATCCAGGTAAACCTCTTCTAAACCGCTCCAAAGTTTCCATACCCAACCCATGGTGTGGCAACAATTGTGTGCACATAATACTATAAGTATGGCTTAAGTAAAGTTTTATACACTGTGATTTGACTCCCTGACTTCCTTACCCAAAGGCCTGATCAATGAAGGCAAGTATGCTGTATGACTTTGCCACTTGTACACCAGTTTCGCCACTTTCAAGGAACTATGGACCTCCACCTGAAGACTTTCTGCACATTATTGCTCCCAAAGATCCTACTATTTACTGTATAGCTTCCTCTTGCACCTGCCATGATGAACGCTGTGTTAGAAATGCACGAGAGAATTGAGACCATCCAGTCAAAGCAGCCTGCTTGATCACAGCTTTCTTCACTGTTATCCTTGTGTTCAATGCACAGAGTACTTTGGTAACTTACTGAAATACCTTGGTAGGATATGTAGAAAGACAATAGATTCAAGTTCAATTCCAAGTTGCTTACCATCCTGATCTGGAAATACATTGCCTTTTCTTTGTTTTTCCCAACGGCAACAGTGATACACTTAACTGCACAAACTAAACCAGTTTAAAAATTTGAGCCATTATCTTTGCCCCTACCTCATCTAAGACATATATGGATAGATAATAAATGCTGATGTTGTCATCAAACAACAGAAAATGAAATACAACCAATTAATATAGAGCACTTCCAACCAGGAAATTGCCTAACCCTGACTTACAAGATTGTAGATACAATTCTCAATCAAGAGAATGTGTCATGAACCCTGCAGGCCTCTGTAGCTTGCTGTAGAGCTGTGGGCTGCTCTGTTCCTAGAGCACTTATACTTAATAAATTGTTAGTGCCGTGAAGCCCAGGTGCTTTCTGTTTAGTTTTGTCAGGTTGATTGTGATCAGCGTGTGTTTCCCCCATTCTATGATTATCTAAAGGGGACTCCCATTGTGCTCTAAAGCACAGATCTCTGGTGTTTGTAGAGAATGATTTGTCTAAAGGGAATCTTTTCTGGTTGACTTCCTGTGACTAGAGGTGCTCCACGGGGGTCTGTGTTGGCACCAATTCTATTTATGCTATATGTCAGTGATTTGGATGATGCAATTGATGGTTTTATTGCAAAGCTTGCAGATGATACGAAGAGGGGTGGGTGGTGATGTGGAAGTAGAGAGGTGACAGAAGCACTTAGACAGAGTAGGAGAATAGGCGCAGAATTGGCAGATGGAATACAGTGATGGGAAGTGTATGGTCATGCACTTTGGTAGAAGAAATGAAAAGTTGTGCTGTTTTCTAAATGGAGAGAAAATACAAAATCCTGAACTGCAAAGGGACTCGGGAGTCCTTGTGCATGATTCCCTACAGGTTAATTTGCAGGTCGAGTCTGTGGTGAGAAAGGCAAATGCAATATTAGTGCACATTTCAAGAGGACTAGAATATAAAAGCAAGGATGAATCTTTATAAAGCATTGGTGAGGCCACATGGAGTATTGGGAACAGTTTTGGGCCCGTTATCTTAGAAAGGATGTGCTGAAATAGAGGGTCCAAAGGGGGTTCTTAAAAATGATTCCAGGATTGAATGGCTTATCATATGAAGAGTATTTGATGGCTCTGGGTCTGTATTCACTAGAATTCAGAAGGATGAGGGATGACCTAATTGAAACCAATCAAATTATTTTGACCAAATGGTGAAAGGCCTTGATAGAGTGGATATGGACAGGATGTTTCCTACAGTGGGAGAGGTTAAGGCCAGAAGACACAGCTTCAGAATAGAGCGGTGTCCTTTTAGAACAGAGATGAGAGGAATTTCTTCAGCCAGAGAGTGGGGAATCTGTGGAATTCGTTGCCATTAGCAGCTGTGGAGGTCATGTCTTTATGTATAGTTAAGACAGATGTTGATAGATCCTTGATTTGTCAGGGTATGAAAGGACTCAGGGAGAAAGTAGGAGATTAGGGTTGAGAGGAAAAGTGGATCAGTCATGATGAAATGGAAGAGCAGACTCGATGGGCCAAGTGTCCTAATTTTACTCCTTTATCTTGTGGTCTTATGGTCTTGCAGTGTCATCTGGCCATGCCTCAGATACTTCTGTTGGTATCCCTACTGTATATCTAACCACATTTCCTTCTCTTCAAGGAGTGTCTCCCGTCCTCTCCTCCTGGGTTGAGCTGGCGTCAGTGACTACCATGACTGACAGAATTTGTCGTTCCTCCACACTTGCGTCCAGTCCTGTGAGCACAAAGCATCACCTGACAGTGTTGTGTGTATTTCTGGAAAATATCTACAACTCAATAAGTTTTGTACTTCCTTTCAACTGATGAACCAGGAGGATTGTTATCTCCTTTGATGGCATACTAACTTGCAGTGCACGGTGGGGAAATGAATAACCTGGGGTAAGTGATATTGCAGCATTCTGGCCAAAGATATTTTGTGCAATATAAGGCAACAGTTTCTGGACCCAGAGCCACTATGATCTAGAAGGACGAGAACAGCAGATACCTGGGAACACCACCACTTGGAAATCCCCTTCCAAGTCACTCACCATCCTGACTTGAAAACATACCGCCGTTCTTTCATTGTCACCGGGTCAAGATCATAGAATTCTCTCCCTAACAGCACAGTGGGTGTGTACCTACACCTCAGGGACTGCAGGGGTGCAAGAGGGCAGCTTGTCACCACCTTCTCAACAGCAACCAAGGATGGGCAATAAATGCTGGCCTAGCTGGCGATGCCCACATCATATAAGTGAATAAATAAAAAAGAGGCGATGCTAAATGGCTGATGTGCTCAAAGCTGATCTTTTCACCTGCTCGATCATCATAAAGAAGTTGAAAAAAATATGCAGATAGGTTATAAGCACATGTCAGCGGCTGCATTGGAGGAGGTGGAAAATAAGGACGTGTACAGGTTAGAAGCAGTGAGAGGGTGGGGGATGGATTGGGCATTGGGCAGTTGTGTGAAGGGTAACAAGGGGATGGCTGGCTAAGATTATCACTCAAGCTGAGGTGATGGTGGCCATAAACAAAGTTCAAAGGTCCAATTTGATGTCAGAGAAATGTACACAATATAAATCCTGAAATGCTTTTTTTTCACAAACATCCACGGAAACAGAGAAGTGTCCCAAGGAATGAATGACAATTAAACATAAGAAACCCAAAGTCCCCCCAGCTCCCCTCCCTCCCGCACGTAAGCAGCAGCAAACAACAATCGCCCCTCCCTCCACCGGCAAATAAGAACAAGCATCGGTACCACCACCACCAAGCGCTCAAGCGTGAGCAAAGCAACAGCAAAGACACGGACTTGCAGTTACCCCAAAGACTTTGTGTTACACCCAGCATTCAACACACCGCAGGTTCTCTCTCTCCCTATTAAGGGAGAGAAAGGTGTCTCCATTTTCCCAGCGAGTGGGGAGACATAACTAACAACTTGCTGGTTTATGATGTTAAAAAGTCTGTTACATCGCTTTTTCGAGCTCTGTGCCTAAAGATCGCAAAGATCCCGGGTCTTCGGGCACTCAGCAGGTATCCTGACTCCCCCTACGACACACAGGTCTCCTGTCGTGACACCGACCCTCGATCTGCCCGTCTCCAGAGCCTTGAGATCTTAGGCTTCTGAATTCGAGCCAGACTCTCAGGCCAAACCCTTGGCGTGCCAAACAACGGCTAGTCCTGAAACCCCAAGAGTGGGTCCCATTCCCGCAAAGAACCAGGAAGAGGTCTTGCTATCTATTCAAGTTGCCCCCCCCACTTGACTTGCTCTGAAACAGGCCTCACACACGTTGATACACCTCGCACCTCGTATGAGAAACCTTTCTCAGGCAAGGACTATACACACGCAAAGGAAAATCACTGAAAGGAGTGCAAGACATGTATCACTAATGAAAAAGTCAGGCCATAAGTTTACATTAGCTCTTCAGACACGTGAAAAGATGAAAGAAAAAGAAGAGATCTTATGGACCGTGCAGGAGGTTCTAGAGAGAATGTTGTGGATGCTTAATGAAGATTTTTTTAAATCGGGTTTTGCCTACAAATGTTGAACAGTATCTAAAATTTCCAGGAGTTTTAATGTGGGGAACAGCGTCTATATGAAGGAGCATTTTGAGCAAAATCTGGAAATCTCCCCTGTGCTTTCCCATTCAGGGAAACAAAATCCCAGATTATCAGGATAGTATAGTAATTGTACAGATAAATGCCTGCACACATGAGCAACTTTATTTGAAATGTTTTAGTTGCTGAAAAATGATTTTGAATCCTCTGAAATCATGAGAAGGACTCTTCAAATGCATGAAAGTAGCTGTACTTCTCTGACAACTGATAGTAAATGATGTTTAACCGTTTTTTGATGTTCAGGTTTATTATGTGAAATGATAAAATATTGCCATCAGAAAGAAGAGGAGGGGAAATTCATGTCAGGACTGAAGATAAGATTGCAGTAAGAAATTTTCTTCTCTTAACCACCCACTGCTGTTGTAACAACTTGCACTGCAATGAAGTTTCATGTGTAGTGACCTTTCTGTTGATGCTCCTGCAGATGAGGACAGGATGTCATTCGGCTTCTACTATTGGAACTAGCCTGTGGAAATGGCTGCCCTTTTCCGAAGATGGAGCGGTTTCCGTGGTTGTTCATGCCGCTCTGCTGTTCATGCAGCAAATACAAACTTCAACAACATCCAGACGGCTCCTCGCATATCCTCAAGGTCTACTTTCCGTGTGAGTGAATGGAAGATTGATTTTAATGTAGCAAAGTTTATATTGAAATTCAATGATGATTTATTTCTTATTGATACTAAATGTTGATGTAAATATAATATGCTTGAAATTAGGGTCCAGTATTTCTCCCCTTCACTCTGAATGGAGCATGTCTGAGTAAAATGTGTTGAAATTCTGGGGGAAAATTTTTGCTGTTATTTCTTCCAGATTTGGTGTTGCTAGAACAGTTTCCATTCTGCTGTTCATATAATAAAAGAGAGGTTGGTGAGCTTAAAAAAATAATGAAGAGGTATCCTAATTGCAGGAGAAGTACTAACTATTTCTCAGTTAAATCACTCAATGTCACAAAGACCAAGGAACTGATTGACTTCAAGAGGAAGAAACCAGAGGCCTAGGAGCCAGTCCCCCTCAGAGGATCAGAGATGGAGAGGGTCAGCAACTTTAAATTCCTTAGTGTTATCATTTCAGAGGATCTGTCCTGGGTCCAGCATGCAAGTGTCATTATGAAGAATACAGAGCAGCACCTCAGCTTTCTTGGAAGTTTGCAAAGATTTGGCATGCCATCTAAAACTTTGACAAACTTCTATAGATGTGTGATGGATGGTATGTTGACTGGTTGCATCATAGCCTGCTACGGAAACCACCAATGCTCTTGTAAGGAAAAGCCAATTAAAAAGTAGTGGATATTGCCCAGTTCATAACAAGTAAAGCCCTCCCCAGTATTGAGCACATCTATATGGAGCACTGTTGCAGGAAAGCAGGATCCATCATTAAGGAACCCCACCACACAAGCATGCTCTCTTCTCGCTGCTGCCATCAGGAAGAAGGTACAGGTACCTCAGGACCTACATCATCAGGTTCAATAATATGCCAGAGGGCATAACTTCATTCAACTTCACTCACCCTTGCACCGAACCCTTCTCACAACCTATGGACTCAGCTTCAAAGACTGATCTCATGTGTCTCATGTTCTCGATATTTATTGCCTATTTATTATTATTATTTCCTTTCTTCTCTTTATTTTTGTATTTGCAGTTTGTTGGTTTTTTTCCACATTGGTTGTTGTCCGTCCTATTGGGTGTGGCCTATCGTTAATCCTATTGTGATTTTTGTATTTAGTGTGATTACCTGTAAGAAAATGATTCTCAGGGTGTTATATATGGTGACATATGCAGTATTGACTGTGATAATAAATTAGCTTTGAACTTTGAAGCAGCTTAAGTACCGATGACACGTCACAGTGGAAATGGTTCAAAGACTTTTAATTGGTTTATTATTCTCACTTACACTAAAGATTTGTTTTGTATACTACATGCAGAGGCCAGCAAAAAAGGAACTTGTATATTTTAGCTTTTGACAAAAAAAACAAAACACAATATAGACAAATGGCCAGACATGCTTTGCAGAGGTGAAGGGACACAATGAGCTCTGAGGTGACAAGAGAAATATTCAGATCTTGATTGGCTGGGTGCATTTTAAGGAAGTTCCTGGTAGAGGTTCGGGAGATGGAAGGATGTGGGAAGGGGTTTCTAGAGATCAACTCTCTGACTATAAGAGTATGGGAACTAAAAGTACATAAAAAGTCGGTGATTTAGTTTCGGAGGGGTTACATTACTGTTCCAGACTACAAAGGGAGATACGAATCTGAAATTTTAAAATTGAAGGTAATAGTTGATTGAGTAGAGATAATTATCAGTGTTCTCAACTGAACCAGCAACCCCAGTATTCAGACCCTGGGTTCAGTCCAGTTGTCTGGCCACATCATTTGCATGTAGAACTGATGGCTGAAAATACAGATTGCATTCTAAACTTTGTCACGGAAAGAAATTACATGAGGGATGGGTTAAGGATAATACTACTTAAGGTTTGCTTCAACTTCAAAAGCTCCCCATTACAACTCAAAATGAAGAGGGAATATTCAAGAAGTGATTTATTACCTCAAGTCCAGACATGCAGTGTTAATGGTGGTAGGCATGTACCAACCCACAAGCTATCCGCATCTTCCCCCTCCAAGCAACTCCATGAGGCAGAATATCAACAGAAAACTCATAAAATAGAGAACTAATGTAAAAGCAAGACATTCACTTTCCTGCTGTACTGCCTAAAAAGAAATTGTTTCAGAAATGTGATCAAAGTACAAAGTTCAAAGTAGATTTTATTATCAGAGTACATATATGTCACCACATACAGCCCTGAGATTCATTAACCAATTGAGAAGCACATATTTAAACTGAGACTCTTAATACGTTCCTTGCAGTGCATTATCTCCCCATCTCTCTTTCATGCAATGTTATTTGAATAACTGATATTTTGTCTTTTGATGTCTAATAATATTACTCTGCTACTTGCCAACATTGCTCTTTGGTAGGTCTTTTACCTCCGCACAAGTCCAATGAGCCATTTTTAAAGCTTTACCTTAAAACTTCACAAATCCACTGCCAGTTTAACACAGTTTTTAGGAATTTGCACTGATTAACCAGTTTGTTAAACTGCAGAAACATTAAAGGATACTGATTACAAATGTTTAGTTTTACTGGCTGCTGTAATAGATTTCCTGTTCTCAGTATCTGTGTTTTCTGGAGCTGACTACTTCTGTGATTAGAATGCCAAATTTGTTAATTATTTAGCAAGGAAGGAATTTGCTCTGTTTTTTTGCTGAAACAGGGAATGTCAGGCAGATGGTATCAAGACTATTTACACTTTTCTCTGTTAACACGTGTCAGAGTTAAATGCGTCAACAAATGTTGACTTTTTCAGATTGTGTACAAAACCTTATACAATGAGATATCAGGAATGGCTAACAGACTGAAGAAAAATGTGTTTGCTACCATGCATGGAATGCACAGATTTATTCACAGCTGACACAAATGAAATAGAAGTACCATTTACAAAAATGATCACACAAGTATTTTGCTAGTTTCTCAAGACTTATTAGAATAGTCTTGGCTTTAAAGCCATATCAGTGGTCTAACTTTTAACTTAATATTGGAACATAAACCTGGTACCAAGAATCAAGCACATTACAGAAAATACCTTCCTGTCCTTTAAATTGTAATACATGTTCAAGCTTTAAGGCAAAATATCCTCTCAAAGTCAGGTGTTTTCAAAAAATATTCTTTCCATAGATAAACATCTATTAAGTAATTGTCACCCAATTGTCCAGCTTTTCATGAGCTGAGCTTTTCCACTTTCATAGACCCATAAGGTCAGTTTTTAAAATCAAAACAGGATTTGTCTGCAGAGCAGGAGATCTCAAAAAGTGTTAGAGACACTTGTAGACTTTGTGCACCAGTTTCAAAAAGTGAGCAGAGCTTGTGGGGACTTGTCTGAGAAGTGGGAGATAGCTTGGGTTATCAGTAAGTTAGCAATGGTCAATAAAAAGAAGTAAGGTGTCAGTGGAGTGGGCAAGGGTTAGAGTAGTTGGGCATTGTTAGGGTTTTGGTTCAACATGCTTCAGCGAGAACAAGCTGAAGCTCTAAGTAAGTTTCTAGTAAGCTTTTTTCCTCTCTCTCTGTCTTTTAGTACTGTTACGAATGTGCCACAACTCTGAGGGGCCAAAGGGTACAAAGTAGCCCTCTCCTTTTTGAGAACCGCAAGATCGCTATTAATTCGGGTCTGGGGCCCAGGAAATGAGAGAGCGACATGCAGAATCCACAAGGGTTTGGGATGTGTCCTGGCCTCAGCAAGATAGAAGCATGGATAACGGCTATTGTCTCTTGGAGACGGAATTGTGTATTGAGTACTGTACTATTCATTGACACCCTCAGGGGATGACCAGAGTGGGCTGGTTGAAGGATTGCATCATCCCAACCTGATTGACATCTGAGACCCCGTGAGTAAGAATAAAAGAGGGTCTGGGGAACAACCCCTTTAGACGCACCAGGAGAAACGCTAGAAATCCCGTGACAGCATTTAATAGCGATAGCAGGTGGGGGGCCCACGTGTGTCCTTTTCCCTTGCCTGGGAATTGGCGGGCTCACCACGGAAGAACGGCTTTAGCTGAAGGAGAGGCCACACCAATGGAACTCTCGAAGGATCGAAATCATAAAAAGGAAAAGCTGGCAAGTTTCTAAAAATCTCTCTCTTGACTCCAACCAAAGGCTGCAGCCTGAATGAACTGAGTGACTTTTATATTTCCATCGGACAATACATTATCCCCTAGGCAACGATAGAGCTTATTTCTTATTGATTATTATTATACCCACACTTTTAGATTTAGTATTGACCATGTATATTATCTGTACGTTTGCATTGATATTATTTTTTTGTATTTTTACCAATAAATACTGTTAAAAATAGTACCATCAGACTTCAAAGGACCTCTCTATCTTTGCTGGTAAGTGACCCAGTTACGGGGTTCGTAACAGTACGTAGCTAGTGCATCGAGAGTTATTCAGGGTTAGTGATAGGTCCTTCATATGAGATGCAGGATCTCTGTGACACCTCCAGTATCCCTGATGCTACAGTGCATCAAGCTGGAGATCCTTAGAGTTCATGCTAAGGAAATGAACCTGCAGCTGGATGATTTCGTTTCATACACAAGAGTGTGGAGGTGAAAGATAGGAGCTACTGGAGTTGGTTACCCCTAAGCTGCAGAAAGCAGGTAGCTGGGCAACTGCTAGGAAAACAAAATGGAACAGGCAGAGGGTGCAGAGTACCCCTATGGTCATTCCCCTCAATAACATGTATACTGCTTTGGTTACTGTTGGGTGGGTGGGGGGGCGGGGGGGGGGGGGGGGAAACGACCTAACAGGGGGAAGCGACAGCGACTGGGTTTGGCACTTAGTCCGGCTCTGTGCCTCTGAAGGGAAGTGGGAGTGGGAGAGACGTGCAGTGGTGATGGGTTATTTCATAGTTAGGAGAGCATAGAGGAGATTCTGTGGACATGGAAGAGACACCTGCTTTGTATATCGCCTTCCAGTGTCAGGGTCAGGATGTCTCTGATCTGGTCCACAGCATTCTAAAGGGGGAGGGTGAACAGACAGAGGTCTTGATACATATTGGTACCAACAATATAGGTAGGAAAATTGTGGAGGCCCCGAAGAGAGGTTATAGGGAGTTAGGTAGAAAGTTGATGAAGGGTAGTAATTTCTGATCGCTGCCTGTGCCTTGTGCCAGTGGGGGTAAGAATAGGATAAATTGGTAGATGAATGCCTAGCTGAGGAATTGGTGCAGGGGCAGGGTTTCATATTTCTGGATTGCTGAGATCTCTTCCAGGGAAGGGATGGCCTGTACAGAAAGGATGGATTTCACCTGAACTCAAGGGAAACAAATATACTTGCTGGTAGGTTTGCTAGATCTGTTGGGAAAGGTTCAAACTAATTTGGCCTGGGGATGGGAACCAGAGTGATGGGGATGAAGATGAGACTGTTGATATACAAGTAGATGCAGTGTGCAATGAGGCTATGAGGAAGGACCAGTAGACGACAGGGCAAAACTGCAGTCAGTGGGAAGAGTAACATGGGGGCAAAATCAAAAAGAGCGATTGAGTACAGGATAGAAGGTGATATTTGAATGCATGCAGTATACGGAATAAGGTAGATGATCTTTTAGCACAGCTAGAGACTGGCAGGCATGATGTTGTGGGCATCACAGGGTAGTGGCTGAATTAAGATCATTGTTGGGAGCTTAACATCCAAGGACACACGTTGTATGGAATGGACAGCAAGACAAGCAAAGGAGGAGAGGTGGCTCTGTTGGTAAAAATTGAAATCAAATCCTTAGAAAGAGGTGACGTGTGATCAGAAGATGTAGAATTCTCGTGGATCGACATTAGATATTCCAAAGGTAAACAAACCCTAATGGGAGTTATTGACAGGCTCCTGAACAGTAACCAGGATGTGGGATATAAATTGCAATGGGAGGTAGAAAAGCCATGTAATAAGAGCAATGTTATGAAAGTCATGGGGGAATGCAATACGCAGGTAGATTGGAAAAATCAAGTTGGAGCTGGATCCCAAGAAATGGAATTTGTAGAATACCCATAAGAAGTTTTTTAGAGAGGCTTGCAGTAGAGCCCACTGGGGAAAAAAGGCAATTCTAGATTGGGCATTGTGTAATAAACCAGATTTGATTTGAGAGCTTAAGGTAAAGGAACCCTGAGGTGCCCGTGATAATAATATGATAGAATGGACCCTGCATTTTGAGAGGGAGAAGCTGAAGACAGATGTAACGGTGTTACTATGGAGTAAAGGAAATTACAGAGGCATGAGAGAGGAGCTGTCTAAAGTTAATTGGAAGGGGGCACCTGCAAGGATGTTGTCAGAACAACAATGGCTGGAGTTTCTGGGTGCAACTTGGAAGGCGCAGGATAGATACATCCCAAAGAACAAGGAGCGTTCTAAAGGGAGGATAACACAAATGAGGTGGGCAAGGGAAGACAAAGACAGCATAAAAGCAAATCAGAGTGCAAATAAGGTAGCAAAAATTAGTGGGAAGTTAGAGGATTAGGAAGCTTTTAAAATCAAACAGAAAACTAACAAAAGCTATAAGGTGAGAAGGTAAGGTAGCCAATATAAAAGAGGACACCAACATTTTTTTCAGACATATAATGAATAAAAGAGAGGCAAAAGTGGATATCGGACTGCTGGAAAATGATGTTGAAGGGCTAATCAGAGGGGAGAAAGAATGGTAGACAAACGATTAGTATTTTATAGAACATAGAACAGTACAGCACAGGAACAAGCCCTTTGGCCCACAATATTGTAAAGAAACAATGAAATTAGTAATCAAATAACTCCCTAAACTAATCTCTTCTCCTTACACAATGCCCATATCCTTCTATTTTCCTCACTTTCATACGCCTATCTAAACATCTCTTAAAAGTCTCTAATGTTTCTGCTTCCACCATCGCCCTAGTAGCACATTTTTATCAAGAATCACTTATGGTGTAAAAAATTGTCCTCTCACATCTCCTTTGAAATTACCCCTTCTCACCATAAATGCACGCCTTCTGGTATTTGACATTCCAACCCTTGAAAAAAATGTTGACTGTCTATTCTACCTGTGCCTCTCATAATCTCATAAAATTCTATCAGATCTCCCCTCAGTCTCTGTTGCTCCAGAGAATACAACCCAGGTTTGTCCAACCTCTCAATATAGCACATATCCTCCAACCCATTCAGGTAAACCTCTTCACAACCTCTCCAAAGCCTCAACATTCTTCCTATAAGGGAGAACCAGAACTGTACACAATAACCCAGATGTGGCCTAACTAAAGTCTTATTAAGCTGCAAAATAACTTCCTGGCCTTTGAACTCAGTGTCTCAAGTAATAAAGGCAAGCATGCCATATGCCTTCTTGAAGCAACCTATCAACCTGTGTAGCCACTTTCAGGGATCTATGAACTTGGACCCCATGATCCTTCTGCTCATCAACACTGTTAAGGGTCTTGTCTTTAACAATGTGCTGTCTCTTTGCATTTGATCTACAGTACTACACTGCAACACTTCACATGTGGCTAAGTTAAACTCCATATGCCATTTCTCTGCCCATATCAGTAACTGATCTATGTCCTGTTGTATTTTTGCCAGTCTTCTATGCCATCCACAATACAACCAATCTTTGTATCATCTACCAACTTACAAACCCACCCATCAACATTTTCATCCAGATCATTTGCATCACAAGCAGCAGAGATCCCTGTACAGAGCCCTACAAAACACTACTAATCACAGAATAGAATAAGTTCCTTTGACCACTACACTCTATCTTCAATGGGTAGGCCAGCTCTGAAACAAAACGGCCAAGTCACCATCATTCCCATGCATATTAATCTTCTCCATCAGCCTCCTATAAGGGACCTTGTCAAATGCCTTACTAAAATCAATGTAGACAACATCCACAGTTTTACCTTCATCAATCACCCTTGTTACCTCGTCAAAAAACTCAACCAAGTTATTAAGACATGAACTTGTCCTGCACAAGGCTCCCTAATAAGGCTTATGAATCCTATCCCGAAGAATTCTCTCCAGTAACTTCCCTGCCACTGACAGGAGCCTCACTGGTTTGTAGTTTCCGGGAGTATCACTTTTTTTCTTCTTGAATAATGGAACAACATTAGCTACTTACCAGTTTTCGAGAACTTTGCTTTTTGTGTCAGTCTTCACTGTGGAAGATACTAGCAATATACTATACAATACCAGAAATTAGAGACGATCAGGGTCTGTCCATTTCTGGTACTGTATGACGAGTGTAGTTGTTACTACCACAGAGAATGTGCTTGAGAATTCAAAAGGTCTGAAGGTAATTAAGAAACCTGGACCTGATGGATGACCTCCCTTATCAGACATTGGAGCAGAACAGAGAACAGGTCTCATTTTTTAACATTAACTAAGCTAGTTTTAAGACCATAAGACATAGGAGCAGAATTAAGCCATTTTATGCCTCTAACCATATAGTTTTCATGAGCCTCTGCCATAAAAAAGTATCTACTAGTGTATTTGAAGTGCTCACACCAGTTCAGCTCTGAGAGCTATAGTTACAAGGTATGCCAATGATTTTTTTCTTTTATTATAACTTCAAGGATCAGTAAATGTAGCTTAGCAGAAATAAAATCTTTGAATTACGATTAAGAATGATCTAATTCCAATTTTCTGTCTACTGGGTTTCATCAAAACCAAACCTAATTCTTTCTGTAAGGCATATTATGATGTTAACTTCCCATAGCAAGCATATTGGAGGATGAATTTGTAAGAAAGGGTTTGTTCCCTCTAAGTGTGTACCTCAACAGTCACTTAACATTGTCAGATTGCAGTATATTGCCATTGTTCCCTACATTTTGGCAAGCACTCTCTCTTCCAAGTATCCAGCATATTGACACCCACCCTTCTATTTTGGCAGACCGCCACTTCATTTATCTAGCAGGTTAGTACCCTGTCCACCAGTTATACTGTCCACATTGATCATGGATTGCTGCCCACATCAATCCTAGTATGCCATGGTATTGATTGCCATTTTGATATTGATATGGGTTCTCACTGTGAAATCATGCACTTTGACAAATCCACAGAAGTAACATTGATCCTCTTTGCTCAATGTAAAAATTGATATTGGGTTACTTTTTTGGCAAATGACTCACTTGCTATGTTGTTGAATAGATGCCTCATTGTTCAAGAAAATACCACAAGTTCTTTTCAAAATTATCATAACTATAATACTATACAACTTCCACAACTAACATCAGAGCTGCACCTTCACTTGATATTGCCCAGAGTGGCACAGAAGGCGACAGACTCCCTGTTGATGGTCAGTGAGTGAAAATATATTCCAGTCATTGTGCGTGACTCAGATAATAGGACTCAGGAGATATCTGGATGTGCTATCTGTTTGAGGTTCAAGTCCACCTGCATTTCTTTCCTTTGCAGGAAATCCCTTTCCTTTCCAAAAACTTAGGGTGACTATTAGAGCCGTGTGCATATGCGAAGGCAGCTGCCTGCAACAGGAATGCTGTGATTGGAAGTGTGCCCTGAAGAAGTAAAAAAGATCTGAAGAGAGACAGCGACGGACAGCAGGAAAAATAAATCAGTGCGGTAGTGATGGTGCATAACATCCAGACAGGAGTCGAGGTGCTAGTCTCAAATACATGACAAGCTCAATGTATGTGGTGGAGTTCTGCAACGGGCAACTGGGAGGCCATCTGGCAGCTGCTGAGTTATTTTACACTCCACACAATATGGAGGATGGTTTGGGAATCCTTGTGCTAATGAAAAGAAAATATTCCCATTTTCACATGTGAAAACAGACTCAAAAGTCATTCAGAAATTCAACAGCTTGTCTGCCTGAGTTTCTGCTAATCCATGGGTTCTCCATATTCCAGACATGAGGGCAGAATGGGGGTGGGGGGTGGGGGTTGCATATCATCCAGCTACTCACCCAATCTATCAACGCAGCTAAACATAAACACACACGTACATACACATCCACTGTGCTGGAGAGTTGGTCTTTTCAGTCTCCCATGGAGAATTAACTGTCTTGGAGAATCTTAGACACTAAAGCTAAGATTCTCATTTCATCTCAGTCAATCAAAATAAAGCTCTCAGATTCTTTTAAGTTATTGCATTTTTCAACCTTGATTCTTCAAATATTTTCTATCATCCACATGCCACAAGTCAGAGGAGTGCTGAAACATTTTTTTAAATGCTCAGCTCCAATAAATCTCAAGAAACTAAACACAAGCCGGGGCAAGGGAGCTTGCTGGCTGGCACCCCATTTACCCACATACAACAGATTCATTATGTGTCCTCTGCAAACACGTATCAGTAACTCAGCAATGCTACTTCAACAGTATCTTCCAAAGCCATGGCCTCTGCCACGTTGATGAACAGCTCTCAGAGTATAACTCCATCTGCTGCAGTTTTCTTTCTTCAGCATCATCTGGAAATAGCATTGTTGGATCAAAATGCAGGAAGATTCTAAGTGTTTTATAGAAGTTATGAACGTCAATTAATGGACAGCAAACATAAATTCAGATTGCATCCAAATTTACACAACAGTGAATAGGCCACAAAGACTACAGCGGCTGGAGTTACAGAGTCACAGAGCCATACAGCATTAGAAACAGGCCCTTCAGCCCAACTCTCCCATACCGATTGTGTTACCTAATGAGCGGACCCTATCTGTCTGAGTTTGGCCCATAGCCCTCCTATCCAAGTACTTACTTATCTAGTCTTTAAGTGTGCCCATTCAGAGGGTGATGAGAGTGTGGAACAAGCTGCCAGTGGAAGTGGTGGAAGCAGGTTCAGTTTCAAAGGTTAAGATAACTTTCCATAGGTTCATGGATGGGAGGGGTATGGTGGGCTATGGTCAAGTTGCAGGTCAAAGCAGTGCTCTATGACTCTATGAAACTTGCCCTGATGTCCCCTTTCTTCCTCTGATCTTTATCCTCTGCCTTCTCATTTTCAATACACAAGGGGCTATATGCTTCAAACCTGGTTGAAGAGGTGTCTCACCACCAGAGAACATTTGGGGATAGGGAATAGTATGACCCTTCCTTCCCATCTTAAAATTAATGGATGCTAAACTTGAATAATCTTAGCACAAGTTTCTAGGCTACACCTTGTTGACTAAGTATGTTGCCAAATATTGGAAGTCAGCCAAAACTGTTGAACATTGACATGCAGGTTGACATCAGACACATTGACATGCAGGTTATGAGGCATTTTTGAATTAAGAACTTACCACAGTCAAGCAATGATTTCCATGAATTTGCATTCCCTAAATGGGAATCAGTTGGGCCACCAATGGCAAAGAATGCCATTCTCATTGAGAAAGGTGTTCCATTCACTGGGAAAAAGTTCGTCCCAGACACGCAACTCACGAAAACAAGGTGATTATTCAAATTTCAAGTTCATGTAATTCCTGCCCTGAATCCTTGCATTTGTTTAAACAAATTCATAGCAAACACAGACTTTTAATTTCTTGCAGAATTTTAAAAAAAAATTTGAATTGATCCTTAGAGGTTTGAGTGCAAGTATCAAGAAGCAAGAAACTTCAGGTGAATAAACAAGGAACTAATCAGCAATGAAGTTCCATACACTACATACAAGATGCGATGTAAATTCAGATTTGATCTGAATTTATGTTTGTTCTTCATTAATTGGCCTTTACTTCTAATATGAACTTCTCAAGTTTATGTTATTTAATATTTCAATGGGAATTTTGAAATCTTGTGATTTCATCAAAGTTCAAATTTAACAGGTTTCCAAACTACTCCAGGGAAGCATTGTCAAATAAAACTCCACTTACTTTCCCAATATGCTTTCTTCAGCTTTGGCCTAAGCTCATTAGCTTTTTCAGCATTTGTTCTTTAACAAATTCGTTCTTCACTAACAAGAACCTAATGCTTGCATTCACAGGTCAGGGCAGAGAATATTAAAGTCAAAAGGTTATGTTGCAGCTTTACAAAACACTGTCTAGATCTCGCTTTGAGAACTGTGTACAGTTCCAGCCTCCACACTATAGGAAGAATGTATATGCCCTTGAAAGAGAGTTTCCTAGATTGGGGGCCTTTAGGTATAAGACCATACGACCGTAAGATATTGGGGCAAAATTAGGCCATTTGGCCCATTGGGTCTGCCCCAGCATCTCATCAGGGCTGATCGAATTTTCCTCTCAGCCTCAATCTTTTGCCTTTTTCCTATATCCCTTCATGCCGTGACCAATCAAGAATCTATCAACCTCTGCCTTAAATATACATAAAGACTTGGCCTAGATTCACCACTCTCTGGCTACAGAAAATTCCCCTCATCTCCATTCTAAATGGACACCCTCTATTCTGAGGCTGTGTCCTCTGGTGTTAGAGTCCCGTTCCATCAGAAGCATCCTCTCCACATCCACTCTGTCAAGGGCTTTAACCATTTGTTAGATTTCAATGAGGTCACCCCTCATTGTTCTGAATTCCAGTGAATACAGGCCCAGAAGCATCAAATGCTTTTCACATGACAAGCCACTCAATCCTGGAATCATTTTCACGATCTCCCTTTGAACGCTCTCCAGTTTTGGCCCATTCTTTCTAAGATAAGGGGCTCAAACCTGCTTACAATACTCAGAGGAGCAACTGTGTAGCAGGAGGAATATGGGGAGCAATTGGAGAGAAGGAGGCTAAGGAGTGACCTGTTATAAAATTATAAGAGCCATAGATAGGGTAGATAGTGAGAATCTATCCAAGAGCAGAAGTATCAAACACAATAAGGTATAGGTGAGAGGAAAAATTTCTACAGGGGATTTGAACAGGAAATCTTTTACACAGAAATGGTGGAATGACATAGAATTACTACACATAAGAGATCTTATAAAGGAGTATAAAAACATGAAGATAAAAAATAGAGTGAACGCACACAGTCTCTTCCCCATATCTGGGGCATAACCGGAAGGCAGAGGTTTACAATGAGAGCAGAAAGGTTTAGTAGAAACCTGGGGTCCAATTTTTCAAACAGAGAGTGCACAGTATATTAAATAAAGTGTCAGAGGGAGTGGTTGAGGCAGGTACATTGAATAGATGGGGACTGGTAAGTCACCACCACTCCAACACCCTCCAATGCACTTGAGCCTACAATCACCGTTACAAGCTTAAGGTCAGTCTTTCAGAGAGGGAACCCGTGGAGAGCATCTGTCCCAGATGTTGTCCTTGGCTATGTCAATTAATCCTGCACAGATCAACTGGTGAAGGTATTTTTAGAGATTTGTATTCTTTCTGTGTTTCAACCTGAGCTTCCCACCTGCTTTAAAAGTTCAAAGTAAATTTATTATCAAAGTGCTATATGTCACCACATACAAACAGGACAGACAAGCAACAAAAGTGCGGAAAACAACAAGCTGCGCAAATTCAAAAAGAGAGAAAAAAAGCAAGAATAATGATAATAATAAAAATAAGCAAAAAATATTGAAAACATGAAATGAGGAGTCCTTGAAAGTGAGTCCATAGATTGAGGGAACAGTTCAGTGATGAGGTGAGTGTAGTTGGATGAAGTTATCCCCTCTGGATCAAGAGTTTGATTGTTGAGGGGTAATAACCATTTATGAACCTGGTGGTGTGAGTCCTGATGCTCCTGTACCTTCTTCCTGATGGCAGCAGTGAGAAGAATGCATGTCCCTGGGTGGTGGGTGTCCTTGATGATCGATGCTGCTTTCCTGTGACAATGCTTCATGTAGATGTGTTCAATAGCGGGGAGGGCTTTGCTGGTGATGGACTGCGCTGTATCCACTAATTTTTGTCAGTGTTTCCTTAAAAGGGCATTGGTGATTTTATACTAGGCCATGATGCAACCAGTTAATATACTCGCCACCACACATGTACAGAAGATTGACAAAGTTTTAGGTGATATGATTAATCTTCACAAACTACGAAGAAAGTAGAGATGCTGTTGTGATTTCTTCGTAATGACTCTTGTGTGCTGGACTCAGGATGGGCTCTCTGAAATGATAACACTGAGGAATTTAAAGTTGCTGACCCTCTTCACCTCAGATATGCTGATGAGGACTGGCTCGTGGATATTCAGTTTCCTCCTCCTGAAGTCAACAGTCATCTCCTTGGTCTTGCTGTCATTGGGTGAGAGGTTGTTGTCACACCACACAAACAGATTTTCAATCCCCCTTTTATATGCTGACTTATCACCACCTCTGACCAGTGGTGTCATCAGCAAATTTAAAAATGGCATTGGAGCTGGGCTTAGCCTCACAGTCAAAAGTATGAAGCATGTAGAGCAGGGGGCGAAACACACTGCCTGTGTTGATGGAGATTGTGGAGGAGATACTTTTTCCAATCCAAACTGACTGGGGCTTGCAAGTGAGGAAATCAAGGATTGCATTTCATAAGGAGATATTGAGGCCTCGGTCTTTTAGCTTATTGACCACTATCTTCCTGTTACCTAAGGAAAACAAGGTAAAATGTGTCAATGTCACTGGTGGCTTTGGCTTTCATCATCAAGAAGTGTTTGAAGTAGTGGTCATCAACCTTTTTAAGCTCAAGATCCCCTACCTCGGCCTCAGGGAAAGGCAAGATCGACCTACTAAATCGTTTAGAGAAAAAACAGCTCAGATTGTACTTCCAACTTGAGGCCCTTTATTTGGGCTAATTGTATTTTAATTACATAAAATGCCTTTGTCAAACTTTCAAATTAATTCAACCAAGAAAACAGGCCATAGCGGCATCGAGCTCATCCAATAACACCTTGAATAAGCAGTGCTGAAGCGCTTTTGCTCGAATCAAGTTTATCAGTTTGACCACCAGTGTCATTACACAAGAAAAGTCCACGACCTTCCCAGCCAAGGCCTGCTGATGAATCACACAGTGATAATCCAGGAAGTTGGGAAAATCAGGGTCATTACGGCACAGTGCTATAAATACAATGTGCACACTGCGCGTTGCTGGGGCCCCATCAGTAGTAATTGCCACCAGTTTATGAATGGGGATGTCATCTTCATGGACGTTTTTTTAACTCATTGTAAATATCTTCACATCTCGTTCTCCTGCAAATGACTGAGGAAGTCCTCCTTTGTTGTAAAATCCTGGAAAGTCATTCTGACAAATACAACAAGCTGAGCTGTTTGCATTACATCCAGGGATTCATCGAACTGTCGTGAAAAATATTCACAGAGTGACAACTCCTTTAACACTTGTCGATCCACGTCCTCTGAGCAGAATGTTTGCTGAGCCTTCAACCTCGATTTCAGCTCCTCAACTTTCCTGGTATTGGTAAACTGTTACAGAGACACTAATATAAGTTTCAGAGATACACAAGCTAATGACACCACTGTTTTTGTTTCCCATTTCTTTTACATTTGGGGAACGTTGGAATTTAAAGGGGAAGAAGTGTTGTAATGTGAGCATTAAAAATATAAATTAATACCAATTAGGATTATGGTCATATAGCAATACTCCCGCTATGGAAAGCTGTTTGTAAAGAGAGATTGTTTCCGGGGTTGCGGAGTTTTCCTTCTGGTCTTTTCTGCCCCAGTGCGCATCATTGAAAACCTCTGTATGCGAGTTTCATTTTACCATCCTAGATAAAGTTGTTTCTTTTGGGCATGAAGTTGTTGAGTGGTCCGTTTTCAAAGTAGAATTTACTACATATTTGCATCAAAAGATTTATCAGGCATTATTTATTTGCGTATTTCTTTTTCGTTTTTTTGGGATCTACTGGGAAAGTCTCAAAGATCGACCGGTCGATTGCGATCAACTGGTTGGCGACCACTAGTTTAAGGGACTGGTCATGGTGCACGCACACGTTAACCTCAGTATTCCAGATCACCTCAACAACTTTTCTCACTATGTCAGCAAACAAAAGAGCTGGTCATTGACTTCAGGAAGGGGATTGGTGGATTCAATGATGATGAATTTGAGAGCTTCAGGTTCCTAGGAGTGAACAAACCAATAGCTTGTCCTCGTTTAACCACGTAAATGCCATGACAAAGAAAGCTTATCACTGCCTCAGCCTCTTCAGGAGGCTGATTTGGCATCTCTCCATTGACACTTACCTATTTTATCAATGTACTACAGAAAACATCCTACCTGGATGCAGCAAAGCTTGGTATGGAAATTGTTCTGCCCATGACTGCAAGAAACTGCAGAGAGCTGTGCACCCAGCTCAATACATCACAGAAAATCTCCATGAATGCTGTTTGTATCTCTCGCTGCCTCGGTAAGGCATAATCAAAGACAAACCTCACTGGGGTATCCTCTCTTCTTCCCTTTCCCATTGGGCAGAAGGCACAAAGACCTGAAAGCACATACCACCAGACTCAAGCACAACTTCTATCCCAATGCTATAAGACTATTGAATGATTCCCTAGTACAATAGAAGGAACTCTTGATATCACAATTGGTCTTGATGTGATCTTGCACCTTGTTGTCCGCCGGCATGACACTTTCTCTGCAGCTGTTACGTTTATTCTGCGTTCTGTTATAGTTTCACCTCGTACCATTTCAAAGCATTAGGTAATGAATAGATCTGAATGAACATGTCCAGAAGCCAGTCCAAAGTCCCAGAGAGACACTGAAGCTGATTCATTTAGAAGTGTTTTATTCAGCAAAATTGAGCAACAGGCATCATATAAAGACATTCCTGGAAGAAGAGACCTCCTGACACAATATTACATGACATCTTTATATGCTAAAGATCAACAGTAACAGCAGGACATTTCTTTAGTTACAATGCTTCCTTTGAATCATATATAGTTTTCAAATATCTCTCTCTTTGCATCCACATTCCAGACACCCAGAATGAATGTTAATCCCCACTGACTCTAGGCTGCATTTATGCATATGCAGGCAGCTAAGGTCAAAGTGGACAGTTTGACCACAGTCCGCAGCTTCAGAAAGCCATTGTTCTGAGTTACATTTTAAATTCAATATGCAATCCACATTCAAATCCAAAGAAAGATTGCTGTTGGAATTCATATGTGCTACATACCCCAACTCCAGAATACACCTTAACAGTTCTGAGGGACACTTAGACAAATACTTGAATGGCAATGCACAGAGGGATCCAAAATAATGCGGCCAACTGGGAAGAATGCAGAGGGGCAGAAGGTTTACCATAGATGTAGTGAGCTCGAGGGCTCGTTTTCCATGCTGTATTCTGCGGCACAGGCAGGACTTCAGGGTAACATCTCATTTGGAAGTTGGCACCTCTCAATTGTGCTAGTTCTCTGGAGTGGAGTCTGAAGTCAAAATCTCTATAGCTAAGAGAAGAAGTGCTGCCTTCAAGACAGAGCTGACATCATAATCAATCTCGGCCATTGCATTAATAAAAACAGTAAACTGAAAACGCTTGAATAGTAAGGCAAAGAAATTGATTTTTCACTGCAGAGTCAGTGTTCCAGGCTGTTTGAAAATGACTTAAACTGACAGCAACAACAACCTCTGGATGAGGTCTTTTTATTTGCATCAACATCTCACCCTGTCAGAAATGGTTCAGCTGCAGAATGAGTAAAATTAGGGACATAGGCTGGATGTTCCATTTGTCCATTTTGTACAATAAATGACTGCTGAACACCAACAGAATTTGAGCAACCCTCAGAATTATATTTAAAATTAACTTAGTCTTGAGTTCTGTTGTTGAGGCACTGCTTATGTTAAGAGGCCAAGCGAATCTTTCCTGTATTCTAAATTATACTTACTGCTAAAGCTCTGTCTTTAACTTTAGTTTGCATTACATGGAACCTACTCCAATCAATTTAAAACTGCTTTGGCTTAAAAAAATGTGAACTGCAAATTAAATCAGATCTGAGAGGGTTAGAGTTTCAATTAGAATTAGATAAGGGATCTAGGGAACTTGTTAGGCTGGATGGTTTAATTCTGCTCCTCTTTCTTATGGGTTTATAAACTGAGATTAGTAAATTCAAGGTAAAAAGAATGGATTTTGTACTACTATTACTGAAAAAATCAGTGAAACAATTAGACCCAACTATTTTCAACTGACATTTCTTCAGCAATGCACTCAAAATACAGCAGAATGCTTTCTTCGAGCTTCTTCAGTTTTAGTAGTTTGATAATCTTAAAAAAGACCTTCACTTGGGTTTTTTTTTCGCGAACACATCGGCAGTTGCACCTACCAGCCGGTGCGATTATGACACACATCACAGCCTGATAGTGAAATACGGGTCATGTCAGCTAGCTGAGCAAAGGTCAACTTGGTTGTCAATAAAATGGTCAGTCGGGCTTGCTGATGTTATAGATCTAATATCAGCTAAAAGGCCAAATAGAATAGAGTTAGTGAATGGATCAAACGACGACACACAGTGCAAGAGCCTTTGGCTCGTGGCTGACATCAGAAACAGTTGATGGTTGCAAACAGAAGCCGGTGAAGGGCAGTGAAGATAAACTACTAGCTAAACATTCTGAACAAGGCAAAGCTGACATCCAATAGATAGTGGGTGATAAACAAACAACAAGCGGCCTTCTGTGTTTGATCTCAAGGCTTGTAAGAAAACAAATAATTGTTGCAAAGTAACAACCAGGTAGCACATCACAAATAATTAATTTAACTGTTTGACAGCAAACAAATGAACGTCCCTGAAATGCAAGGCATAAGTTTGTTCTACTAGGTCAAACGA
Organism: Hypanus sabinus; assembly: GCF_030144855.1. NCBI lineage: Eukaryota > Metazoa > Chordata > Chondrichthyes > Myliobatiformes > Dasyatidae > Hypanus > Hypanus sabinus. The sequence goes on from NC_082718.1 coordinate 99,221,338, forward strand.
AAGGTAATAACTGATGAATAAAGGAGAGTATAAAATCAAAAGAATTTTGAAGAAAAAATAATGTATTGCTATCATTCAGCCTGGACTGGCATGGTATCAAATAACTTAAATTATATTATTATACTGTGGCGGCTCATTTCCTAGCGTATGCGAACCGACTCACAATTAGATAGCCTACGGGGGTTTGCGAGCACAGAGCTTTGGAGCCTCTTCGCCATGGGGGGCCGGTTGACAGAGGCTTAAAAGTGAGGCTGAAGTTTTCGAATAAAGTTTTTTCCTTCGACTGCAGTTACCGACTCCGTGTCGTAATTTTAGCGCTGTTTGTAGCACACCGCTACAATTGGTGACCCCGACGGTCCAAACGATTTTTGGACCAGAAATGACCGACGCCGCCTCTGTTCATGCGGTTTCGTTGACACTGCCGGGTTTCTGGACACAGCGCCCGGACCTATGGTTCCAGCAAGCCGAAGCCCAATTCCACGTTCGCCGGATCACCTCAGAAGACACCCGCTACTACTACGTGGTGGGCTCCCTCGACCAGGACACAGCTGCCCAGGTCGCGGAGTTCGTACAGTCGCCCCCGGCAGACGGCAAGTACACGGAATTCAAAGCCCTGCTCCTCAGGATTTTCGGACTCTCACGGCGCGAGCGGGCTGCCCGTTTACTGCACCTGGATGGCTTGGGCGACAGACCTCCATCGGCTTTAATGAACGAGATGTTGTCTCTGGCCGAGGGACACACAGGCCTCATGTTTGAGCAGGCATTCCTGGAGCAGCTGCCCGAGGACATACGCCTGCTGCTGTCCGACGCGGATTTCAGTGACCCCCGGAAGGTGGCAGCCCGGGCGGACTTGCTGTGGAACGCCAAAAAGGTGAGCGGGGCGTCCATCGCACAGATCTCCCAGCCACGCTCCCGGCAGCAAACCAGTCCAGGCCTGGCCGCAGAGCCCACTAACCCCCGGCCCAATGACCACTGGTGCTTCTACCACCAGCGGTGGGGCGCAGAAGCCCGCCGTTGCCGCCCGCCCTGCAAGTTCCCGGGAAACGCCAGGGCCAGCCGCCGCTGATGGCTACGGCGGCTGGCCATCGGGATAGCCTCCTGTATGTGTGGGATAGCAGGTCGGGACGCCGCTTTTTGGTCGATACTGGGTCTGAGGTCAGCGTTTTACCTCCGACAAGTTACGACACTCGCAGCAGGGCACCGGGTCCCCCCCTGAGGGCCGTGAATGGCAGCAGAGTAAGGACCTATGGCACCCGTCAGGTGCAGCTACAGTTCGGCCCCAGCCAGTTCACGTGGGACTTCACACTGGCCGCCGTAGCCCAACCGCTTCTGGGTGCGGATTTTTTGCGGGCTCACAGCCTGCTGGTTGACCTGCCCAGGAAGAGACTGGTACACGCCGAGACCTTTCAGACGTTCTCCCTGGGCGCGGCCCAGTTGCCAGCCCCTCACCTCGGCTCCATCACGCTGTCCGACAACGACTTCACCAGGGTCCTGGCGGAGTTCCCATCGGTTCTGGCACCGCAGTTCACAGCAGCCATGCCCAGGCACGGCGTACAGCACCACATCCCGACACAGGGACCACCCCTCCATGCCCGTGCTCGGCGGCTTCCCCCGGACAAGCTCCGACTGGCGAAGGAGGAGTTCCAGAGAATGGAGGAATTGGGGATCATCCGGCGGTCCGACAGCCCCTGGGCTTCCCCCCTGCACATGGTGCCCAAAGCGACGGGGGGCTGGAGACCGTGCGGCGACTACCGCAGGCTGAACGAGGCTACCACACCGGACCGCTACCCTGTGCCGCACATTCAGGACTTTGCGGCAAACCTGCACGGCGCCCGGATCTTCTCCAAGGTCGACCTTGTCCGAGGGTACCATCAAATCCCGATGCATCCTGACGACGTCCCCAAGACGGCTCTCATCACCCCGTTTGGCCTCTTCGAGTTCCTCCGCATGCCGTTCGGCCTGAAGAATGCCGCACAGACGTTCCAGCGGTTAATGGACGCGGTGGGACGGGACCTGGACTTCGCGTTCATCTATTTGGATGACATCCTCATAGCCAGCAGCAGTCGTCAGGAGCATCTGTCCCACCTCCGTCAACTCTGCGCCCGACTGAGTGAGTACGGTCTTACAATCAACCCTGCCAAATGCCAGTTCGGACTTGATACCATTGACTTCCTGGGCCACAGGATTACTAAAGACGGGGCAACCCCTCTGCCCGCTAAGGTAGATGCGGTCCGCCACTTCCCCCGACCCACCACGGTCAAAGGCCTTCAGGAATTCGTAGGTATGGTCAATTTCTACCGCCGCTTCCTCCCTTCAGCTGCCCGGATCATGCGCCCCCTGTTCGCCCTGATGTCGGGTCCGAGCAAGGACATTACCTGGGACGAGGAGTCCGCCGCCGCTTTCGTTCAAACGAAGGAAGCTTTGGCTGACGCCGCAATGCTAGTACATCCCAGAATGGACACCCCTACCGCCCTCACAGTGGACGCATCAAACACGGCAGTCGGTGGGGTGCTGGAGCAGCTCATCGCAGGTCGCTGGCAACCCCTGGCGTTTTTCAGCAAACACCTGCGGCCACCCGAGCTCAAGTACAGTGCTTTTGACCGGGAACTGTTGGCGCTCTACCTGGCAATCCGGCATTTCAGGTACTTCCTAGAAGGTCGGCCCTTCACCGCGTTCACGGACCACAAACCGCTTACCTTTGCGTTTACGAAAGCATCCGACCCCTGGTCATCCCGCCAGCAACGCCACCTGTCCTACATCTCTGAATACACAACGGATGTCCGGCACGTCTCGGGTAAGGACAATGTCGTGGCGGATGCGCTCTCTCGCCCTACCGTTCATGCCCTTTCCCAAGGGGTAGACTTTGAGGCACTGGCAGAGGCACAGCAGGTAGATGAGGAGATTCCGAGTTACAGGACTGCAGTCTCTGGTTTGCAGCTCCAGGACCTCCCCGTGGGCCCAGGTGAGAGGACCCTGCTCTGTGACGTCGCCACCAACCAGCCCCGTCCGGTCGTCCCCGCAGCCTGGCGGCGACGTGTTTTCGACTCCATTCATAACTTGGCGCATCCCTCCATCCGGACAACTGTCCGGATGGTTTCCAGCAGGTTCGTTTGGCACGGACTCCGCAAACAGGTCAGTGAATGGGCCAGGACGTGCATGCACTGCCAGACGGCCAAGGTGCAGCGGCACACCAAAGCCCCACCGCAGCAGTTCCATTCCGCCCACCGGCGTTTCGACCACATTCATGTGGATATCGTGGGCCCCCTGCCAGTGTCGCGCGGAGCGCGTTACCTCCTGACTATCGTGGACCGGTTCACAAGATGGCCAGAGGCGGTCCCGCTCACCGACACCACCTCCGAATCTTGCGCCCGAGCCCTGATCGCCACCTGGATATCCCGCTTTGGTGTACCAGCCCACATTACCTCCGACAGAGGCGCCCAGTTCACCTCCAGCCTGTGGTCAGCTATGGCCAGCCTTTTGGGGACTCAGCTGCACCACACCACTGCCTACCACCCACAGTCGAACGGGCTAGTGGAGCGTTTCCACCGTCACCTGAAGTCGGCCCTCATGGCCCGCCTGCGAGGAGCCAACTGGGCGGACGAGCTTCCCTGGGTCCTTCTCGGCATCCGCACAGCGCCCAAGGACGACCTGCACGCCTCGTCGGCCGAGTTGGTATACGGCGCGCCCCTGGCCGTCCCCGGGGAGTTCCTACCAGCCCCGAGGGGGCAAGAGGAAGAACCCGCTGCAGTCCTGGGCAGACTTCGCGAGAAGCTCGGTAACCTGGCCCCCATACCCACTTCACAGCATGGGCGGCACCCGACCTGCGTACCCAAAGACCTACGGAACTGTAAGTTTGTGTTTGTACGAAGGGGCGGGCATCGGCCACCGCTGCAGCGGCCATACGAGGGGCCGTTTACGGTGCTCCGGAACAACGGGTCCACGTTCGTGCTGGACGTTGGGGGGAAGGAGGAGGTTTTCACGGTGGACCGCCTCAAGCCGGCCCATGTGGACCTGGCGCAACCGGCCGAGTTTCCAGCGCCTCGGCGCAGAGGCGGACCTCCCAAGCAGGTTCTGGCCCAGGCTGTGGACATTGGGGGGTGTATCGCCGGTTCTGGGGGGGGGTTATGTGGCGGCTCATTTCCTAGCGTATGCGAACCGACTCACAATTAGATAGCCTACGGGGGTTTGCGAGCACAGAGCTTTGGAGCCTCTTCGCCATGGGGGGCCGGTTGACAGAGGCTTAAAAGTGAGGCTGAAGTTTTCGAATAAAGTTTTTTCCTTCGACTGCAGTTACCGACTCCGTGTCGTAATTTTAGCGCTGTTTGTAGCACACCGCTACAATACCATATTTCTCCAGGGTAATAGATGTTGAATATAGAGGCGTGGAAGAATTTGCTTAGCAAATGCTGGCAAATTTTAAAAATTCTTAGAACAGCAGAACAGCCAGCTCTCTTCTACAACAAAAGTGTGAATAATTAAGCTTTAAAAAGGCATTTTCTCTAATTTTCCTTCATTTTTTTCTTTGGAAATTGAGCTCCTGTTGATATGGAGGAGTCAAGAAGAAATATTAGAGTTTTCTAATTTTCTTCCCTTCTATATTACTACTGATGGGCACAATATTTGTCCTGATGACATTTTTGCTTCTGTGAAACTTCATTGGTGGGAAAAACACTGACAAATGAACTTCTGTCTTTAAAATCTGCAGCTCTCTCTTGAGTGGTCATAAACAGCAAGGAAGCCATGTTTGATTAAACAAAAAGCAAATCAGTTGTCCAAGCAGGGCAGTGCTTAAAGCCAAGAAACAATTCAGAAACTGAATCCCAACGCATCCACTGCTAAAGTAACACAATACTCCAGGCAGCAAAGAAAAGGAAATTTTAGCAAAAAATACCCAGATTTTTTGCAGGCTGTTGAACACGAAATGAATAGTCTATGATAGCGCTGGAATGAATTTGTTCAAAATCTAGTATCAGATATGGCTGTTGCTGAAGTTTTGGATAGGATGCAGCTTCCTTGTATAAGCTTTCTAATTGCTTACACAAGGAAGAAAATAGTTCAAAGAAACTATTGCTATTACATTTGAGTAGATTAATGAGGAGTAATATAACTGTTTCTTGTACTTTGTAAAATGATTTTAAGAACCACAGTCTACAGTGAAACAAGGGCACTAAAATCCCAGCAGTATGGGTACACAATAGAAAACCGTTTTTCTCAAGGCTCCTATTACCCTGGTTCAATCCTTACCTCTCGGTGCTGGTTGAACTTGCTGCCTGACATGTTTTTCCAGTGACATGTAGGTTTCCTTGGCTAATTCAGCTTCTCACAGAGCCCTAAGTCATGCTGGTTATCATAAAACACCCTAATGTAGATGGGTAGAGGGAGAATCAGAAAGGGGTTGATGAGCATGTGAGAGAGAGAGAAGGCTGCAGAGAGTGGGAGTGATGAAATTTCACTGAGAACTGGCATTGACTAAATAGCCTCCAATGTTGTAAAGAATAATAAGAGAATTTATATATGTGTGTGTGTGTGTGTGTGTACACGATTTAAGATTAGCTTCATTTTGAGAGGGAGAGAGAGAGAGAGAAAGAGAAAAATTCACCATCACACAGAGTTGAAAAAATAAATAAATTGCAAGTTTTCACTTGAAGGAATTATTTTCCTTGACAACTTCACTGTAAGTAGTGAGAAGGTGCAGGCTTATAGAAACCAGGTATAAAAATAAATAGACTGAGAGACCAAAGTGAAAATGGGAAACTGAAAAGAGTACAGGAAAAATAGAGGTAATCTAAGAAGGGAGATCAGAGCAATGGTAAGCTTGGGCATCAAACATGATTGCAATACTAAGTTTAATGCAAAGCAGTAAAGATGCCATTAGCTCGATGCTTTGAAACTCTTAGGACATAGTAGGTGAAAAGTCACAGGTTCATAACTTCAACATAGGGATATGTAGCTGGAGTGTACATGATAAAATACTTTCAACACTAAAGGAACAACTTTCAGTGACAATAGATCTCCTTCCGAGGCTCCAGTTCCTTTCAGCATCTCAAAATGGGTGAGCTGGTAGGTAACTTAGCATCTGTATGTTATCCTGGTGTAGGGGAGTGGCAGAATCTGGAAGGTAGAGGTGATAAGAACACGAGGAGAAGTAAATAGAATAGGGTAGGATTAATATTAAAATAAGTGCTTGAGAACTGGTTGGGATTTGCTGGGTCAACAGGCTTATTTCTGTGCTGTATATCTCTAATTAATAAACAAGTGATGAAGGAATAATTTCAGTCAGAGGAGAATTATAGGAGTATTGTTTCCTGTATTTTAGTTGTAAAATGATTTTAGGAACCACATTCTGGGATGGACCACTATGCTACCTGATCGGTGAAGTAGCATTGGTCATTGTACATTGTCCCATGACTAGGCTAGGATTAAATCAGGGGAGTTCTGACAGGCATGGCTTTAAGTGCCTACTCTGCTGTGTCTCAATACATATAAATGAATAAATAAATAAAAGTATCCCACATACATTTGAATAAAAGTTGGCAGATATCACTGTAATTGTACAACAGGATTTATTTAAAGTGGAAATGGTTCAGGTACAATCTAACTATTCTCCCATGAGAGACAGAGGTAGCATCATTAAAGCTGAAGTCCCTGGCTGAGCTGAAAATAGAGAGTAAAGTAAAGCAGAAGGAAGGAAAGTATTACAGATGTCATGTTAACTAATCAACAAGGATTTTCAGGGTGGTGGTTAAAAGGGAAATAAAAGGCAAAGAGAGGATATAAGAAAGAACTGGTGACAAATATAAAAAAAATTATCCTCTTTGGCTTGAAATGAGTCAATGGTTAGTGAGAGGAGGGATATAGCTGATCACAGGCCCACAAAGAGATCCATATGAGATATTCAATGAGCAATTCACAAAATTCTTTAGAATGAGGAAAGTGCTTCTGAAAACTTCACAAAAGTTGATTTGTTGAAATGTTGTTGCAATGAACAAGGTGAACCCAAATGCAGAACACAGGCACGGAGGTTGAGTTAGATGCAGTTGCGGGCGTGAGCGTTGAATGGCAAACAGCAGGGAGTGCAGGAAAGCAGGAGGCAGGCAGAACTTATCCTGACTTGGAGCATAGAAAGGGAAGCAGCAGCCAAAAATATTCTTAGCATGGAGAGACAGAGCGACATAGGTAAACCTCGGTACTGGAGTAAACTTGGAATCTTTATCTTGACACGGAGAGACAGAGTTTCATAGGTAAAACTCTGAACTGGAGTTGAACTTAGAAAACTTATCTTGACTCAGAGAGACTGAGTTGAGCAGGTAAATCTCGATACCGAAGCAAAACTTAGAACACACAATCCTAAACAGCCAGGAAACGTTAATTACCACACTGGCAAAACCAACGATCTGGCAACTAGTGAGTGCAATGCTGGGGTTCTTCTACTGCAGGTCTTGATGAAAACCAGGTGTGCTGCTATCAAAGGAAATCAGGAGAAAATGGGGAATTACCGATTGGGACTGTGACAAATGTTGAATAAATTTAAAATGAATATTAAGGAAATAATTCTGCCTAGCCTGCTGAGTGCTTCCAGCGATTTCTGTTTCTATTTGTGGGCATATGCTAGGTTGCTGAGGGAGGTTGGGGATGAAATGGCACAGGAATTTGTTATAATCTTCTAAGTATCTGTGGATACAGTGAATAGTATCAAGGAATTGCAAATTTTACACCTTCATTAAAAAAAAGTAAACATAAATTGGAGAAATGTAGATCTTTCAAGTTAACCTCTGTGATGGGAAAACTATGAAATACAATTATAAAGAGTAGTCATGTGGATAAATAAGGGTTCTTTAGAGAAAGCCAGCATTGTTTAGCTAAAGGCATATGAATGATTTTGCGAGTGTTTCTTTAAATTAAGGTAAGCAAGAGCGACTAGGTAGGAAGAGCTGAAGATGCAGTGTACTGTAGATGGATTTAGAAAGGTATTTTTGCAAAGGACTGCAAAATTGGTTTGGCATCAACATTGAAACCAATGTAATAAATGGGCCACTATGCAACATTGTCAGAAACTTGGCTAAGTGACAGGAAACAGAGAGGAGTATCGAACAGTTGTTGTTTGGTCTCATGGGAAGTGTACAGTAGTGTTCCATAGGGATTTATGTGAGGACCATTACTTTTCTTTACCTGTATTGATGACTTGTACTGGTGTGTATAAAGCACACTTCCAAATCGTGGATCACAGGGAAAATAGAAGCATAGAAAGCAGAGGATTTGGAAAGGATATTGACATGCTGGAAGAATGGGTGGATGCATGCCAGTTGAAATTCAATGCAGAAAAGTGCGAAGTATTACATATCAATAGGAAAAATGACGAGAGGAAATATAAACTAGAAGAATTCTGAAAGAGGTACTTAGGACTGAAAGGCCTTGGGTATATGGGTATGTGCTAAACCGTTAAAAGCAGTAAGGCAGTTTCAGGAAATGGTCACTGCACTTTAAACCATTTCTTATCATATTGATAACATTGTAAATACATGCTGATATTTATGTATTTGTGCACATTTTATTCTATATCTGTAGTATATTCTATATCATACATATTCTATATCCCCCATCACCCAGATGACGCAGTCTTTCCACTGCTGCCATCAGGTAGAAGGTACAAGAGCCTCAGGACTTGCACCACGAGGTTCATGAACAGTTCCTACCCCTTCACCAATGGGCTTATGAATAAAAAGGGATAATTACACTCACTTGCCCATCATTGAAATACCCCTACAATCAATGATCTCACTTTAAAGACACTTAATCTCATTATCTCATGTTCTTGTTATTTATTGCTATTTATTTATATTTGTGTTTGTACAGTTTGTTGTCTTCTGCACTCTGGTCGATTTTTCATTGATCCTATTTTAGTTGCTATTTTATAGATTTGCTGAATATGCCGGCAGGAACTTGAATATCAGGGTTGTATATGGTGACATATGTACTTTGATAGTAAAATTTACTTTGAACTTCAAGCTCTAACTTTATTCTTATACTTGATAATTGTTGAAAGTTTCCTTTCGTTGCACGTTGCACCCTGACCAACACCTCACGGCAAACTCCCAATACGTGTAAATATATATATGGTGAATAAAGATGACCTTGATCCTTGAAATTTTATTTATTGTTTTATTTATTAATGCAGTGTGGAACAGGCTCTTTCGGCTCAGCAACCCACTTATTAAATCCTGGAGGTATATAGGATCCTGGGCTTTATAAAGGCATGGACGACAGGAGTAAGAGAGATATGATGAACCTTCGTAAAATATTGGTTCGGCTCCGTCTGAAAAGATGTAAAGATGTCATAAAGAAGGTACAGAGGGGGTTTACTAAAATGATTGCAGGAATGAGTAACTGTAGTTATGTGGTTTGTTTTCCTTTGAGCTTGGAGATCTAGAGGACATCTCATACCGAAATTAACACTATGAATGGTCATTGGTACACTATCCAAGTACTAGTTTCCTTATGGGTCTGTTAGTTACAAGATTAGATTCCCAAAGCATTGCATTTGTACAATTGGAGGTCGTTTTCACTTCCACTCCTTGAGTGGCAGATTGTCGTAGTGATTGCTTGCCTGTTGCATAAGCTGACGGACTTCCATTTAGGAAGATTTCCATTGATCTGCTCTGCTATCTATTGCCCATTTGCTAATAGTGAAATAACTTCATTGATGTTTCTTTTCAATATGCAATAAAGCCCAGCGCTCTGAGAAAAAAAAAATCATATCTGCACCCAGTTTGAAGACTCTCATCCTGCCCTTTCCAGATGCCATGGGTTAATGGTGATTGGCAAAAGAACCAAAAGTGGTTGAGAAAACATTTTTTGCAATGCAAATGATGAAAATCATGTATCCACACCTCGTGGTTCTGTCAGGTGTCACGGCCTGGCATGGAGCCTCCAGAGCACAGGTTTGCATCAGGCAGCAGAGGATCACAGACTCTGTCAATTCCACCATGAGCACAACCTTGCCCACTGTCAAGCACATCTCCAAGAGGCAGTGCCTCAAGAAGTCGGCATCAATCATTAAAGACTCGCACCATCTTTGGCATGATGTATTAGCATTATCATGATCAGGGAGGAGGCATAGGAGCCTGATGATCCACTCTCATTATCTTAGGAACACCTTCTTCCCTCCACCATCAGATTTCTGAATGGTGCATGAACCAATGAGCACCACCTCATTAGTCCTCTTTTACACTATTTAAAAAAAATTACAGTAATTTTTATGTCTCGCATTTTATTGCTGTCATAAAATCACAAACCATGGCATTTGCAGTGATAATAAACCTGATTATGATTCTGATGTTAAGTCCACTTGGAGCTGGGAATATGGGTACTGTGGAGCCACAACTGCGATAGGAATGGGAGTAGGGACGTGGCTAGAACCAGAATCGGGGACTGGGTGTAGGATGTTATGCTGAATGTGTATGGAGCAGGAACTAGTATCTGGATTATGTGTAAGTATGGTGGTGAATCTGGGATGATAATGTATGTAGACATAGGGGTGGATGTGGAATGGTAACATGTAGGTTTGAGACTAGAACTCCGTATGGAGATATTTAAATGTGTAGGACTGGAACTTGAGGGGAATGTGTTTAGGTTTGGAGTGCATATAGATGTGGGACCAGAACTGGTATGAAAAAGGCCTGAGATTGGGAACCACGGGAATGTGGGTAATTTGCAGTTAGAGCCATCTGTGGCATTATGTTTTGTAACTTCAAAACATAAATCTAATTCCAAGGTAGACATGGGAGTCCAAAATGAGTGTCTAACTTTGAGTTCTCATTTGTATCACGTGGTACGTAGTGTGATGATGTGTATAATTAACACACTTTTATATATAACCCATAATTAATTATTTAAATGAAAAATAAAGCTTAAATTAATATATATATAGATACACACACACGATTACACAAATATTATATAAATGCTCAAATGCACAATGCTTTAAATACACAATGCTCCTCTGTGTTTAGCTATAAACTCCAACATAATATAAAATGCATCTCAACTATATACACACTGTATTGTATAATACACTACTATATACAGACATCCACAGCATAGTAAATTTTAAATTGTCCTATTCAGGCTTAAAGATTTAATCACTGTGCAAGATTTCATACTCCTGTGGGATAATGTATTTTCTGACAAAGAGGATCACTCTGCTGGGCAGGTGAGACTTGCGGCTGTACAGCAATTACAAGTTCTGGGGCATCCTCCCTGGTGGTTGATGGAGCTGACTCTGGGACTGTAGGAAGTGGTTCTGAAAGCAATAGCCAATTTTCTTCTCTAACAATTGACTCCGCTCTCCTCAAAAGTTTGATGCGTCATCTCCAGATAATATCAGACTCAATCGCCACTCTGTAGGAGAGTGGTCCAGTTCTGTCCTTCTGCATTCCTGCTTCTGATCACCTCTGTAGTTCCTCACCAGAACTGCTTGTCCAGGAGTGAAAATCAAACCTTGTTTAAGGTGTCTTCAATGTGTCTCAACTGTTTATCCTGTATCCTCCTTCTGAGATTGGATTTAAGGACATCCAAGCATGAACACAAGATGTGCCCCAGGAACAGGTTGTGGAATGTGTTGCATTATGATATACAAGGATGAAATCGGTGAGCTTCTTGTTTACTGTTAAGGTAGTGTGTTCTGCTGATGTTGTTTGCTCTGTGTTCTTTAGACTTTGGACAAAACTTTCTGCCAAGCCATTTGTAGCTGGGTGACATGGTGCTGATGTAATATAATTTTTTCTATTCATTTTTAGAAATGATTGAAACAGATCCCCTGCAAACCATGGTCCACCGTCACTGACTAAGTGTTCTGGAACACAGGTCCTTGTGAACAGGCTTCTCAACACATCAACAGTGTGCAAAGCTGTAGTCGTCACTTTGTAGCTGCATCCACTATAACCAAAAAATTTGTGTCAATGAATGGCAATCCAGACCACCAGACAAAGCTTTGAGCCAACATTTTCATTTTAACCACATCTAGATTACAGGCGTGTATCTCTTCCAATACTTTAGCTCTCAGCTCGGATGGTACGACCTTCAATCCCCACAAGGGGCAACCTCCATCAAGGGCAAGTTCGTCCTAGCTCTGGCAAAAACATGGAAACTAGTTTCCATTACACATTCCAGCGATTTTGGGTGGCCATCAAGAACTGAGACAGGATGGGATCTTCTCTGGTTTCTCTTTGGTCATCTTTGCCATAATCGGGGACCCTTGATTTGTTTTATGGAGAGTATGTCAAGAGGAGTGTCTCTTTTAGTATATTTTCTGGTACTTACTTTTCCAAGGATTAACAGAACAATCCATCAGCATTTCCGTGATTAGTTTTCTTCTTGAATTCAATCTTGTAATTGTGTCCTCCAAGAAACAGAGCCCATGCCTGCAGTTGCTGTTAGTCGAACACTTTTCTGTGGACTGAAAATCGAGACTAGAGGTTGATGATCAGTAACAAGGGTAACCTAGCTCCATTACAAGTACTGGTTGAAACATTTTATACCCCAAACCAGACTCAAGGCCTCTCTGTCATTCTGTGTGTAATTTTTCTCTGCAGCAGAAATGGGACATGATGCAAGGTCTATGGGGTGTTCACTTCCAACACTCATAATGTGTCACATAACTGCATCTCTATCATAAGGTGAGGGACCACAGGCAAGCTTCTGGGACAAGGTGGATCATAATGTGTCAGTACAGTGTCTGCTGCCACCAGTTTCACAGCTTTGTCCATTCCCATTTCTTCTCGACCTGCAGCAATGAGTGCAACAGGTGGAACACAGTAGCTAGGTTTGGCAGCAACCTGTTATAGTATTTGACACATCCCAAAAATTGCCAGAACTGTGGCATGTCTTTTGTTCTTGTGGCATCCACCACTGCTTGAATTTTCTCAGCACACTTGTGTGAGCCTGGTGCATCGACCGTGTGACCACGATAAGTGATGCTTGGTTTAAAGAATTCACACTTGTCATGTCATACTCCGAGCTGTAATCTTCTGATCTTTTTAACACTGTCTTGATGTTTTGGAGAAGTTACCTATCTTCCTTAGAATTGACAGTGATGTCATCCAGGTAACAGAGTGCCTGAACAACCTTGCAGCACCTGGTCCATGGCTTTCTGCCAGAGAGCAGGTACAGATGCTACTCCAAAAATAAGCCTATTATAGCAATTACACCCTCTGTGAGTGCTTTTGGTGAGAAACACTTTTGACTCTTTTTTCCATCTCCATCTGTAGGTAGGCCTCAGCTAAATCCACTTTGCTGAAGTGCTTATCTCCAGACTAGTTTGTATTGATTTACTTTCAGTACTGAGTTGATGGTAACCTGAAAATCACCAGAGATCCTGACAGACTCATTCTCTTGGTTACTGGGACCACTGACATTGCCCATGGGCACCACTCAATCTTGGAAATAATTCCTTCAGTCTCCATGCAATCTAACTCCTGGCTACTTTATGAAGGATGGTATTAGAAACCAGACAGGTTTTGTAAAACTTGGGTGCAGCAATTTCATTTAACACAATGTTACCCTTGATATGCTGAAGTTTTCCAATGCTGTCCTTGAACGTTGCTGTGGCATCATCCAGTATCTTTCCTAATTCACTTTCATATGGTAAATTGTGGATGGATTTCCAACCAAGTCATAGTGGTCTCAGCCAATCATGCCTCACAAAGTTGCTCCTTCTGTTTAGTTGCTGGAATCAGAGTGTGGACCAGAACAGAGTTGGGAAAGTGGTTGAAAGGGCTCAGAAAGGACAGAGGCAGTGGACAAGGGCTATTGAGCAAAAGAGCCTGATCTCCTTGTTCAAGCCCACATAGAAACTGGCAAGCAATGGTAGCATCATATTAAAATAGATCAGACGCAGGCAACTTCCATTCCACAATATAAAAACTGATTAGTCAGGAGCCTTGGGATAATCCAGTATTGCCAGATTGGAATTGAGACACAATGGGCACTTCTAAATTCAAGGGACAGGGCAAATCTGAAGAAGAATATTATCTTAATAGATTGAGCATCATCATTAAGATTGAGCTAATCTTCCTTCTCAAAACCCCTCCTGTGGAATTACTGAGCATCAGGAGCACAGCAAGTGTTATTGCTGTATTCATATAGAAGTTTCTCAACAGCCTACCCTTTCAGACACCTCCTGCTCGGTCCTCATTAGAGGCTGTATTGGTCATTTCATAGCTCTTGTCATCTTCACTGCTGAAGAAATTCCCAAGAAGAAGATAATTGTGACATTCAAAATGGGAAGAAATAGGTACATGAAGAAGTAGGGCTATGGGGAGGTTGTGGGGAAGTGGTGGGGGGGGGGAGGTGGATAAGATGGATTACTTTTGCAAAGACCAGCCATGGGCTCAAAGGATTGAAAGGTTTTCTCCCTTGCTGTAAGCTCACTGTGATTTTGTACAATTACTTCACAGGAGGGTAATCACACACACATTTTGACTTTTAGGTACATAAGGAGATATTAGGTGGATTTATGGAATGTCTTGAACTGGAACAGGGTGATACAGAAGTTGTGTAACAAAGGGACATGGGTTCAGAGGTTGAGATAAGAAAGAGGTTCATGCTGGCTGGATGTCATCAAATATGGAGCCTTTGCACAACCTTGGGCTTTGTTGGACATGTAACAGAAACATCAATACAATTATTTCATTGTCACCAGTTGGGCAATAAATTAGTGCAGTGGATCAACGGGATTCTAAGTGAAAGTCAGTAAGTTTCCATATGAACAACCAATCCATTAAACCAATTTTCCATTCAAGCAGTGGAAGTAAAAATGACCCCCATAACAATTTAGTCATTTAATCCCATCCAGAAGATCAGTAGCTGAACTTGGAATTGAGTGTGAAAGATCCTACAACTTCAGCAAAAATGCCAAAATATGTTAGGACGGTCTAACTACTCGTGCAGAAACCTTGGTGTTAAGTGTGCTGATATATTGGATCAATTTATTTTACTGCAAAACAGCTGCATACCCAGTACTTGATACTCCATGACTAAGTTTTAAAAAACACCGATGCAAAGTTATATTTTCACACAGGGAACGAACAGTTGGAGATGTTGATGTGCACTGCTTCGAGCAAAAATATCCACTGTGAAAAATTGAGCACAAGTATGTAAAAACTCAACTGCAAATATGAAAACATATGTCATATTTAAGTTTGCTGACGACACCACTGTCAATGGTCGAATCAAAGATGGTGACAAATCAGCATATAGGAGGGCGATTGAAAATCTGGCTGAGTGGTGTTGTTGTGACTGTGAGCAAAGTCACTGGAGAGACATTGAAGCTGGTGGATATAGAAGTCTTTATTCAGCAAACCAAGCAGCAGGCATCATACTGGAGATACACTCAGAAGAAAAGGCCAGCCCGACCCAATATTATGTGACATTTTTATATGCTAAAGATTAAAGGTACCAGCAGGACAATTCAGTATTCATAATGTATCTATCCACCATGCTTCCTTTGAAATATATATTATTTCCAAACGCATTCATCTTCACACCAACACTCCCAGACACCCAAAATGAATACTAATCCCCACTGACTCCGGGCCACATTCATGCATATGCAGGACTGCAAATCAAATGGAGTGTTTCTTTGTTTGCAATTTACCCCAGTCTGCAGCTCCAAGAATACCATTGTTCTGGGTGTGGTTTAAATTCAATCTACAATCTATGTTCAAATCTGAAGACTGATTGCTGTTGAAATTAATTTTTGCTATATACTTTAACTCCAGAATATGCCCTAATACTGCCACAACAACAACCCCTCCTTCAATGTCAACAAGGAAATGATCATTGAATACAGGTGGAGGAAACCAAAGGTCCAGGAGCCAGTGCTCATCAGAGGAGCAGAGGTGGTGAAGGTCAGCAGCTTTAAATGCTTTGGCATTAACATTTCAGAGGATCTGTCCAGGGTAATTTACAGTATATCATCCAAAACTCTGAGAAACTTCAATAGATATGTGGTGGAGAGAATACTGACTGGTTGCATCATGGTATGTTTGCACCAAAGCTCTTGCAAGAAAAAAACTACAAAAAGTAGTGGTTGCAGCCCCCATCTATTGAGCACGTTGACAGGGAGTGGTGTCACAGGAAAGCAGCATCCATCATTAAAGACCCCCACCATCAAGCCCATGCTCTCTTCTCTCTGCTGCCATCATCAAGGAGGTACAGGAGCCTCAGGACTCACACCAGCAGGCTCAGGAACAGTTATTACCCCTCAACCATCAGGCTCTTGAACAAGAGGGATTAACTTTACTCAACTTCACTCACCCCAACACAGAACTGTTCCCATAATCAATGGACTCACTTTCAAGGACTTTTCATCTCCTGCTCTCAATATTTATTGCTTAGATCACAGTTGTTCATTGATTCTATGGTTTTTCTTTATAGTTACTCTGAACCCACCACCTAGCATTCATCCACTTTTCTCGTAACTTCCTCAAAAAACTTAATCAGTTCATGTCTATCCAAATACTCTTACTTGTATATCTGGTTCTTTAGAATACCTTCCAATAACTTTTCCACCACAGATGTCGGACTCACTGGCCTATAATACTCTGGTTTATGTTTAGAGCCTTTCTTAAACATCAGAACAATATTGGCTATCCTCCCGTCCTCTGGTCCCTCTCCTGGCACTAAGGATGGTTTAATATCTGTGCTAGCGGCCCAGCAATTTCTGCACTTGTCTCCCGTAATGTTCAACAGAACACCTTGTCAGGCCCTGGGGATTTATCCATCCTGATTTGCCTCAGGACAGCAAACACCTCCTCCTCTGTAAACCGTATAGTGTCCATGAAGTTGACACCGCTTTGCCTCCTTTCTATAGACTCTGTGTCCATCTCCTGAGCAAATACAGAAGGAAAAAAATTTCCTCCACACATAGATTACCATTCTGATCCTCCAGAGGACCAATTCTGACCTTTGCAACCTTTTGATGTTAACATATCAGCAGTATCTTTGTCTGTCATGCCTTCTTTTAGCTCTCCTGATTTCTCTTGCTTTTCTTATACTCCATAAGCACTTCATTTGTTCCTACTTGCCTCTGCTTGTTATGTAATTCTGTTTTTTTTCTTAAACAGGTCCTCAATAGCTCCTGAAAACCAAGGTTCCCTACACTTGTTATCTTTACCGTTTATTCTGACAGGCACATACAAGCTTTCTACTCTCAAAATTACACTTTTGAGAGCTTCCCACTTAACAAGTACACCTGTGCCAGAAAACAGCCTGTCCCAATCCACACTTACCAGATAATTTCTGATAACATCAAAATTGGCCTTTGGCCTTCTCCAATTTAGAATCTCAGCCTATGGGCCAGAACTATCTTTTTGCATTATTTACTTTGCAAATAATGGCATTGTGATCACTAGATGCAAAGTGTTCCGCTTCACAAACTTTTGTCACTTAACCTGTCTCCTTCCCTAATAGTAGACCAATAATCACGCACTCTCCAAAGAGTCCCATGGAGTCATGGAGAAATACAGCAAGGAAACAGGCCCTTTCCTCCACTTAATCCATGTCAAGCATTAGGCACCCATTTACACTAAACCTGGATGAGTCACATTTTGGATTTTTCAACACATTCTTACCAATGCCATTGACCTTCTCACCTCCCCCTCCCCTGATTCTACAGCCCACCCCCTAATTTACAGAGTCTAATTACCCAACCAACGTGCTACTCTTTGGAATGTCATAGGCAGCCACAGCACCCATGGAAACCCATTGGGTCACAGTGAAGATAATGTAAGCTCCAGTCAAACAGCACTGGGGCTCAAAAGGTAACCTGAGACAGCAGTTCCCATCATTGAAATGAATTGAACTGAAGTAAGAGGAGTAAAATTTTTTTACGTTATGTCCCTGTCTGAATGTGCAATGTGCAAATTATAGTAATTTGTAATAAATAGTATGTACAGTAAGATATACAACAGGACAGTTAATATGCCTTGGAAATACAATCGTGTCAGCATGAATTAATCAGTCTGATGGCCTGGTGGAAGGTGTTGTCCCAGAGCCCGTTGGTCCTGGCTTTAATGCTGCGGTACCCTTTCCCAGTTGGTAGTAGTTGGAACAGTTTGGGGTTGGGGTGACTTGGGTCCCCAATGATCCTTCAGGCCTTTTTTATGCACCTGTTGCTGTAAATGTCCTGAATAGGGGTAAGTTCACATCCACAGATGCACTGGGCTGTCCACAACACTCTCTGCAGAGTCCTGTGATTGAAGGAAGTACAGTTCCCATACCAGGCAGTGTTGCTGCCAGTCAGGATGCTCTCAATTACACCCCTATAGGAAGTGCTAAGGATCTGGGGACTCATGCTGAACTTCTGCGACTGTCTGAGGTGAAAGAGGCGCTGTTGTGCTTTTTTCACCACACAGCCCATATGTACAGACCAAGTGAGATCCTCAGTGACATGTATACTGAGGAACTTGAAGCTGTTCACTCTCTCAACCGCAGATCCATTGATATCAACAGGGGTGAGTGTGTCTCCGTTCCTCCTGTAGGCCACAACCAGCTCCTTTGTGGCGACACTGAGAGAGAGGCTATATTCTTGACACAAGTGTGTCAAAGTGATTACTTCTTCTCTGTAGGCTGCCTCATTGTTATTTGAGATAAGACCAATCAGTGTGGTCTGATTAAATCTGCAAATTTAATTAGCTCTTTATGTAAAGGACCTGGAAGGGTTTGCTTCAGAAAACTGGACACCTGGTAGGTGATTTGAGTTGAATTTGTAAAGTATTGAAGAGATAAATTGTGTTGATATGGACAAATTTTTTCCAGTTTATGAGTGACAGAGGATCACCTATCAGTCTTCAGTAAGGACAGAACTAAGTTGTGTGTTTCATAAATAAGTCATGGGTTTCATCTTCTCCTGGAGAATAGAGGGCCTATAGGTTAGGCTTCTTACACATACCGTCTAAGCTGATTCACGTGTGCCTTCCAGAGAAGAGACTTGTTTCAGGACAGGACAAAGATCATTCTGCATTGAAAGTAAACATCCTGCTGCATTCCCATGGTCTTGGTCACTTCTCAGGGAAAAGACTTCCCTAAATTTTCTCTCCTAGAGTTATGTACTGGTTTTATTTATTCTTTTCACATCCCAGGAGAATTCTCGAAGACCCGAATTCCAAGGAAGAATTCAGGAGTGCTAAGACTTTATTTCTTGGAGCATAAGAAACAGTAGATGACCTTATAGAGCAGTATAAAACTATGAGGAGTGTAGATGAACTGAACGCATCTATCTTTTCTCTCCCCCAACAAAAAAGAATCTAAATAAAAGGGCATGGGTTTATGTCACAGGTGAAAGGTCTAAAAGGGACCTGAGGGGCAACGTCCTCATACAGAGGGTGATAGAGAAATAGAGGGCAAGCTGCCAGATAAAGTGGTTGAGGCAAGTCCAATAACATCATTCCGAATACTTTTGGACAGTTACATGGATAGGAAAATTTCAGAAGGATGTTGGCAATCATGGGCAAATGTGACTAGCTAAGATAGCAACCTTGGTCAGCATGGAGGAGTTGTTTGGAAGGACTTGTACCTACATAGTCTGCGCAGATGGGAATAATATGTTTCAGGATGTTGGAGGTACTACAGTTAGTTAAGGTTAGCAGTGGCATGGTTGCATAGCATTTAGTGCAACACTTTACAATGCAATTGACTTTGACTACCACTCTTCACCTCTGAAAATGTATTGCTGATTTAATTTAGAGTGCAGCTCTGAATATTGGGTTCCCTAAAGCTGTGAATCCCAGACCAGACAATGCTGATTAAAATTTATTTGGATATCTTGTGGTGTGGATGCGAATGGGGAGGTATGAAGGTTGTATGCAGTTTCAAAGAAAGTATTGTCCATACATTGTAAGTATGAAATTAACCTTTGATGTTTGGCATATAAAATATCAAGCCCCTCATTGGGCCAGCCAGTCCTTTCAACAGAAAGTGTCTCCATATGATGCCTGCTGTACCTTGTTTTATCAAATAAAAAAGCTGCTTTGTACCTAGAAGTACTTCTCTCCAGTGACTTCATTCACACAACAACACTCCCAAGTCCCTTTGCACCTCAGATTTTTGTACTTTCTCTCCACTTAGAAAACAGTCAACACTTTCATTTCTTCAACCAAAGTGCATGGCCATTCACTTTCCAATATTGTAATCCATCTGCCATTTCATTGCCCATTTTCCTAATCTGTCTAATTCCTTCCGTATCCTCTCTACTTCCTCAAAACTATCTGCTCCTACACCTATCTTCATATCAACTGCAAACTTTGCAACAAAGCCATGAATTCCATCATCCAAATCATTGACAAAACTTCAAAAGAATTGGTCCCGACACAGACTCCTGTGGAACTCCAGCAGCCAGACAGACAAGGCTCCCTTCATTCCCAGAATTTGCCTCCTGCCAATCAGCCACTGCTTTATCCATGCTAGAGTCATTCCTGTAATACCATGGGATTGTACCTCGCCAAAAAGCCTCACGTGTGACACCTTGCCCAAGGCCTTTTGAAAATCCATGTACACAACATCGAGTGATTCTCCTTTGTCTATTCTGCTTGTTACTTCTTCAAAAAATTCCAACAAATTGGTCAGGCAAGATTTTCCCTTGAGGAAATCAAGCAGACTACAACCTATTTTATCATATTTCTTCAAGTATCCTGAGACCTTATCCTTAATAATCGTCTCCAACATTTTCCCAACCACTGAGGTCAGACGAACTAGCTTATTGATTTTTTTACCAACAGAGCAAAGTTGCCCCCCTGCCTTCCTGCCTGTCCTTTTGATATAATATGTATCCTTAGACATTAATAATGTCTAAGTTATAATCCAGTTATAATCTTCTTTCAGCCTACAACATCATACCTGTCAATCTGCAATTGTGCTGCATGCTCATCCACCTTATGTCATAGCCTACTCTTTCTTATTGTGCAAGTTTTTTTTTCCTTGGGAGACCTCAAAAACTAGAACTAAAAGTAAATGCCTGGCCTCAATGATAGCTGGTTCATCAGCTATAGGCTTTCCTGTGTTCCATGTCTAGAATCCCCGTGTGATTAATTTCGTGAAATGCCTCAGTTAAACAACTCCAGTTGCTCTGAGTTATCTGTGAAAAAGCAGAATATCTACCCAATAAAGGATCCTGCACACAACTTATTCCTTCGCAAGCCCCCCAGAAAGGAGACTGCAAAATAAGATAGTACAATGTTCTGGCATAAATTGTGAAGCAGACATTCCTTTAGTGATTGAAATTCAGCAGTGGCTAGCACTGTCCTTGTCTCAACAAAAGTTGATCTATGTCTGGAAGTCTACAGTTCACCCATTCTCAGGGGAAATACCAAGGTCGGACAAGTAGGCTTTAGGTCAGTGTTGGTTAAAGGTAACAAAAATGCATTAATTTATGAAAGATTATACTAAGATCAGAGGGAAGTCTGGCTTTCCAGACAGCCTTTATAAAGGAGAACGTCAAGTGCTCCCCCAGCTGAAGCCCTTTGAGGACTGAATGAAAAATGCAAACAGCTGCAGAACGCATGTAGCTTCAGTCCCTCATCACAAAAGGGTGACACATGTGCCAGTCCTTAGAACTAGAATTGGTTTATAACTGTATAAAACCTTTAAAACAAAATTAAAATCAAAGGCAGAGGAAATGCGAACCTGTTGCAGCACGGAGAGTGATGCCGAAACATACAGCCGTGATTTTCAGCAGTGTAACTTCTGGTAACAAGCTAACTGTTAGATGGATGCCTAGGTGTGGCAGGCCTTCATGGTCAGGTGACCCATGTAAGTCAAAAGACGTGGAAAAGTGCAATGGGTAAGCATTGACTGTTGAAGACACAGGGCAGTGTTGTAGGTGCCACGAAAGAAATAGGTTGGTCAATGCGTCATTGCTGACTGGTTGGTGGAATGGAGGTTTCAGTCAGCTTGGTTTGTGATCAACATGGCAACCAGTGAACAACACACTGCCCTGCTATGAGGAATGCACTAACTGACAGCAAAGCAACTTTGCAAGAGAAAAAAATGAGAACATTACTTAAGGAACTGCCAGTAGATCTTAAGTGTTTCTTGGCAACAAGGGATAGTAATTAGCTAATTATGAACCAATGCTTTACCTCACTTCACTGCACAGCAATCTGCTTCCAACTTCAGCCTCTGTTCTTGGTTACGCACTCCTGGAACATGTTGCTTCATCGTGCCTGTGACACTTCAATGTCTTAGTCCTAATTCGGCAGTAATTGTGTTGAATGAACCACATGATGCCAAGCAGTTCTCCCTACAGGAAGTCATTGCCTGCAGCCCCACCGCTCACCCTCCCTAGATACCCACACTTCTATTAAAAGAACAGTTCTGACTGCCCTGTGGAGTTCAGTAGCATGAACCAAATGGCAGCATACTCTGAATGGTAGCATTCTCAAGGCAGTGCAGTGAAGAAAAGCTTCAGCCAGCTGACAAAAACTTAGTTAGGGGATTTTCTTGAATGTAAAACCTGTCATTGAATTCATTAGCATTTAAAAAATCATTGGCACTGCATATTGCTAATGTAAAAAAAAGCTTTTCATGATCTTTAGAGCAGAATTGTGCCATTCTGTTTCTTAAACCTTTTACAGTACTTAGATCACAACTAACCCTCACTTCAATCACATTGTCCTGTCTTTGCCTCACTATTCCTTGACACTCTCTCCCCTACCCCCTTAATATCTTCTAATCTAAGTTTTGAATATTTCATTTTAATTAACATCCATGGTCTTCTGGATTATATACCTCAATTTTACATTTTATTTTGTATGACAAATCACATTTTGATGAAGTGATAACATTGCCAGAGGCATACACGTCACAAAACATGATGACTACATTGATCTCATGTAATGTGAAGCTAAGTAATGTAAAATTCACGTTAACACAGTTATTCACTATCAGTGCAAAAAAAAGAAGCCTTGCTTTATTGTCTCTGTGGTATTATGACCTTCTTTCTAAAATACTGAAAGAACGCAGCTTTCATTTTATTAAATACAATTACATAACTACGTAGATGCTCAGTGTTTCATGAACACATACATTTTTACTGCAGTACCAGAACCGCATTGCCATAATCTTGGACATTGATTCATCAGTTGGTATATAGTTAGTAAGTAAGTAAGTACAAAAAAATGTAATAACATTTGCTTTTCAAGTAGACCCATCTAATGTTTTGCGATATAATGCTACTGGGTCTGCAAATATAACCAAGCCAAAGATGTAGTCTCATAAGACAGGAAACCTAGCTTGAGCAGCATTCATTACAAACAGTCATTAAAGTGCATTGGGGAAATTTAAAGACAACCAAAGTGACATAAAGAACATACAAAGAGAGAATACAATGGGAAAATCGGTGGAGGATATCTGGCATGTAATTTTTCTGACTTCTTCTCTGTAGGCTGCCTCGTTATTATTTGAGATTACAGACAGACAGACATACTTTATTGATCCCGAGGGAAACTGGGTTTCGTTACAGTTGCACCAACCAAGAATAGAGAGGAAAAATAGCAAAATAAAAACCAGAAATAATTAAATAATAATAAGTAAATTATGCCAAGTGGAAATAAGTCCAGGACCAGCCTAATGGCTCAGGGTGTCTGACCCTCTGAGGGAGGAGTTGTAAAGTTTGATGGCCACAGGCAGGAATGACTTCCTATGACGCTCAGTGTTGCATCTCGGTGGAATGATTCTCTGGCTGAATGTACTCCTGTGCCTAACCAGTACATTAGGCCAAACATTGCAGTATCATCAGAAAATTTAATTAGTAAATTGGAACAGTGGGTGGCAACACAGTCATGGGTATACAGAGAGAAAGGAGAGGGCTTAGGACACTGTTCTGAGGGGCACCTGTGTTGAGGGTCTGAGGGGCAGATGTGAGGGAGCCCACTCTCACCACCTGCTGGCGACCTGACAGGGAGTCCAGAATCTAGCTACACAAGGCAGGGTGTAGGCCTAGGTCTCTGAGCCTCTTGTTGGGCCTGGAGGGAATTATGGTGTTGAGTGCTAAACTGTAGTCCAAGAACAGCATTCTCACATAAGCGTCCTTCTTCACCAGATGTGTAAGGATGGTGTGTAGAGCTGCGGCTATTGCGTCATCTGTCAATTGGTTGAGTTGGTAGGCTAATTGTAGGCGAATTCCGATCTACACCTGCCAGATCTCTTCTGATGCCATCAAAATTGACTCCTCATGTGGAAATTGATTATTACACTTCAGGTTGAGGAAAGTTTCCATGGTTAAACTGGGGGAATGGTCACTTGGTGAAATTTAGATATTAAATGTGAGCAATAATGAAATGAGGTAGATCAATGTTTGACCAGCAACAGGGCATTATTCACTTAACCCCACCCACAAAGCTCATATTCTTTTTGTGTATTGAGCACACTTCAGACACTGGTTGGTTGATATTAGCAGGTTCTTTACACTTTCCAAGGGTAGTCCTCTTCAACGTCTCTTTCCTTTCAAGGTTGATGAGGTCCTGTCAGAGTCCATGATTTTCCAGCTGCACTGAAACTGCAGGTCCTCACATACGGCCCTGTGTTTTTGATACCTTCTGGACTGACCTGGAAGATGTGTGCCTTTGGGGTGTGGCCCCATGACCTACTCAATTCCTCACAGTTGTTGCCAACTGTAACGTCGCAGGAGATTGAAACTTTGAGACAGCAGTGTGCCCTGCTGTTGATGTAAGCGATGCTGCAGACTGGAACACTGAAACAGCAAGCCTATGAGAAAGCTTTTTGGAGCAGTGTGGGCTTGAGCCCAATAGGGGATCAATTATTCTGGATTGGGTGCTGTGCAATAAACCAGAATTGATTAGACAACTTAAGGTAAAACAACCCTTAGGGACAAGTGATAATAATATGATCAAATTCACCCTGAAATTTGAGAAGTAGAAGCTAAAGTCAGATGTATCCTTATTACAGTAGCATAAAGGGAATTACAGAGGCATGAGAGAAAAGCTGGCCAGAATTGATTGGAAAAGAACACTGGTAAGGATGACGGCAGAGCAACAATGGCTGGAATTTCAAGAGGTAATTCGAAAGGCACAGGCTATTGTTACGAATGTGCCACAACTCTGAGGGGCCGAAGGGTACAAAGTAGCCCCCTCCTTCTTGAGAATCGCAAGATCGCTATTGATTCAGGTCGGGGACCCAGGAAATGAGAGAGAATCCTCAAGGTTTTTGGAATGTGTCCTGGCCTCAGCAAGACAAAGCCACGGATAATGGCCATTGTCTCTTGGAGATGGAATTGTGTATTGAGTACTGTACTATTCATTGAAGCCCTCAGGGAATGAACAGAGGGGGCTGGTTGAGGGATGGCATCATCCCAACCTGATTGACATCTGAGACCCCGTGAGTAAGGATAAAAGAGGGTCTGGGGAACAACCCCTTTAGATGCCCCAGGAGAAACGCTCGAAATCCCGTGACAGCGTTTAATAGCGACAGCCGGTGGAGGGCTCACGTGTGTCCTTTTCCCTTGCCTGGGAAATGGCGGGCTCGCCTCGGAAGAACGGCTTTAGCTAAAGGACCGGCTACACCAACGGAACTCTTGAAGGATCAAAATCATAAAAAGGAAAAGCTGGCAAATTTCTAAAAATCTCTCTTGACTCCAACCAAAGGCTGCAGCCTGAATGAACTGAGTGACTTATATATTTCCATCGGACAATACATTATCCCCTAGGCAACGATAGAGCTTATTTCTTATTGATTATTATTATACCTGCACTTTTAGATTTAGTATTGATGACATATATTATCTGTATGTTTGCATTGATATTATTTTTGTGTATTTTTACAAATAAATACTGTTAAAAATAGTACCATCAGACTTCAACGGACCTCTCTATCTTTGCTGGTAAGTGACCCTGTTACGGGGTTCGTAACAACTTGGGGCCTCGTCTCGAGATTTGATACCAAATTGGAGGGCCAGTGAATCGGGCTTGTAAGTCCAAACTTGGATCTGGTTGCACGGGTAGCCAGACGGGAAACCAGCAAAGATGGACGTGAATGAATTTATAGAAAACCTGACTCTGGAGGCTCTAGAGGCGGCCACAAAGTTGGACTTGATAAATATTGCGAAAGGCCTAAACCCCGCAGAGGTGAGGTTGTCAATGAAAAAGCGGGAGGTGCGGAGAGCCATAACTCAGTATCATATTGTGAAGAAGGTGTTTTTGGCTGAGGTATTGGAAAATATCCTTGAAAAGGTACCCGCTAGTGGGACGGCTCAGTTAGAGTTGGAAAATTGAGGCTGGACGCGGAACAGAGGAAGAGGGAGCATGAGCTCCAGCTAAAGGAGTTAGAGCAGGAAAGAGCTGAGAAACAAAGGGAGCATGAAATTCAGTTAAAACAGCTGGAAGCAGCTGAAAAGGAGAAGGAAAGGGCCGAGAAAGAGAGGGAGGTGGAGAAACAGAGGCAACATGACTTGGATATGGAGAAGTTAATGCAAGAGCGAAGAGTTCAAGGGTCAGACCGAGAGGAGTGGTTTAATGTTAGTCGGGAGTTTAGGTTAGTACCTCCATTCGAGGAAACGGAGGTTGATAGTTATTTCTTGCATTTTGAAAAGGTGGCAGTGAGTCAGAACTGGCC
This sequence comes from Hypanus sabinus, assembly GCF_030144855.1. NCBI lineage: Eukaryota > Metazoa > Chordata > Chondrichthyes > Myliobatiformes > Dasyatidae > Hypanus > Hypanus sabinus. The sequence continues at coordinate 99,247,960 of NC_082718.1, forward strand.
CAAAGAGCAATGGGTGGTGTTGTTACAAAGTGTGTTAAAAGGGAAGGCACAACGGGCATGTGCGGTGTTGTCCATGGAGGAGGAAGAGTCTGAGAATTATGAGAAAGTAAAGGAGGCCATTCTTTGGACCTACGAATTGGTACCTGAAGCCTATAGACAAAAGTTCAGAAATTTTAAAAAGGGTGGAATCAGACATATACCGAGTTTGCCGATGAGAAGGGTGTGCTCTTGGATCATTGGTGTGCAGCAGAAATAGTGGACGAAGATTTTTGGCGTCTCAGGGAGTTAATTCTGATTGAGAAATTTAAAGGTTGTGTTTCGGATGATATCCGGATGTATTTGAATGAGAAGCCGAATAAGTCCATCTCCGAATTTGCTAGGTTCTCAGATGAATATGCCCTAACCCACAAGACAAAGTTTTCCTCGAATAAAAGTTACCAGAGAGACCGTGGGAATGGTAGAGAAAGCCCGGCGGCTGAGGCAGAGGTCCCGCTGGGAGCTAGTGGTAAGATTGAGGAGGAGAGGCAAGACAGCAGGAGAGTTCCTGGCTTGACCTGTTTTAATTGTGGAAAGGGGGGACATCTTGCATCTAGGTGCCTTGCTCCGAGGAAGGAGACAGGAAAATGGAAAGCAGCAGTCCCTATAGGATGTGCTGTGGTGATCAGTAAATCGACGAGAAAGCCCCAGGTAGACAGTGTACGAGAAGGGTCTGAGAAATGTATTTCAAAAGAAACCGTGTCTGTGAGGGAGGGAGACACACCAGTTCCAGTGCAGATCTGGAGAGACACGGGAGCTGAATTGTCATTGATTAGCAGTAAGGTACTGGATTTTGGTCGCAAGACGGGAATGGTAGCTTTGAGAGGAATAGGAAAAGGGACAGAAGTGGTGCCCTTACATAGGATCATTATAAATTGTGAGCTGGTATCTGGACCAGTTGAAATAGGGGTGCAATCAGAATTCCCAAGAACTGATGTGGACGTCCTTCTTGGTAACGATTTAGCCAGTGGTAAGGTTTGGTCAGCAATGAAGCTGACGAGCCAGCCTGTGAGTGTTGAGGTCCTGCCCCTAGATTCCAAGATCTATCCCGCATGCGAGATCACTCGCAGCATGTTGAGAAAGGCAGCTGAGAACAAGAGCAGTTTAAATCCAGCCAGTATCGATTTGGCCGAGACGTTTTTACCGACCCTGTACCATGAGGGTTTAGAGGGTGGTAAAACAGAGAATAGTAAAGTGAAAGAGTGTAAGGGAGAGGAGGTAGTCCTGCCCTTAGCCAGGAGAAAATTTATAGAGGCACGAAGTAAAGATGAGAAACAGATAAGGCTATTAAAAGGTCCAGAGTTGGACATGGATGATCTGTCTGGTTTGGCAGAACTGTTTGAAGAAGTTGGAAATTCTAAAGGTGTTCCCGATAATGAAATGAGGGCAGTCCTAGATGAAAAGGATTGCATTACCTTGAAGAAGTCTGCTGGGTTGGCAGATGAGGTTGTTTCAGCCCGTGGGGTTGAGTTTACTCCGGAAGGGAGTTGCCCAGAGAGTAGCTGGGAGGATCAGGGGAACTTAGAATTTGAAAAGGGTACTGGTATTGAAAGCCTGGAAGAGGCAAATGTCCCATTTAAGTGTGTTCAAGATGTGGATGCACGTGGTACTGAACCTAGTAATGAAGCTCAGAAAAAGTCTGAGGTATTTGATTCAGTTGAAAAGGAATGCAGTCCTTGTGGGTCAGATGGACTTGGTTCAGTGGAAAAAAGGTTAACCTTGGTAATAGTGGGAAGTGAGAATTCCCAGTTGTTTGTGTTCGAAGGTGTGTTAGAAGTTAGTGAGGAGATAAAAGGTGGTGAGGTGAATATTATTATTGAAGGAAAAGGGAAAAGTGTAGTTCCAACATTGAATGAAGAGAATTTAAAGTCTGGATTGATGTCAGAAGCAGCAACCAGGCTACAGGGACAATGGCTTGTTAACACGGTGCCTGCGAATCAATTACAGTTTGATTTGGAATGTAAAGGTGCCCCACAAGCTATTGTTATTCAAGAGTGTGGGGTGAGAAAGCAGAATTCGAAATGCTGTTTGAACAACAGGGATCACTTGCAGATCATAAATTGAGAACTAATAGCATGAAGGGTCCTGAAGAGAAAACTAGCATCTTGCTTAAACTTAAAGAATTGTGTGGAAATTCGGAAAATGCTCTAGGTTTGGAACAAATTGTTGATAAAATAACTCCCATGAAAGGAGCAGGCGAAAGCCTATTCCCCACTGGTGCACAAGCTCGCCACGTGGGAGTTAACTGGAAAAGGGGTGAGGGTTGACGGGTTGCCATTTTTAATAGCAGGATCCAGTTTTAACAGATTTCGACAAAGCATGTGAATAATAAAGACAACCCCCATGAAGTTTGACTGTTCAGTTTGAAAGTAAAATAAAGATTAGCATTTGCATGAACTTTTGTAGTATACATGTAAGCTAAGATCACAACTCCAGTTTTTGTTTGCTGAAGAAAAGGAATAAAAATAGGAGGTTAGCAAATTGGAGTCTGATGCTACAAGACTTTAGTAAGGTACAAGATGTTGAGATATTAAAGGAAGGGACAATGTATTCGTTAACTGTTTAGATGCTGAATTTAATGTATAACTGTATTACTCTGTAGTGAAAAAAAACTTTTGTATTGTGTTAGATTCTAAAATCCTGTAAGACTCTGTATTAATTCATTTTTACCGATGGTAAAAAAGCTTTGAAGGAAGGGGGTGTTACGAATGTGCCACAACTCTGAGGGGCCGAAGGGTACAAAGTAGCCCCCTCCTTCTTGAGAATCGCAAGATCGCTATTAATTCGGGTCGGGGTCCCAGGAAATGAGAGAGAATCCTCAAGGTCTTTGGAATGTGTCCTGGCCTCAGCAAGACAAAGCCACAGATAACGGTTATTGTCCCTTGGAGACGGAATTGTGTATTGAGTACTGTACTATTCATTGAAGCCCTCAAGGAATGAACAGAGGGGGCTGGTGGAGGGATTGCATCATCCCAACCTGATTGATATCTGAGACCCCGTGAGTAAGGATAAAAGAGGGTCTGGGGATCAACCCCTTTAGATGCCCCAGGAGAAACGCTCGAAATCCCTTGACAGCGTTTAATAGCGACAGCCGGTGGAGGGCTCACGTGTGTCCTTTTCCCTTGCCTGGGAATTGGCGGGCTCGCCACAGAAGAATGGCTTTAGCTAACGGACCGGCTACAGCAACGGAACTCTCGAATGATCTAAATCATAAAAAGGAAAAGCTGGCAAGTTTCTAAAAATCTCTCTTGACTCCAACCAAAGGCTGCAGCCTGAATGAACTGAGTGATTTTTATATTTCCATCGGACAATACATTATCCCCTAGGCAACAATAGAGCTGATTTCTTATTGATTATTATTATACCCGCACTTTTAGATTTAGTATTGACGACGTATATTATCTGTATGTTTGCAATGATATTATTGTAACCCCCTGAGTCGCCTCAGGCTCGCTCAGCTCATTCTCGTCCAGGGGGAGCAGCCTTCGGCCCCGCCAAACTGGGTAATCAGCTGGTGTGGATGCTGTGTGATGTCCCCACCTCGCCCAAAAACAGACAGTACACCATATGCGATTAAATGAGTACAATTTATAAAGGTTACTATAACTAAGTGATTAATAACGATACAGTATATATGAAGAAAAAAATAAAGAAAAGGCACCAAACTTATCAAAGTCCAAACCACTTCGTGCGCAACCGTTGGAGCTCAATTACTGAAGTCTTCTGGCCACCATTCGATCCCCTCCGAACTCCTCGACTCACAGCTTAGGACCATCCGATGTGGTCAACCAAGCACATCTAGCTTCATCCCCCCTCCTCGGAGCACCTCCTGGCCTTGGACCCCCGCTTGGGGTCCGTTCCTCGCCCAGCTTATAGCATCGCGTCCTCTCTCTGTCACCCCCTCGCGCCGATCTGCCCAAAAGCCCGCCAACAATAGCTTACAGACTCAGAAGAAAGAACAACATTAATCCCAATTGGTTTACAAAGGAATACAATTCTCGTTATCAGTAAACTTTAACCCAAACAAGCTTCCAGCACCCTCTCGCAACAAAGAAGCATTCCTACTTTTAACAAAACAAAGAAGCCATTTTGATTACATACACAGTAACAAAGAAAAAAGAAGAAAGCCCCTTTACATTATTTTTGTGTATTTTTATTAATAAATTCTGTTAAAAATTGTACCATCAGATTTCAACGGACCTCTCTATCTTTGCTGGTAAGTGACCCAGTTATGGGGTTCTTAACACTATATACATCCCAAAGAGGAAGAGGTATTCTAAAGTAAAGATAACACAACCATGGCTGATAAAAGAACTCAAAACCAACTTAAAAACCAAAGAGAGGACATGTAGTAGAGCAAAACTTACTGAAACATTAGAGGATTGGGTAGCTTTTAAAAACCAACAGAAAGTAACTTAAAAAATTTAGTTTCTTCAGATGCATAAAGTGTACAAGAGAGTCGAGAGTGGATATGGGACCACAGGAAAATGATGCTGGAGAGGTAGGGTAATGGGTAACAACAAAATAGCGGATGAACTGGGTAGGTATTTTGCATCAGTCTTCACTGTGGAAGACACTAGCGGCATGGTGGAAGTTCCAGGTGCTGGGGGTCATGGAGCGTGTGAAGTTACCATAACTAGATAGAAGGATCTTGAGAAACTGAAAGGTCTGAAGGTGGATAAATCAGTTAGACCAGATAGTATATGAACCCCAGAGTTCTGAAAGAGGTGGATGAAGAGATCGTGAGGGCATTAGTAATGATCTTTCAAGAATAACTCAATTCTGGAATGGTTGCAGAAGACTGGAATATTCCAAATGTCAATCCACTCTGCAAGAAGGGAGAAAAGCAGAAGAAAGGAAACTATAGGCCAGTTAGTCTGACCTCAGTGGTTGGGAAGATGTTGGAGTCAATAAGGATGAGGTCTCAGGATACTTGAAGGTACTTGATTAAATAGGCCACAGTCAGCATGGTTTACTCAAGGGAAAATCTTGCCTGACAAAACTTTTGAAATTCTTTGAAAGAAGGATAGACATAAGAGAATTAGTTCATAAACACGAGGAAATCTGCAGATGCTCACATTGTGTACTTGCATTTTCAGAAGGCCTTTGATAAGGTGCCACACATGAAGCTGCTCAACAAGCTACAAGGCCATGATATTACAAGAAAGATTCTAGCAGTGGCTGATTGGCAGGAGGTGAAGAGTACGAATAAATATCTGGCTGCCAGTGACTACTGATGTCACTGGGGTCAGTGCGAGGACCAACTACTTTACGTTATATGTCAATGATTTGGGTGATGGAATTGATGGCTTTTTTCAAGGTTTGCAGACGATATGATGATAGGTGGATGGGCAGGTAGTTTTAGTGAGGCTACAGAAGGACTTAGAGAGATTAGGGGCATGAGCAAAGAAATAGTAGATAGAATACAGTGTTGGGAAGTGTATTGTCATACGTAGCAGAAATGAAAGGGTTGACTATTTTCTAAGTGAAGAGAAAATACGAAAAACAGAGACACAAAGGGACTTGAAAGTCTTGTGCATGATTCCCTAAAGCTTAATTTTCAGGTTGAGTCTGTGGTGAGGAAGGGAAATGTGATATTTGCAATCATTTCAAGCTGATAACAGTATAAAAGCAAGAATGTAATGTTGAAAATTTAGAGAGCTCTGATGAGACCTCACTTGGAGTATTGTGAACAGGCTTGGGCCCCCTTATCTTAGAAAGGATGTGCTGAAACTGGAGAGGTTTCAAAGGAGGTTCACAAAATGATTCCAGGATTGAACGACTTGTCATATGAAAAGCATTTGATGGCTCTGCGCTGGTATTCGCTGTAGGTCAGAAGAATGAGGGGTGACCTCGTTGAAGCAGAGCGAAAGGTGAAAGGATTTGATAAAATGGATGTGGAGAGGATGTTTCCTATGGTGGGAGTGTCTAAGGCCAGAGGACACAGCCTCAGAATAGAGGGGTGTCATGTCCTTTTAGAAAGGAGATGAGGAGGTATTTCTTTAGCCAGAGAGAGGTGAATCTGAGGAATTCTTTGCTATAGGCAGCTGTGGAGGCCAAGTCCTTTTGCATATTTAAGGCAAAGGTTGATAGATTCTTGACTATCCAGGGCATGAAAAGATATGGGCAGAAGGCAGGAGAATGGGGCTGAGAGAAAAATTAGATCAGCCATGATGAAATGGTGGACTCAATGGGCCAAATGGCCTAATCCTGCTGCAATATCTTATGGTCTTACATGACCTAACCCCAAATACACCCTAACAGTTGTCATTTTACCGTCAGCAGCTTTTAGTGTATTCTGAACAATGACAACAACATTTATAAACATTTATAAAGCATCTTTCATCTCATAATGCATGAAAATGAACTTCACTTGAGGCCTATTAAACAACATTGGTCAATGAGACACATAACTTGAAATTAGGACAAGTCGGCCACTGATTCGATCAATGAGAGAAGCTTTATTATAGGAGATGAGAAGTGCAGGAGGCCAGGAATTTCAAGGAGAATTTCAAAGCATGGCACATTTGAAAGGAACTAGAGGGAGAACAAGGAAGGATTTGAGTAATTGCATTTAAAGTTTACTTTACTTTACTTTCTTGTCACCAAACAATTGATACTAGAGCGTACAATCATCACAGTGGTATTTGTTTCTGCACTTCGCGCTCCCTGAATTACAAATCAAAGTAAATATAATAAAAATTTAAATGATAAATCATAATTAGAAAATAGAAAAGGGGAAGTAAGGTAGTGCAAGTCAGGTCTGGATATTTGGAAGTTATGGCCCAGATCTGGGTCAGGATCCGTTCAGCAGTCTTATCACTGTTGGAAAGAAGCTGTTCCCAAATTTGGCTGTACGAATCTTCAAGCTCCTGAACCTTCTCCCGGAGGGAAGACGGACAGAAGTGTGTTGGCTGGGTGGGTCGTGTCCTTGATTATCCTGGCAGCACTGCTCAGACAGCGTGCGGTGTAAAGTGAGTCCAAGGATGGAAGATTGGTTCGTGTGATGTGCTGGGCTATGTTCTTTCTTTCTTTTTCAATCTTTTTATTAAATTTCATATATAAAAAAAAACAACACAAAATAATGAATAGATTACAGATTCAATAAACTTGAGATTACATTAGTAATAGGATAATAATATCCTATTAAAACATCCATCAACAAAAGGTGCATAAATCAATCAAGTCTATGTAAATATATATGAAAAACAAAAATAATCGTCGAAAAAAGAAAAAAAAAAATTGAAATTATATATGAGAAAAAATATATAATGAAAAAAAATACTAAACTAACACTAACATGGGCAATAATAACACTTTATAAATATATAAAGGTGTCAAGAAAAGAACTCCAGAACTCCATACCTGAACAAGTATAAGTAGAGAAAAGGATCTGAAATAAGCCAAATTAATTCATATGAAAGTGTCGAATAAATGGTCCCCAGGTTTCTTCAAATTTAATTGAAGAATCAAAGATAGTGCTTCTGATTTTTTCCAAACTCAAATAAGAAATAGTTTGGGAGAACCACTGAAATGTAGTAGGAGGATTTACTTCTTTCCAGTTTTGTAATATAGACCTTCTGGCAATTAATGTTACAAAGGCAATCATTCGTCTGATTGAAGGGGAAAGTTGATTGCCATCTTCATTTGGTATACCGAAAATTGCAGTAATAAAATGGGGTTGTAAATCGATATTCCATACTGAGGAAATGACATCAAAAATGTCCTTCCAATAGTTATGTAAAGTGGGACATGTCCAAAACATGTGAGTCAATGAAGCCACTTCTAAGTGACATCTGTCACATTGAGGATTGATATGCGAATAAAATCGGGCAAGTTTATCTTTAGACATATAAGCTCTATGTACAATTTTAAATTGTATTAAAGCATGTTTAGCACAAATAGAGGAGGAATTAACCATTTGTAAAATTTTTTCCCATTTATCTGTTGATATATTACATCGAAGTTCTTTTTCCCATTCTTGTCTAATTCTATCCGATATTTCTGGCTGTATCTTCATAATCATGTTATAAATAAAAGCTACTAATCCCTTCTGACAAGGATTAAAAGTAAAAATCAAATCTGAAAAATCCGATGGAGTTGAATTAGGAAAAGATGGAAGAATTTTATGTAAGAAATTTCTAATTTGTAAGTATCTAAAAAAATTAGATTTAGGTAATTCAAATTTGTTGGATAGTTGATCAAAAGACATCAAAGTACCTTCAAAAAAAAGATCACGAAAACATTTTATACCTTTCCTTTTCCATATACTAAAAGCTTGATCTGTCAATGAAGGTTTAAAAAAAAAATTACATAAAATAGGGCTGTCCAAAGCAAAGTTTTTCAGATTAAAGAATTTGCGAAATTGAAACCAAATTCGTAGTGTATGTTTAACAACAGGGTTAGATATCTGTTTATTGAATTTGGCTAAATCAATAGGAAGAAAAGAACCAAGAACGGAAAATATAGAATATCCCTTAACCTCACTACATTCCAAATTTACCCACTGTGGGCACACAGATGAATCCAAATCTAGTTTCCAGTACATTAGGTTACGAATATTATTCGCCCAATAATAAAATCTAAAGTTAGGTAAAGCTAGACCACCATCTTTTTTAGACTTTTGTAATTGCCTTTTGCTTAACCTAGGATTTTTATTTTGCCAAACAAATGAGGAAATCTTTGAATCAATATTATCAAAAAAAGATTTAGGAATAAAAATTGGTAAAGCTTGGAATAAATATAAAAATTTCGGTAAAATCATCATTTTAATAGCATTAATCCGACCAACTAATGATAAAAATAAGGGAGACCATCTAGTAGTAAGTTGCTGAATTTGATGAAGCATAGGTAAAAAATTCAGTCCAAATAAATCTTTATATTTCTTGGTGATTTTTATACCTAAATAGATAAAGTTATCAGTAACAACTTTAAATGGCATCCTATCACTCAATAAAGTTTGCGCGTTTAAAGGGAATAACTCACTCTTATCTAAGTTTAACTTATAACCAGAAAAACTACCAAATTGAGCCAACAAGGATAAAATAGCAGGAATAGACCTACTAGGATTAGAAATATATAACAACAAATCATCAGCATAAAGCGATAATTTGTATAACTTCTCATTACGGATAATACCAAAAATATTAGGAGACTCACGAATAGCAATAGCTAAAGGTTCTAATGCAATATTAAATAATAAAGGACTTAAAGGACAACCTTGTCTCGTACCACGAGATAATTGAAAAAAAGAGGATCTATAATTATTTGTAAGAACAGAAGCAACAGGTTTATAATATATTAATTTAATCCATGATATAAAATTAGGACTAAAATTAAAGTTTCTCAATGCATTAAATAAATATGTCCATTCAACTCTATCAAAGGCTTTTTCAGCATCTAATGAGATAACAAGGGCTATGTTCACCATCTTCTGCAGCTTCTTCTGGTCTTGGACAGGACAACTTCCATACCATGAAAAGTGTAGGAGGCCAGGAATTTCAAGGAGGATTTCAAAGCATGGCAATGTTGAAAGGAACTAGAGGGAGAACAAGGAAAGATTTGCATAATTGCATTTAAAGTTCACACTTCAAGATCAATTTAGATGTTGAGATTATGCAAGTGTCTTCATGCAGTAAAGCTGTTGAGGACTGAATGGATAGCTATGGTTTGTTTAAAATGTAAAAATGTGAAAACAAAACTGCTATTACATTAGTATTTTTACACCAAGAGAAATAAAGAAAATACCAAGTTTGGAGAGGGAGCAGAATGTCATCGATGGTTCACATTTTTCTTTCATCAAAATGAATATGTAAATAAGGGTAGACTTAGTACTGTACAGGGGAGATTTAATTTTATTTTATTCCATTCTACCCAAAAAAAAACTTTCAAGATCAGGGTTATACAGCTGAGACCATAAATATGGTTTGAAACTTCATTGCATGCCTGTAATTTACTACAACTAATGGGAAATTAAGTATTTTCCCATTTTTAAATAGTTTCATTTATTTCAGCAGTCAAAGTATAGTCAGTCTTAGGGAAATCATTTTAGCTAGGGAAATAGTGAGGAAAAGATGCAAATTACTTAACTCTTAAAGGTAGTGATAATATTTGGTCTTCCAATGGTAGAGGGTTCCTAAGATTATCAAAGCCAGGCTTTGGGAGAGTAGTTGGGATAAACTCCCATTACCTATTAAAAGCTCCCAATGATGTGGATCTCATATAGCCTCTGACAACCAAGTCCAGCTCTTGGTCTTTACATGAGGCTTTGCTGCTAAGTCCGGCGGAACTACTTCTACTGACAGGAGAATGACAAAGGCTTCTTAGAACCAGTCGCTTCAGGTAGATGGGTCTCATTAGCCATGGTGGGTCAGCTCAACTCGGAGAAGAAGAACTGTGATCTCAAAGTCCCCCTGCCTTGTGGCTATACCCACTCATCAGGAAGGCTTTGGGAATAAGCACTGAGGAAAAGCCCTGGAGCTGAATTCCCTAAGACAGTCCTACATTGAGTTCAACGCTGACTGGCAACTCTTGCGACAGACACCGTTAATGCCAAACAGCTGTGTGGAGACGGGGAGCCTGCTGCATGGGCAACAGCTTGCTCTCCATATTGTACTACTCTGGCTTGCATATCACATACAGTAGATAGCTAGGGTGAAACATTCATGGTTGACCTCAAGCAACAGTGGACTCACTACAGCAGAGAAAAATATTCAGAATAAATTGTATATTTGCAAATGTAAAATACTAAAGAAATTAAAAGTCATAGTTTTGACGGAGATGAAGTCCTCAGCATAAAATGAATAGGCTTCTGTAGTGAAATGCTCAGAGGGAACAGATCTGCTCTCTAAGAGTACTTAAATATTGAAGAATGTTTAAAAAGTACCATCTTAACACGCTTCTACTATTACAGTTACATTTTTGTCACTTTCCTAAATTCTATAACAAGCTTATTTACATCTGCAGCAGTTTCCATAATATCTGGAATTGGAAAATTCCAACTTTTGCAACTCCTGCAAAGGTAAAAGTCTTTTTGTGCGAAATAGACCTTTGCACCAGAAGCTGTCTACATTTGCATTTCACCTCTATTTAAATTGATACCTATGCAAATCAGTTTGCTTCAGCTGCTGGTATTTGTTTCCAGATTTACCATCAGAAGACATTGAAGACATTGAAAATGTGTCCTTATACAAGTAATAGGCAAATTTCTGATGTACAAAACTAGGCTTCCCTCTGTCCTCTTCTCTTCACCTTCCCAACGTATCACCTCCCTCTGGTGCCCTTCCTCCTTCCCTTTCTCTCCTCTCCTATCAGATTCCTTCTTCAGCCCTTTGCCTTTTCCACCTATCACCTCTCAGCTTCTCATTCACCCCCTACCCCACCTACCTTTCTCCTCACATGCTTCATCTATCACCTTCTATACTCCTTTCCCTCCCCCCACCTTCTTATTCAGGCTTCTTTGCTCCTTTCTTTTCAGTCCTGAGCGAGGGTCTCATCTCATCTCCTTATTCTTTTCCATCTCAGTTCTTCCAGCATTTTCTGTGCAAAGCTAGTTCCTCCATTCGGTTCTGTTAATGTTCACAATGTTCGTACAGCCTGATTTTCTTTATATTTTTCCCCAACTATGTCTTCCAATATAATTTATCACTCACTTTGATAATTTGCATTACCTTTGAAACAAATAGTTCTACAGATTTTCTCTGCAGAGTGAAAAATAGTGTTTAGGATTTGAACCCTGGCATGGTAAAGTTGTGGCTGCTTCTCTTGTTTTATAATAAGCTACGTACCAATACTGTTTTTGTTAGCTTATTTTCTCAGTCTCATCTTTTCTTCCCTGCACTCAGATCCCTCAGCAATCTCATCCCTATTTATCTCTGCAGCTGCCAGGACCTTTGACCTCTTATTCAATGCCTGGTTCACTTACTTCATCATTCCTGACCGTACACCAAGCTAAGTTCTCATAAATCTTAACCCATTCCCAACTCAAAATTCTTCCTGAAAAGCCTTCTTCAGCATGATTATATTTTAGGCTTCTTAAGTGCTTCACAGAAAGCCCAGAGGAAATCTGATGTCAGAGAGAGGAAATGCCTAGAGAATAGGGTACCCAAATCTTCTGGGGCTGGTGAAGCTTTCTAGCAAGTCTTGGCCTATTAAGAAAGTTAAATGAGAGCCTGCTCTCACTCTTATATTTCAGAATCAAAATCATGTTTAATATCTCCAGGATACATGGTAAAATTTGTTATTTTGCGGTAGCAGTACATTTGCAATACATAATGATAAAAACTGAGAATTGCATTTAAGAAGTATATATATAGTGCGGTACTGTTCATGGACTTAATGTCCTTTGAGAAATCTGATGGCAGAGGGGAAGAAGCTGTTCCTGAATATTAAGTGTGTGCCTTCAGGCTCCTGTGCCTCCTCCCTGATGGTAACAATGAAAACAGCGCATGTCCTGGGTGATGGGGGTCCTTAATGATGGATACCACCTGTTTGGTGCATCACTCCTTGAAGATGTCCTGGGTGCTGGACAGGCAAGTACTCACAATGGAGCTGACTGAGTTCACAACTTTCTGCAGCTTATTCCAATCCAGTGCAGTGCCCCCTCGCCCCATACCAGATGGTGATGCAGCCAGTTAGAATGCTCTCCACAGTACATCTGTAGAAAGTTGTGAGTGTCTCTGGTGACATAACAAATCCCTCAGACTCCTAATGAAATATAGCCACGGTCGTGCCTTCTTTGCAACTGTATTGATATGTTGAGCCTCGGGTAGATCCTCAGAGATGTTGACATTAGGATTCTCTCCTGAGCCTGAATCTCCATATGTTTTTTTTTGTGTCAGAAACTTAACTGCGTTAATGGACTACATTGTTTACATACTTCTGAAACCTACCAAAGTCTCCTGCCATCTAGCTTAAGATCAAGGCAAACGTTCATGCTTATGACCATGGAACTGGGAATTAATCATAGTTTAACATTGGGAGGTATTGTGATACTGAAGTTATTGCTAATTAAATTTAAATTAAATAATCCCTAAATTTCTGCCTGCTTACCGCACTAGCACCATGCATGAAGGCAATCCCCCGCACACTAATCAATGTAGTACTGAAAAGATGTAGAATAGTTCTGCACCAAATGTAATACAGGGGAAATTTTCACAGCTTAACAAGTGAGGAATGAGTCACATGACTACCAGGTATTATAGAACAGAAAATTCAGTCCTCAAATGAGAACTTAATCAGGAAGTCCTACACTGTTAGAGCAGTGATTAACTTGATTGAGAATAAGTTGCTAGTAAAAAAACATAAACACTTTTGATGCACGCCCCCCAACGCAAATGTAAGCAATTAACTTTTTCAGGCTGTTATCAGCACAATTACTTTCAAAAGTTCGGAATAAGTTTCATGTTGCCATGAAAAAAGAACCAAGACAAATTTATCCTTTAATTATCAATGACTTAAGACATAGGTTGTGTAAAGAGGGTAATATATGATTGACACTGGTTGAAAAACACATCTGGTTCCCTGATGTTCTTCGGAAGGAAATCTGCCATCCTTCTCCTCTTACTAGTACCATCAGAGAGGAAGTACAGGAGCCTGAAGACACACACTCAGTGTTTTAGGAACAACATCTTCCCCTCCACCTTCAGATTTTTGAATGATCCATGAACACTTACTTCACTATTCTGCTCCCTTTTGGCACTACATTTTTTAAAAATATTTCTTATTCTAATTTATAGCAATTTTAATGTAATATACTCTGCTACTGCTGCAAAAACAGCAAATTTCACAACATATGTCTGCAGTGATAAACTTGATTCTGATTCTTACCTGGATTGGCTCCCATGTGACTTCAATTCAGTGATGCAGTTAACTCTTAACTTTTTTCCTCAGACCGGAGCAATGAGAGTTTTTCAGTAATTGATGGCATTGGACGTGGTGTCCATATCATTTGAAGAAAAAAACTTAACTGAAAGTGTCTCTGGAATTGTTTGGTGTAATAAATCTAAGGCAGGGGTTAGAAACTGAAAATAATTCCCACAACTGTCAATGAAGAGACAAAATTAGCATCCACGCAGTACTGCAAATAAGCCATAACTATCACTGAACATTCCAGCCATTCACTACAATTGAAATGTTTTGAGGGAACTTCTGCAAGATTCAGCTTTTCCTTCCTTTTTCAGTGCTTTCCCTCTTTGGTTCCATTCCTGATGAAGTGTCTTGGCCCAAAATGTCCACTCAGTTTCGCATGCTGCCTAACCTGCTGAGTTCCTCCAGCATGTTGTGTGTGCTGCTCTGGATTTCCAGCATCTCTTGTGTTCAGCCTTTCCTCTCTCTTTTGCCAAATATCCGATCAGATTTCTGCACTGGAAGATGGATGCCAATGTACCCATTTTGCATCCGACCTCTTGTATTGCGACTGTCATCAGTGAGATGAAAATTAAATTGAATTATAGAACTGCAGATGCTGGCTAGTATGACACTCACCACTAAATACTTCACTGTTGTCAGAAGAAAACAGAGAATAGAATCTGGTCAAGATGGCGCCAGTGTGCGATGCTCCCTTGGTCAACGTCTTCCAGATAGCTCAGGAAAATGTCTTTTTTACTTCTCTTGCAGATGTTTTTCACCTTACATGTCTTTCTGGGGCAGTTAGAACCTGTGATTTACAGTTTGGAGATCGTTTGAGTGGCCCAACGCTTTGCTGTCTCCAAGTAGATTCTGGGAAACAAGCACGCACTTGGAAAGCCTCGATTTGAAGAAACTTTGAGGTGGGGCATCAGCCAATGTTTGACTCCATTGTTCTGGCTAAAGCATCCGTTAATCACCAATTAAAGCGCTGAAGAAGATTGAGACATCAAGGCGAATGTGGATCGTGAAGGAGAGTTCTGTGCAAGTGAACTAGCACTATGTGGCTCACTGTGGCAGGTGGCAGCCCTCTCTGCCTCATGTGGTGTCCCCCTCTTTCGATGAATGCTAGTGATGGTATCGTGGTTCTGTGTTTACAGATTGGACTGTAGCAGTTATGCACTGTGGACTTTTGCAGACTGATGGGTTTTCCTGTTCTGTGTTTTTTTTTGGGGGGGGGGGGTCAGTGTTGCTGTTTCGTGTTGTGCAGGGGGAGGGAGGGCTTGGGGGGGGGTTGATGATCAGAATGTTGTTCTTTTTTGTGCAGGGGTGTGGGTATGATGTTTCTTGTTCTTTCTTTACTTTGTGGCTATCTGGAGAAAACAAAATTCAGAGTTGCATATGATTCGATAATAAGCAAAGCATTGAACCTTTGACCCTTTGAATAAAAGGAAGAAAATATTAATTTAGTATATTATCCCAAAGATCTCATTGTAAATGTTAATTGAATGGATATTGAAATATGTTATTTACATTTCTGAGTCATATTAAAACTAATGTCAGTCACGCTTTTACTTATCATGTGCTAGTGAAATAATCTTCAAAATTAAACATGTGGTATAGATTTATGATATTGCCTATAACAAAAAACTTCCAATGAAGAGCTATTTCCAGCGCTTATCCTCATATTATTCAGTAGCATATAAATATCGTACTATCTATATTGCTTACTTAATCAATTCTGATGTGGCATGCTGTATGTATACAGAATACATTGAGTTACCTAATTTATAGATTGCTTTCCATTGAGAAACCATTAAAAAACTTCCTCGACAGTTATAAACATGAGAATTGTGCAGAAATTATTGTTAGTTCTGAGCAGTTTATTCTGTGGATAATATAAAGAAGAGATTTATATTGATCTTGAGACCAGTGTTACCTCTGATTGGGTTTCAGATGGATGAAAATTAGTGAGTGCAATGCGGTCAGTGACCACGGGCTTATAATCTAGGGCATTTCAATTTAGCTCTGATTTAACAGTGTATTGCTTAGATGCACTCACTTCCCACCCACTGAGACGGTCCCACAACCAATGATCTCACTTTAAGGACTCTTTATCTCATTAGCTCGTGTTTTCATTATTTTTTTGCTGTTTATTTATATTTGTCTTTGCACAGATTGTTGTATTCTGCACTCTGGTTGATCTTTCATTGATCGTGTTATCGCTACAATTCTCTACATTTGCTGAGTATTCCCGCAGGAAAACAAATCTCAGGGTTGTATATGGTGACATATTGGTACATTTGAGCATTGATTTGAAGTTTGAACTTTGAATGTATAAGGAGATTGACCAGAAATGTAGCTGTTAAGAATCCATGAAATGGTCCTTTTATGCTTACTGGGCTACAGTTAGCTGATGAAGAACTTTCTGACTGGATGCATTGTAACCTGCTATAGAGCTTCCAAGGCACGGGATTACAAGAGGTTGCAGGGGGCAATAGACTCGGCCAGCTCTATCACAGGAACAACTATCCACACCATTGAGGAGATCTTCAAGAAACGGTTTCTCAAGAAGGCGGCATTATTCAGTAACGACCCTCATCGTCTGGGAGATACCCTCTTCTCATTACTAGCATTGGGAAGGAGGTTCAGGGGCCTGGAGATTTGCACTCAATAATTTAAGAACAGCTTTTTCCCCTCAACCATCAAATTTCTGAACAGACCATGAACACTACCTTATTATTAACTTCCTTTGCACTTTTTTTTAAATCATTTATAGATATCAATGTCTTTGCACTGTACTGTTGCCACAAAACAAAGGAAAAAATCATGTCACATGTCAGTAATAATAAGTCTGTTTCTAATCTGATTCTGAGAAGGGGAAAAAGGCGATTTAAGGCGGGGAGACCATAGCTTTCTTATTGAATCTCCATAGGAGATGGTCTCCTTTGAGCTCCTCAAATGAACACTTCAATTTAAATTTTATCTTTGCTTTGTAAACATTTTCAGTCTGACTCAACCTTCAAGTTATCTTAAGCCAGAGTTGTAATATATAACCCATGCAATAGTTTATGGTTTTGTTGCATTGTTTCAAGGCATTTCAGCAAACATTTTTAGAAGACAGTTCCACAGGGAATGGGAACATCAAAAGACAACTGACACAATTGTGTTAAGAGATAACTTCTCTGAATGAAAATGAATCATGCTGATAAACTAATATGGCAGACCACTATTTAAATATTGCATGTAAAAAAATGCCCCTATTTGAATAAAATTTGGTGGCTTCTACATGCCTGTTTAGGTAGTTATTTCTTTCACCCTCAAAACACTGGTCTTGGAAATAGTGGGGGAGTTGAATACCAAGTGAGTAAGAATGTTGTAGTTTTAAATATGCACCTGCTGATTTTCAGCTGTGCATTTATACCATCTATACATTTGCCATCAATACAACCATTGTTGGTAGAATCTCAGGTGGTGACAAGAAGGTGTACAGGAGTGAGATATGTCAACTACTGGAGTGATGCCACAGCAACAACCTGGCACTCAACGTCAGTAAGATGAAAGAGCTGATTGTGGACTTCAGGAAGGGTAAGACAAAGAAACACATACCAATCATAGAGGAATCAGAAGTGGAGAGAGTGAGCAGTTTCAAGTTCCTGAGTGTCAAGATCTCTGAGGATCTAACCTGGTCCCAACATATTGATGCAGTTATAAAGAAGGCAAGACAGCGGCTATACTTCATTAGGAGTTTTAGAACAAATATGATGGCAGTATATAGCATTAATGGTAAGACTCTTGGCAGTGTGGAAGATCAGAGGATCTTGGAATCTGAGTCCATAGGACGCTCAAAGCTGTTGTGCAGGTTGACTCTGTGGTTAAGAAGACATACAGTGCATTGGCCTGCGTCAACCATGGGATTGAGTTTAAGAGCCGAAGGGTGATGTTACAGCTATATAGGACCTTGGTTAGACCCCACTTGGAGTACTGCGCTCAATTCTGGTCGCCTCATTGCAGGAAGGATATGGAAACTTTAGAAAGGGTGCAGAGGAGATCTACAAGGATGATGCCTGGATTGGGGAGTATGCCTTATGAGAATAGGTTGAGTGAACTCAGCCTTTTCTCCCTGGAGCAGCGGAGGATGACAGATGACCTGACACAGGTGTATAAGATGATGAGAAGCATTGATCGTGTGGATAGTCAGAGGCTTTTCTCCAGGGCTGAAACGGCAAACATGAGAGGGCATAGTTTTAAGGTGCTTGGAAGTAGGTGTAGAGGAGATGTCAGGGGTAAGATTTTATGCAGAGAGTGGTGAGTGCATGGAATGGGCTGTTGGCAACGATGGTGGAGGTGGATACGATAGGGTCTTTTAAGAGACTCCTGGATAGGTACATGGAGCTTAGAAAAATAGAGGGCTATGGGTAGCCCTAGGTAATTTCTAAAGTAAGTACATGTTCGGCACAGCATTGTGGGCTGAAGGGCCTGTATTGTGCAGTAGGTTTTCTATGTTTCTATGTACTGCGGAGAGCATTCTGACAGGTTGCAGCACTGTCTGGTGGGGTGGGGGGAAGGCTACTGCACATGACCAAAAGAAAATGCAGAGGGTTGTAAATCTAGTCGTCTCCATCTTGGGCACTTACCTACAAAGTACCCAGGACATCTTCGGGGAGTGGTGTCTCAAAAAGGCAGCATCCATTAATAAGGACCTCCAGCACCCAGGTCATGCCCTTTTCTCACTGTTCTCATCAGGTAGGAAGTACAGAAGCCTGAAGGCACAAACTCAGTGATTCAGGAACAGCTTCTTCCCCACTACCATCCGATTCCTAAATGGACATTGAATTCTTGGACTCTACTTCACTTTTTTTTAATATACTGTTTTTTACACATTTTTAATCTATTCAATATACATATACTGTAATGTATACTATAACTTATTTATTTATTATTATGATTATTTTTATTTAATTTATTTTTCTCCCTTTATTATGTATTATATTGAACTGCTGCTGCTAAGTTAACATGCCAATGATAATAAATCTGATTCTGAATATATCTCAATCTGGTCCTTAAGTGAAAATTCAGTCAATGAACTAAATTACTGCACTGCTTTCTTACATATGGTTGCCAGGAGGATAATCCTGATGAAATGGAGCATTTTGCATTTTAATAACAATATTGACTTCAATTAGGCCCAAAACACAGACCCTACAGGGACTATGTCAAATAAACAGACAGGAGGAGATTTGGTAAATGATTCTCTATGAAGTGAGTAGAACTTTATCATGTCCACCAGTCAAAATTGTGTACGTTTAATGAGGCTTTAAAGAGACTTAAAAGAAAAAATGTTTTGCAAATAAGAATTCATTTTTCAGAAGACACATCAAGGCAATATAAATAGTTTCATAACACTGTATATCTCTGCAATATTTATATGCAATGTCACTGTTACAGAAAGGATTGTGTCAGTTCAACAGCTTCTTTCACTCCACCAGCCAGATAAAAAACATCAACTTTTTTGTAGTATCTCAAATCCTTTTAAACAGGCCGCGGATAATCATCTAATATTCAGACAGCAATTTTGTCTCCAGCATCAGAAACAGTTGACTGTTAACTTCAACAATTAAAGCAACTTCTCATTGAAATATTTAAACAGTTTGAAAATTAAACATTTTATATACTTACAGAGATTTGAAGAACATTCGTTCTGTATAAAGGGCTGAGGGTATTACATTCATTGTTCAGACCAACCTAAGCCTACAAAATCCTTAAATCAATCTCAAAGATATCATTCAAGTCAAATAGAATCAAATACAATTCATATCCAATTACAAAGACTACCTTTTTTTATATCATTGTGATGAATTTCCTTCTATATTTCCTTTCTGTGTAAAACAGGCACTGTACTCTAAACAAAAAGTTTACTTAAACTGCTTTGAGTCAATGCAACAGAATGATATGCTATTGTTTGCGTTAAACATACTTTTGCTGTTTCTGCTCCATCCAGTTTATAGGACAGTTAATCCCAAAAAAGTTTTGTTTAGTGGTCATGATACATACAGTGAGGTTTTCGAGGTAAAACAATACTATAGATGTTAAATTGAAGTGACCACTCTAATGGAGTCAAATATGATCTTTTATTGAGCAGTGGTAAATAAGACTAGGATAAAATAATTGATGTATGATAATCTCTATTTATCCCCATAGTTGTTGTTTAGAAACATAGAAACATAGAAAATAGGTGCAGGTGTAGGCCATTCGGCCCCTTGAGCCCGCACCACCATTCAGTATGATCATGGCTGATCATCCAACTCAGAACCCTGTACCTGCTTTCTCTCCATACCCCCTGATCCCTTTAGCCACAAGGGCCATATCTAACTTACGTTAGACAACATCCACTGCCTTGCCGAATCAACTTTCCTGGTAACTTCTTTGAAAATTTCTATAAGATTGGTTAAACATGACTTACCACGCACAAAGCTATGTTCACTATCCCTAATCAGTCCCTGTCTATCCAAATCCCCATATATCTCATCCTTAGACTATCATACTTTCCCACTACTGGTGTCAGGCTCACTAGTCTATAATTTCCTGGCTTATTCTTAAAGCCTTTTTTAAACAATGGGACAACATTAGCTATCCTGCAATCCTGCTGCACCTTACTCATAGTTAAAGAGTTCTAAATATCTCTGCTAGGGCCGCTGCAATTTCTGTACTAGCCTTTCTCAGGGCCTGAGGGAACATCTTGTCAGGCACTAAGGATCTATCCACACTAATTTGCCTCAAGTGTTTACTTTGAGATTTTTTTTCCCAAGGTTGTATCATCTCTGCATCCGTTCAAGACTGAATGATTTTGGTTATGTTTGATCGCAGCCAAATCTGAGCGTAGTTTTTGGGTTGCTTGAACACTTCTTCATTCTCGAATTTGACCTATGCTACTTTGGTATTTAAACGTGTCTTACACTGCATAACTGTTCACATGAACATTTTCCTAGTGAAGCGATACTACCCATTCAGGATTATATGTTCATTCACAAGCTCATTCTTTGATGCTTCCTTCTTCCTTTGGCACTCAGAGCCATGTCACTTGGAAACATGTATCCTAATAAACTTGTATGATATTCGCAGGGGAGGCGGAGTTACGTTGGTGCTCAATGGCGCTTTGAGTTCATCTACAAAAACAGTTAGTTTCTATCTCTGATGTGTCTCTTTTTCCTTTTCAGGGTGGATGGGGTTCTGATGAAGACCCTGACCTGGAGTTATACTCAGACTGCAGTTCTTTGTGGTGGCGGGACCCGCTCCTGGGGGCTCACTACCGGCCGTCTTTCAAAATCCCAAGGATGTGGCCTAGAAGATGAACATGCCCTTGGGGTTCTGAGGTTTTGCGGCACTGTTTGACGGGCTGATTCTAAGCCAGTGCAGCCAACAGAAGTGTGGCGGGAGAGAATGGAACATCGGGAACAGCGCACAGGCTGTCGAAGGCTCTGTACTTGGAGAATAGTGCTCTCTGTCTCTATCTCTCTCTGTTTTGGTGGGGCAGATTTTGTTGCCGGCTCTGTGGGCAGAGAACTTGGAAAAAAAGTGGCGGGACAGACTTTTAACACGATAAATCAGCAAGTTGTTTTGTTATGTCCCCCCTTTCACTGTGAAAGAGGACACCTCTCTTTCCCTTTAATAGAGGGAGTGGTTGAACAGCCTGTGGTTGTCAAATTGTTGGGTGAACAATTAGTTTTTAGGACCTAGTTCTTTCCCAGCGTATATGATGAATAAACTCTTCTTGGATTGCCAGTCGGGTACAAGTATCTGTCTGGAAGCCTGAAAAGAGTTTATTCGATTAGTTTTTGTTGTACTGCAGTTCAAGCTATTTATTGGGGCTTTGCTAGTACTTGCTAGGTAGGTGGAGCTGCTTTTTTGAGGAAGTACTTGCAGGAGGGGGAGGGTTGTTACTTTGCTGCTGCTTGTACGTGGGATGGGGATGAATGGGGGGGCTATGGAATTCTAACATTTTAACTGTCGCTCATTTTTTGGGGCACTCTTCTGTTTTCTTGGCCATCTGCGAAGAACAGAAGTTACAGGATGTATATTGCAGACATTTTTCTGATATTAAATGGAACTATTGAACTAATATGATTACATATGCGGGCAAATCTTGGAGGAGGTTCTAGATGAAGTATGTCCAATCTTCTCAAGGCTTTGACAAGAGAACATCCATCTCCAACAACATGACGGTTTATACTCAAAATGCTGGAGAGATAATAGACAATAGACATTAGGTGCAGAAGTAGACCATTCGGCCCCTCGAGTCTGCACCGCCATTCTGAGATCATGGCTGATCATTCACTATCAATACCCAGTCCCTGCCTTGTCCCCATATCCCTTGATTCCCCTATCCATCAGATATCTATCTAGCTCCTTCTTGAAAGCATCCAGAGAATTGGCCTCCACCGTCTTCCGAGGCAGTGCATTCCACACCTCCACAACTCTCTGGGAGAAGAAGTTCTTCCTCAACTCTGTTTTAAATAACTGACCTCTTATTCTCAATCCATGCCCTCTGGTACTGGACTCTCCCAACATCTGGAACATATTTCCTGCCTCAATCCTATCAAATCCTTTAATTATCTTATACAACAAGCTAAGCAGCAAACAGAAGGGAATAAAGAGATTACCCTTTTATAGGGCGAGACCTTTCATCAGGCCTGGTGATCCTTCATCAAGACTGAAGTAAACTTGATAAAGGGTCTTGTCCTGAAACTTAGACACTTTATTCCTTTCCACAGATGCTGCCTAGCCTGCTGTGTCCCTTCCAGGTCTGTGTGTTACTCTAGATTTCAACATCTTCAGAATCTCTTGTGTATATGATGGTTCTCTGCTTCTACAAAGGTGAGTAAGACCTGCAACAGAATGAGTTTTGAACTTCCTTGCCTCACGATCTGTGCTGTTTCCCTTCAGGCTTGTGAGCTTGTTACTTCACCTCATTAAACAAGTTCACACATGGGTTTCTGCCAGAGACGTCGCCATAACCTTTCCATCATCACTCACTCCGTCCCGGACCTGCCAGCTGATGTACCATGCCTTACTTACATCAACTCCACTTCTAATCCTTCATCCTTGGGTGGGTTGATGGATTGAAAAATCACTATACATAATTGGTGTTTTTATAGTGGTGTTACCTAGGTCCTTTTTTGCAGCGCATAATATGTCTACAAGAATTTGAGAATTATGCATCATTGTATAACAGATCCTCACACATGACCAAATATCCAGAGCAATCTGAAACCAGAAACAATGAGGTGAAAAAAGATAGATCAAAAGGTAAAATAAAAGTAATGGGAATAAAGCATCCCACACGATGTAGTTCCTGAAATTTTGTTTTACTAATCTTCCATTCTTTCTTTGGAAAATTGAATGTTCACTGCATGATTATGCCTCCCATGTACAAAACCATCTTTCTTCTGGTTTGCAGGGGAGACTGTTTGATCTGGCAGGAGGGTTTATGGTTCCCATAACTCATGGATGCCTCTATCCAAAAAATATATTCTATCTTCATAACTTTCAATCCAGAATTTGGAGCAATAGTAATATTAATTGGAGCAATAAGAGTAATATTCTTCCCATTGTTCTTTACAAAAGGCATTAGTGTTTGCATGATCACACATGGTAAGTGTGTGGTAGGGTGGCAATTCCGGAAACCAGCTCCACACTTCCCTTCACAATCAACCCAGGAGAAAGGATGCCCTCATCAGGAGCAGAAGCACTGTCACGGCATTAGCAAATTGCCCAGGGAAGAAGTAAAGCTGCAAATTCTTATATAAGGAAATTAATTGGGACATGCTAGATGCAATTAGTCACAAACAAATGAGATGAGTAAATCATGCAGAGAGAATGGAATTCAAAAGAAAGTGGGTAATTTACGGTAAGAAATGGTCCTGTTCAGAAAGTACATCATTTAGAACTTCATTTTAAGTATCGGGTTATCTTAAGGAGCCTTACATTTAAATACTTAGTAATAATTGACAATTTAAGTTTTGTAGGAAGTGTATTAATTTTTAAGCATCAATTTATAATGAACAATAAAGCTATTAGTGACTCTTTATCATGAATAGATGGATGTACTCTAGTTGGTTACTTGCAGCTGATGTCCTGATGCTCTAGTGGTTAGTGTAACTGAATGCTGTTTTGTACTCTGTCTGGTGATATTAGATTGTTATTAATATATGTTGTTGCCCCAAGGCTGCATAAACTCAACAAAAGGGATTTATTGATTATGGGGACAGAATAAAATAATATAGGTATGAAAGATAACAGAGGAACAAACTGGGAGTGAAAATTTAAATCTATTCTCAACACCAGTGGTACATAAGTATACATGGGCACATATGGGTAAGCTTCAGATAGAAGTAATGAAATATAGAGCATGTTGTCAGGAACAAAGACATAAATTTAAAGAAAATATGTTTATAAATATAGAATCCAAGGATTATGGAACTGTTACAGCAGAGAAAGAGGCCAGTTGGCCCATCAAGTTTTTGTCAGCTCCTAGAACATTCTGCTTTGTCTCATTCCTCCACTCACTGCCCTTACATTGTTTCAGATCTTTCTTGAAAGCTCTGATTGATTCTGTTTCCACCAGTGTATTGAGAATGAATTCCAGATCATTTCTATTTTCTGCTTATAAGTGTTTCTCCTGCGCCCATCTTGCTTCTCATGGCCAAAATCTTGAAATTGTTCTTCCTGTTCCTAGAACCACTTGCTGATGAAAACAGCTTCTTTCAGTTTGTCCTGTGAAAGCCAATCAAGGTCTGTACATCTCTATAAAATCTCCTCTCAACTTTCTTAGCTCCTTCATGCAAGATAAATTTCAAAGTTTTAGCTGCAGATAAAATACTATAATATTATGAACCCAAAAAAACGATACCTGCACAAATAATAATTACAAGTCCAGCTTCCCAAATGCTTTAGTCCTAACACATGGTTTAATTGCATGACTTCTCACATTACTTAATTCACATTTTTCACATTGTCTCCTCTTAATAGGCAGTGATTATGAATTTGCTGATTATTTAGAATAATTATATTGTTTTATTCTGGTATTTATTCACTGTTATGTCATGGCAGAAGCAATGATACCCAGACAGACCTCATGACTTACATATAGTGAGTTATCAGATGATCTTCCCAGATGTAGAACAGAGTCAAAAAGAGATTCACAATGCTAATTGCAAGGATGAAAAGGCTGTCTTATCATGGGACAACCTTAGGTATCATAATAACAAAAGTTGTATCTGTATCATTTACCATTTTGTAAAATAAGGATTGATCATACTGAAACCAAAATTCTTAAGGGTTGCTGTGGAGATGTTTTCACAAGTGGGAAAGTGTCAAATGAGGGGACATAGATTAGCCGAGAGACTTATGGAGGCTGGGTTAATGGGGGCTTTAAAAAAATGTAGATAAATTAGTGAAAAATGGGAGAATCTAGGCCAATGGGGAACAGGAGCAAAAGGGGACAAGACACCATGAACATATTGAGTAGTATCAGATGGCCTACTCTTGCTTCTTTGTTCTTGTTCATATGTCTTGTGTTGTAAAACTCAGAATGAAACAAGATTGTATGATCATGAAGGTTGGGGACTGGTATGAATTGAATTGACTTTATTTCTTACATCTTTCACATACATGAGGAGTAAAGATCTTTAGGTTACATTTCCATCTAAATGTGCCATGTGTAATCACAGTAATTTATAATAATTTGTAATAAACAGAACAGTCAATGTAATACAGGATACACTCACATCAACGTGAGTTCATCAGTCTGGCCTGGTGGAAGGAGCTGTCCCGGAGCCTGTTGGTACTGGATTTTATGCTGCGGTATCATTTCTCAGATGGCAGCAGCTGGAATGGATTGCGGCTGGGATGACTTGGGTCTCCAGTGATCCTACAGGCCCTTTTTACACACCTGTCCTTGTCAATGTCCTGACTCATGGGAAGTTCACAACTACAGATGTGCTGGGCTGTCTGCACCACTCTCCACAGAGTCCTGCGATTAAGGCATGTACAGTTCCCATGCCAGGCAGTGATGCAGCCAGTCAGGATGCTCTCAATTGTGCCCCTGTAGAAAGTCATGCATATACAGGGAGTAAAGGAGGGGTCACAGTACACAGCCCTGAGGGGCTCCTGTATTGAGAGTCAGAGGGTTGGAGGTCGGAGGTGAGGGAGCCCACTCTTACAACTAGTTGGCGAACTGACAGGAAGTCGAGGATCCAGCTGCCCAAGGCATTCAAAGAGGAATGAATTTTAATATCCAAAATGCAACAGGGATTAGATGAGATATTAACACTTTTCATTTTCTTTGTTTACGCTCTTACCCTGATCACTTCCATTGTCTGATACTGCTTCATTCTGAGTTCTGGCAATTCCATTCCTTCTTCAGGCTGCATGAGACCTGCCCACTTCTGATATAACAGAGATAGGAAAAAAGGTTGTATAACTTACTGTACATGAAAGGAACACAGTGTGTAAAATCTAATCCCAGCAACCATAAATTGAACCTATGGGTTTAATCTAATCTTCTGAATTTCTTACAGCTTCTGGAAACCTGGCAAATAAATTAAGGTAAGAGTAGCTTCAGGGAGAAGGTAATGTATTTTCCACAATGCTTGTGAACCAGGAGAAAATGGCGTACACCTCCTGAGACACCAGGATTACCTTCCTGATTGGATTAGACCTTGGAATCAGAATCCCCCAACATCAAGGGCCAGACTACCCTACAGTATGCTTTGCAGAGATTTAACACACCACAATTTGTTAGCTTGACTGAAAGATACCAGGTTTGTATTTACTATTTCTTTCTTATCAGCAGAACTCTACAAAATAACACAGAAGGAGGCTATATGGCACATTGACTTTTGCAAAGTCTCATTACTCACATTGACTTTTGGAAAGTCTCAATTCTCTTTCCTATTAGTCCCCATATTTCTCCTTTCTATAGCAATACTCATTTAAGGTTTCCTTCAGCATTAACATCACAATTGTATTTTATTTTCCAAAATCATTGGAGTTGATAACAAACTATTACTCTCTTTTAACATATAAAGCTTGTAATGGTAGTATTTGCATGATTTAACTCACCACATGTTACATGAATGGGAAATGGACAAACTAACTGTAATTTTTCACACCCAAACATCACGAGCCAGATTTTCTACTTGTTTTGCATGCTGTTATTTCAGACATTTTCCTTGTGTTCCTCAATGATGGAGAACTGATTGACACTGATTAACATAGTCCATTTACTTCGCTTATTACTAACAGTAAGTCTGACCATTTAATCACAAGGGATAATTCTATTACGGTTGAACATGCCAGAAATCCGACTCTTGACTGTAAACACTTCTGAATGGTAGCAGCTCCAGTGGAGATGGGAAAACTCAAGTGGGCAATGCCTGTTTATATCAGGCTGCATTCAGTATGTTCACAATCCTTGGAATGTATTTGGATTCAGTAGGAGTCAGAGACACGAGAAGAGGTAGGACAGAGTCAGCTATATTTACAAGAGCAGAACGATTGGTCATAATGTCAGAAAACAATGCAAGAATAAGCAAAACAACCACAGGGAGGGTGCTATTCAATTGCCAAGTGAAGGACTGATGGAAGACAAAAAATGTTAGCGGGGTAACTGAGTGAACACAGTGTGTTACATTTTATTCCAATGCAGAATTAATGCTTATTTCTGTTTTGAAAAGGTGTCAATTATCAGAGTTAGTCAGAGATTTCCCAGGGCCATTTACCTAATTTTAGTCATGTTCTTTAAGAAGCCTTTCCTAGTCTCCGAATTACTTAGATCTCCCTGCATTGGGCTAAGACACCCTTCTGTCAAGACTATGTGGTCGCTGGTGAGCAATGGCTATCCCTTGTTAAAAGAGTCCATGCACCATTATTTTCCCTTTTTAGGACTGGAACGGAAGAGGGAATGCCCAAGAAGAAGATAATAAATCTTCCAGACAGACATACTGGAGGATATGCTAAGTGTGGTATGATAAAGCAATGTTTATTTTGAGTGGACTGGAATAAAACAAAGCAAGGATGTAATGCTAGGCCTTTATAAGGCATTGGTCAGTGTGCATTTGGCGTATTGAGAGCAGAAAGAAAGAATGCGCTAGCATTAAAAAAGGGTCAGAGGACGCTCATGACAATGGTACTGGGAATAAAAGCATTATTAATGTATGAGGAGTGCTTAATGACTCTGAGCCTGTACTCACTGGAGTCTAGAAGAATGAGTGGGGGGAGGATCTAATTGAAACTTACTAAATATTGACAGACCTAGAAAGAAGTCTAGGTCTCTCTAGGCCTTAATCTAGAGCTAGAGAGGAAAGGATTTTCCAATAGTTGGAGAGTCTAGGACCAGAGGGCACAGCCTAGCAGGACATCTCTATAGAACAGAGATGAGGAAAAGTTTCTTTAGTCAGTGTGGTGAATCTATGGAATTCATTGCAACGGACAGCTGTGAAGGCCGTGCCAATGGTTATATTTAAAGCGGAGATTGATATGTCCTTGATCAGTAAGGGTGTCAAAGGTTGCAGGGGGAAGGCAAGAGAATGGGTTGAGAGGGAAAATAAATCAGCCGTGAGAGAGCAGACTCAAAGGGCCGAATTGCCTAATAATGCCCCTATGCCTTATGGTCTTATGGGCAACCTTCGATTGTTGCTTCAAACAAAATCATTGACATTTCAGATTGTACCTAAACTTGTCCAATAGATTTCCTCTTGATAGAATAGATCTCTTCTGCAACTTGTCAATAGCATTGTTTTTATGATGAGTATTTAGGTGAACAAACAAAAGTTTGTGCACCCTGATCCAAGCAGCTCCTCCAGTAACAGTCCTTATTGGCAAGCTCAAGCTGCTACTGATTCAGAAAGTTTCTCAATGCATTGGAGATAGGTGCCAATAAATGGCGAAATTGTTTTCTCATCACTGGCAGTAATCGTTTATGGCTGTGTGAAAGTTCTAACACAGCATGTGAATGTTCCTAGCACTTCTCAAAAGTTATTTTCGGTCATTTTAACTGCAATTCCAGCTTGTCATGATTGGGTGCAAAAGTCCTAAATATTTACCTCTCCCTCCTTTTTCCTTGCTGGCTGCTCCAACACAGGTCAGTTTGCTGTGAAGCACGTTTCAATTGCATGAGGTTTTGCAGAGGTGAGATGAATACATTTATACTATTTTATTCATTATGATGAAATGAACTATAATACTATAGATGCCGCATTGTTCCTGTTCTTTACAACAATTTGATTATCACTTTTTCAGTTTGGCTGGACCGTGTAATCACGCAAATCAAAAGTTTTGGAAATATGACTCCCGCTAATTACCTGAAGTGGCCATGTAAATTTGGTTTCAAATCAGATGTAAAGGTAGTTTTTGTTAAGATTCAGATGAAACTTCTAAGTTGAAAACAAAAAGTACTGCAGATTGCTTTACAAATCAATTTTCCCTTCTTTGTAAGTGTGACCAAACAGGTGAATGGTATTACTAAACAGCTTTTATTTCATTTTCATACCTGCTTTGCATCTTTGCAAACCACCAGAAAAAAAGTGTGTAAATAAATCAATTGCAATGTATCTTGATAAGAAACGTTATATCTTTGGAAATGAATTAACAGTCAATGTTTCGGGCCGAGAACCTTTTTTAATTCTTCTGTTTATCTTATGTCCCCGTTGAAGAGCAATCAAGTAAAAATGTGCAAGGTTTTGCTTGACAGAAATGGGTAAGAATAAATATTAAAATGGAATTTATTGAGACATTATATCTTTGTCAAGTGCCATGATGTTGGGGTAACTGACAAAGACAGGCAAGATAGTAAACCATGAGGAACGTACAAGAAGGCATGCAAAGGTGTGGCAAATAGAGCTTATTGTGAAAGGTATGAATGTCCATTTTTTAAATTTAGATTCAGATTTATTTATCAGATGTATATCAAAACATGCAGTGAAATGTGGCATTTGCATTAGCAACCAGCACATCCTAGTGCTGTGCTGTGGGCAGCCTGCAACTACCTCCACACATTCCAACACCAACATAGAAACGTTTCAAAGATCTAAGTACATTTTATGAACAAACTGTGTAGGCAGTATACATCCCTGAGACAGCCACAAAACAAAGGCTCACAGTGGAACCCGTTCAAAGAAAACATCAACCACACAATGCACAAAAAAAAAGGAGCAAGTCGTGCAGAAGGCAAAAAATTAGTGAAAAATACAGAATATAAAACATCAAGCCTACAGAATCACTGAAACAGTCTAGCAATGTTCTAGCATGCCCACTGAGTTCAGCAGAATAACACAGAACACAACAAGCAACAACAGCAAAACTCTCTTGTTTCTGTCAGCAAAACAAGCCCCTCTCCCACTAGTGATACAACTGGTGATTACCTCACCCATTAACCCACTACTTTGCTATTTCCTGTAAGAGTCACCTTATGCACAGATCTCCTGTATCTAGTGTCAATTTATTGTACATGCAATCAGTCTATGTATATAAGGTAATATATATTTAAATTTGTTGTGTTTTATTCTGGTTATTGTGGCTTTTTTTATGCTGCATCTTACATGTAACAAGCATTTTGTTTTCCCTTATACTGGTGTATTGATGAATGACGATAGACAACTTTGAATCTTGAATCTTAAATCTTGAGTACAAAAAAAACCAGAATGCATTGAAACTAGTCATAATGTGAGGGAGCACCAGTGGAGAGAGAAGCAGAGTTAATATTTTCTGGTCACTACTGTTTTATACTTTTTGGTTGCAACAGGGAGTATTCCTGACACACATATGACCTAAATGACCTTGTTTGGTAGCAGGTGTGTTTTGTCTGAAACAAACTCTGAATCAAGCTCTAACCTCACCTTCACTCTGCAGAGTTTTAATATCTATTTGCACTACTTGTGGAAAGGGTATTTTTTTTTCAATCCATTCATTGGAAATTTCTTTCTGCAGCTTATGTTGTCATCTGCAATGCTTTCAATATTGGAGCAGTATCAGCCATAGTTTGCCTGTTCTGTCTCAGGCTTCACCATATGTACTTCCTTCTGTTATCCATCCAACAATCCTTGCCTGTCTTCTGACAATTCCAGAGCTTTGCATGTCTGCCTACACTTTTACACGGTTCATCCTGCCTTACATTAATGTTCCCTCAGGCTGGACATCCGGATTCCACAAATAATCTTATCTTATCTTTGATGAGCGCGTCTATCAAATCTGCAAAACTATCATTCTCCGTTAACAATTAAATGTCCACTAAAGAAGTATCCAAGTATTAAGAAAGGGTCTAAGTATATAACTTGCTCCTGGTTGTGAATGAAGAACCAATTACAGTTTTCTTGGCAGGCTGCAATGTGTTTGCAATACTTCTAATGCATTCTCCAGATATTATTTTAAACTTTATTCATTGTACGGCATAATTCCCACCCTGTGTAACCAATGAGACACATTTAACTTTAGCCTGATTTATTTGCCTGCCAATAGAGAGTGCATGCTTCATTCTTTAGACCAAATATTTGCCAGGATGTACATACTGATGTTTCATTGTGTGCCATGTCATTTCCCTGGATGTACGTGGAATTGTTCAGCTGAGTCACACTAATTACTGTCCCTTAATGCACATCCCCATTTTATATCATTTGCAATCTCATCTGCATTCAGTATTTAGTTTCAAGCATAGAATCAAAATACTATGGTTGTGTCAATCTGCATTTGTGACACCATGACTCAAAATCTCCTCTGATCATCTAAGATATTGGGGGATATCTAGAAATGTTTTAAAAAACACATCCAAACTAGCTTTTCCTACTTCACATTTCCCCTCAGAGATAGCTGCTTCGAGCTTCCACACTGAAACAATCTAGCTGCAAAGCAAAGAGTAGTTGGTCACATTGGTCAATTCTTACTATCAATAAGCATTATAGGGAAATATGGTGGAAGGACTGGTTGCTTAGGGTCTAGAGTGGCATTTCAATGCAGTGGCCTGCTTCCACTAGGTAGCACTGAGCTTCCAACAAAAGAGCAGTCAAAGGCCATGAAACCTCTAAAGTCCATTTCACTATTAATAACTAATCTGTGGTTTGACCGTATTTCCATATCTTTCCTCGTTAGTCTTCATCACCTTTAACAAAAATATCTTCATCCCAGCCTTGAAGCTGTTATTTGATTCAGAATCCATAATATTTTCGGGCAGGAAGCTCTATATATTCCACTGCCGTTCTTTGCTTTAACATCTGTACCATGCTTTTCTATCAACATCAGTGCACTCCACAGCTGCCTGCTTAAAACGTTCACCAATTTAGGTATCTAAGAAGTATGAGATCAGCATTTATTACAACAGGGTCATGATTGACCAACCACTAATGGAGACTTCATACCTACCATGAAGTGTGTTGCTATCTTAGCTTAGGTCCATTAAATTCCACAAAAGCTATTAACCTCATATTTGCAAAAGAAAGAAAAATATACCTCTGTGTTTAAAGGTCTATTAAAATCAGCTCAGTTTTTCCACAAAGTGCACGTTGCAGAAATGGGAGTGAATAGGTTAAATGCAGTCAGTGCCATTTAAGTGCAGTGTTTATTTTCCTTCTTTTCATTTCCTCTTTATGTAAAACCGTCATGACATGTAGCACTGGTATCTCGGATGTGGCTTTGGAAAGGAGACTCTGATTACAGTCATTCAAGGACCCTAGAGTGGTGTCAGTAAAGTTCATTACTTCGGAAAGAATGTTCCCAGTAGAGAGAATAGTGTAACATTCCTCCCAAGAGTATAGCAGAAACAGCTAATATTAAGCAGCTTTGGATAAATCTTAGTAATTTAATTATCCTGCCTCTGGCACTTCATTAGCATAGACCTCCTGTTTACCCACACCCTGAGGAAAGAGCCCTCATCTCATTTCAAGGTTCCACTGAATATAATGAAGTTCTCCTTTGCCTCGATAACATCGAGTAGTATTGTATGTTTTAGATTTCATATAAAAACATAAAATACAGTCTAATCCTGTTCAAAATTCCTTGAAGCAATTATAAGTTCAGCTTCAGATATCTTGCCGTAAACTTCATGTCAGTTTGAGTATAATGCAAAAAAGCATAATTAATTTTCTGACAGCAGATTTCTTGCCATGATACTGTGTGACTAAATTATGTATTTTATAGACTTGTTTTGGATTAAGAATATTTACAAGAAAGCTAAACAGCTGACTGTAAAGGGTTGTATAATCAACATGTATTTGTTGTTTTTACCCTGACTGTGAGCTGATGCCTCAAAAAGGAAGTCAGCGTTGATGAATGAGCATTACTGTTATCGCATCCTGGCTACCTATTTGCCATCAGAATGAAAGTGAGATGTAGCATGAGCTTGAATGGGTGCATGGTTTCACATCTCAACCACTTGTGCATTTCTGGTTTTATTCTACCTCCTCTTTAAGCTTGGGAATGCCATCTCTAAATCTTTCTTATTCCACCCTTCTTTAAGTAACTCGTTAAAATCCTATCTCATTCCCCATGCTTTTGATTATCTGCCCTTGCATGTGACTCAGAATAAAGCATGATGTGAAGATGCCCTTGTGAACAACTTCAATGTCACACAGAGTAAGTGCACTTTGGAGTTCCAGAATTACCAGGAACCATGTAACTGTCATTCCGGATGCAGACCCACAATTAGTGCTGAGAAATCTGAAATAGTTAAAATTTCTAGCATTTCAGACCATATGAGTAATTCTACTAAAGAAATCACCCATTTTCTATTTTTAAATTTGTCTGATAATGCAAGTTAGATCCCTTTCAGAAAATTAAATAGTTAAATAAGAAACAAGTTTTTTTTCTCTTTCTGCTTATTTTATTCAAGTGGAACTCAACCAACATGTAAATGACATTTAAAATTATAATAACTTGTCCAATCTGAACATTTATTAGGGCATTATTTTCTTTGCCAATTGGTACAGTAACTTAATAACTTTCTCCATCACAATGCATCACACCCCAGGATTATTGCCCTTGAATTTGAAAACTTTCTGCTCTTGCTTTCTTGCCTTCATCTGTTTGGGCAGAGAGTTTAAAAGTGTAACCCTAATCTAAAATCTTTAAAAATGCATAATCCTTTTAGTACTGCAACCTGAATAATGTGCATAGATATCTGAGACAGACCATAAATGTTTACCGATGAATTCTAGAAGGTATTGAGATTCGGAAAGATAAAGTGTAAATGATACCAGGATGCATACATAATATGTGTGCAGTTACAGTAAATTACTGGAATTACATCCAATGTTTTTGGTCATTGATTGAGAAACAAGAGTTCAAATCCTACTGTTGCAGCTGGGTAACTTCATTTAAGTAACTAAGTAAATCTGGATTTTTAAAAAAAAATCAAGGCTCACCAATGATAGCCACAAAAATGTAGATTGTTGTGAGAAACCCATCTGGTTGACTAATGACCTTCAGGAAAGGAAATCACCCATCATTATTTGGTCTGGACAAAATGTGGTTCCAGATCCACCCATGTGGTTAACTCTTAAATGCCAATGTAGTTCATGGGCAATTAGGGACAGACAATAAATACTGGCATTACCACATCCTATAAACAAGCAAGAAATTCTAAACTACATTGTGTTTAGTGTCACGACCAGCTCCATATTTGTTGGTTGAGCTAACTTCTTTTGAAGGGAATGACTTCAACGATAATGCATAACTCCAGATGGTGCAGACGTTCAGGCTCTCCATTGATCAGGGTCGACCATGGATGTTGCATCCTGGCTGTCTACATACGCAAGTCCGAGCAGTACAATATAGAGAGCAAGATGCTGCCCGTGTAACAAGCTCTTCTCCCCTCCACACAACTGGTGAACCCAAAGGAATGGCAGAGACCAAAACAGTTTGACAGCAGCAGTGTCGCAGGAGTTGCCAGTCAGCATTGAACTCAACATCAGACTGCCTTAGGGACTCCAGCTCCGGATGTTTCCCTTGGGGCTTTACTCCCGAAGCTTCCTGCATCAGTGGGCAGAGCCGCAAGGCCATGGAGGTTTGAGATTTGAGTTTTCCTTCTCCTAGTTAAACTGCCAACCACACCAGATGAGCCCCTTCCAGCCAAAGCAATTGGTTTTCAGGTGCCGGTTACCCACATTTGCCCCCTCTCCTGTCAGTAGAAAGAATCTCACTGGGCTTAGTAGCTAAGCCACTCATGAAGACCAGGAGCTGGACTTGGTTGCCGAGACTATTTGAGTCACACAGTGTGCTGTCTTTACGACAGTTATTTAGTTTATAATATTTTTGCTTAGTAATTCATTCGATAGTATTTTCTAGTTAGAATTAGAAGTGTTTAAAGTATATTCCTTGCATGTAAAATATATCGGCATGCGATGACGTCACATCCGGTTTCGCCACGTCTTGTGGGAAAATACCGGTTTGGAATTAACGCGAGGGTGGGGGCTTACCACGAGGCTCACCTGAGCAGAAGTTGTTTTGCAGGCATGAGAA
The DNA here is from genome assembly GCF_030144855.1 of Hypanus sabinus. Classification (NCBI taxonomy): domain Eukaryota; kingdom Metazoa; phylum Chordata; class Chondrichthyes; order Myliobatiformes; family Dasyatidae; genus Hypanus; species Hypanus sabinus. The sequence goes on from NC_082718.1 coordinate 99,283,345, forward strand.
ATCACAGTGAGAGCAACGCTTTTTCACCATATGTTAATGTGAAGAGTGAACAGTAAATGGTTAATCTTACTGCGATCTGGTTCTTATTGACTGTGGTTTATCTCGACGTTTAATTCGGCGTTTCGTTACACGCGAAGGAGGGCGTTACACACAGCATTGGGAGTATTTAAAAGGTAGCAGGAGCTTAACCCACTATCACCGCTGGCTATAACAACCTTACAGAGCTGACTTTATCTCAGCCTCAATCCATAGAACCTTTCAGGTTCATCACCCTTTCGCCGGCTTTTCTGGATGAGCAATTAAGCGACTTGTACCTCTAAGTCTGCAAGTCTACGTCTAATGGCACAAAATTGATACTCTGGTCCTAGCCTGGGAGTAGTTGCACCTTTTCTATGAGTCAAGATCACGTTTGCTCTCCCTCAATTCAGTCTTCCCTTGCCTCTGAATCTGGAACTTGGGATTTGCCATAGAGGGAGAGACATATTTTTGTAGATGCAGTCTTTCCAAACTTTCCAAAGAAAGTATCAGATACAACTTCATGTAACAGAAGGGTCATAGTTTTTGGTGGTGGGGGGGGGCACCATATTTGCCCTTTAACCAGATTAGCTTGGTATTATCTAATTGATGGTTGTTGGATCAAATTATGCATGCATTGACCATATCTGCAACATTGCAAAATGTGACTACATTGTGGCGAACTAATTAACTGGTGATAAAGTGATTTAGGGTAAAATTATCTAAATTCAAGCCTTTAGTGCATTTTTTTATTTTCCTGTGGAGCAGCTGCCAAAGATATGTTCTATATCAGGGGTGGGCAAACTTTTTGACTTGAGGGCCACAAAGGGTCCTAAAATTTGACAGGGGGGCCGGACCAGGAGCAGATGGACAGAGTGTTTTGGTAATACACCTCATAAGAGAAAATAAAATATTATGGGATATGTAGAAAACATGTGCTTTAATTTCAATTGAAAATGAACAAGTGCATTACAACAAAATATCTGTCTTTGAAGTCCTATGGTATTTAGCTATTTATTGAAATGATTTTTAAAACACTGAAAATTAAATGAATAAAATACAGCTTTTTTTAATAGTAACAGTTATTATTTTAAAGCACTGAAAATTCTGTTATCCTTCAAGATATTATCATCATCACTCTCCTCCTGACTGTCTTTATTTCAAAAACGGTAGGAGATGCAGGTCTACTTGTCCTGCTCCTTCTTATTCAATTGTCCCCTGTGCCAAAATTCAACAACGACCCGCACAATGACAGAACAGTGAGAGCGCGCCAGTATGCGGAGCCCGTTATTTGATCTGGAGCGCATTTTTTTATTTTGAGAACATACGTGCACCTGCGCACTATTCATGTCCATCACTTAACAGAAATGACATGTAACATGTAAGGCTTATTGAAAAAAATATTTTCAAATGCATTTTTTACATAACACAACGAAGAAACTTATTTTTAATTTCAGTGGGAACAGTGTTGTTGGTCTCCCTTTTTAGCCAGCGCATCAAAGTCTGGATTTAGTTTTGTTGTGGCGATTCTCAGGATGGATCTGAGGTGTTGGTCAGTTAACTTGGATCTGTGGCTGGCTTTGTTGATGTTCATGACGCTGAACGCCTGTTCACACAAATAGGTCGAGCCGAACAAAGAGTAAAGCGCAAATGTGGAGTAATACGCTGCACCTCAACAAAGGTCAATGTGTAGCAGTGTGCTACACGCAGCGCTAAAATTACGACACGGAGTCGGTAACTGCAGTCAAAGAAAAAAACTTTATTCGAAATCCCCAGCATCACTTTTAAGCCTCCTTCAACCTGCCCCCCTGCGCAGAGGCTCCAAAGCTCTGTGCTCGCAAATCCCCGCAGGCTATCTCCCTTAGCCGGAACGCTGGCTAATTGTGAGCCGGTTCGGATGTGGCAGGAAATGGGTCGCCACAAATGTATATAGAGTGCGTCATCTATTGGGAAAACGCCAGAATTGCGGGGAAAAAACGTTAACAAGGTTTATTAATATAATTTCATCAAGTTCTGTGGGCCGGATTAAAAAGCTTACCGGGCCGCATATGGCCCGCGGGCCATAGTTTGCCCATGCCTGTTCTATATCATAAACAAAAAAGATTCTGCAGTTGCTGCAAATCCAGAGTAACACACGCAAAATGCTGGAGGATCTCCATAGGTCAGGCAGCAGCAATGGAGAGGAATAGAGTTGATTTTTCAGGCCGAGGCCCTTCATCAGGATTTACCTTCCTCTATTTAGCACTCAACCAACACTGAGCACCACCCCAGCAATGCCCCCATCCCACTCCAACTCTCCAATGAACTATCTCTCCTCTATACACCTGAAGTCCATGGCTGGACTCTGGATATCAAATCCCTCCCAACACTGTGTTAAAAAGTCCTGGAGTTATAATAAGCCCACAACAGCAGGTCAATTTCCAACTTATTCCGTCCCACATCTGCCCAAAACCTACTCAGAGTTAAAAGCAGAGCTATTGGGTTTCCAGTTTTGTTACATCATTCCAAAGGAGAAAAGCATTTAACAATTAATTGCTGGTTGAAACTAAATTGCTTGGGACATTGCCATTCCCTTAAATCTAAATAATTGATACAGCACCAATAATCTGTGTCTTTTGGGTAATCCTTTCTCCCTCGACTTCCAACTGCTTCTTCTTGCTAATGGACTGAAGCAACTGTTAAAAAATTATTCTGTTACAACAATATTGGGAGTGTGATATTTTGTAATCAACTGTCAGATGTAACACTAAGGCAAAAGTTTTAGAGAAGGAATTACTGTCATGATAAATGGGAGACAGAATACCAATCTTTAGGCATATATCTTTCTAGATTTACCTAACTTTTACGAAACCTTAGAAACATAGTTTTTATATATTAATCCTTTAATTGTTATATGTAGTCTAACCAGCTGATTAATTGTATTCCACCTCTTCCCAGTCATCTATCTCTCCATTTCCTGTAATTGTATGTCTGTACATTTCTCATCATAATCTCCCTGAAATCCTGCTTCCTCTCACTTTATGAATGGACTGTTGGACTCCCCAGTCTCCGCCTTCTACAAGGTATCTTACTTCCCTCTAGGCATACACATTGTATTGTGTAAGTAGCCTCTAAAATAAAACATAAACACAAGAGATTCTGCAGATGCTGGATGTCCAGAGTAACACACACAAGATTTTCGAGGAACTCGGCAGGTCAGGTAGCATATATGGAAAGGAATAAATAGTCGACGTTTCAGGCTAAGACTCTTAATCAGGATGAATTAGACCTTTCATTCAGCACTCTCTTGATGAAGGATCTTGGCCCAATACATCTTCTTTTCCAAATATGCTATCTGACCTGCAGAGTCCCACCAGCATTTTGTATGTGTTACTCTGAAATACAGGTTATTTTAAATAACCAAGCCTGATTTAACAATTATAAAACTGTAATTCAAGTATGGATGAAGAACTACTAAACCTAATTGATATAGTTGTTGAAGAAAGTGCAAAAATGGGTCTAACTATCAAATGCGAAAAGACAGAATGTACGGTGATATTCAAAAAGAAGGAGAATCCTATCTGCAGGCTGAGAGTAAATGGGGAAAATATAAAACAGGTACAAAACTTTTGCTACTTAGGAAGCTGGGTGACATCAGATCCAGGTATGACATGGACATCAAAAGAATAGGGATAGCAAAAGACACCTTTACGAGAATGAAGAGTATACTGACCAACACTAAACTAGGCATGACAACTTGCCTCAGAGCACTGAAATGTTACGTTTATCCAGTTATGTTATATGGATCAGAATGATGGACAATATCTAGTAACATGAGGAAACGAATTGAAGCAGCAGAGATGTGGTTTTTGAGGAGGATGCAAAGAATATCATGGACAAAATGAATATCTAACAAGGATGTCATGAACAGAGCAAGCACAGAAAGAGAAATAACGTATGAGATCATGAAAAGACAACGTAACTTCACTGGACATGTGATTAGGAAAGAGGAGTTAGAATGCATGGTAATTATGGGAAAGATTGAAGGGAAGAAAGCAAGAGGAAGGCAAAGACAAATGATGTTGGAGACAACAGCCAGAGAACTGGAAATGAAGACCAATGAATTGATCCACTTGACCCGAAACAGGAGTGTGTGGGCCATGGCAGTCAAAGCTCAAACTGGGCATGGCACCTGATGATGATGATGAATAGTAAAAACATATCTGTCACCTCAAAATAATTAATTAGAAACAATATCCAATTTTAATTAGCAAAGTTTGCAGGAAATTTGCAGATGTATTTTTTTTAATTAAAGGGAAGGTGAGACTTGAAGAATAAATTAATTTCAGTAGTCATCATGTGATGATAAATGAGAGGTGATCATATCAAAAGTTACCGATGATTACTTTTCATGTAAAATTAAGTTCAGGCTGCTGATGTTTGCCTTTCTGTCCACTGGTTATCCCTAGGGATCAAGCTATCTCATATTCACACAGAGACAGTGGAGAAAAAATACAAGTTCATTGCCTAATGTGTACTTTCAGTATGCATTTCTCCTTACTGTCGTTACATTTTGAAAGGGACACAAGTCTCTTGATACTGATGCAGCAAAGGCTAGAGTAAACTAACTCCTTTGTGCCAAAGGGAATCAACATCACAGTAGTTAGAATGTCATATTTACAAAATGTCAAAATTGTGGTTAGAGTACATTGTCATGAGAAGTAATAGATATAATTTAGCAAAAAATTTGGTTGCTGTAACTGTAGAGTGTCTTTGAAAATCATTTCAGCATGTGACATCAAAGAGTTCATGAAATATTCAATAGTCATCTGCATTTGATGCTAGGTTTGTGTGTGTGTGTGTGTGTGAGAGAGAGAGAGAGAGAGAGACACACACACACACCATGCAGATTTCTTCTTTAATTATGATGAAATGTGACCCATCAGATTTTTGATACAAGCGTTCGGGACCTGAAGGTTATTGACAGCACCGTGAAATGAAAGCAGTGACTACAGCTAATATCGATAAAAGAGCAGAATTTGATCATTTGCTGACATTTTTACAGAGTTTATGTCTAATTTATGGCATTTTTATTGGTAGTAGTGAAATAATTCAGAATCGAGCAAAAAAAGGTCAATATACGTTTAACTAAAAGGTTTTAGTTACCCTCAGGGGTCACAAGGAACAGGCTGCTATTATTGCAAGAACAGTATATTGGAAATAAGTAGATAGAGTGTAAGTGTAGAACAATAATAGAACACCATACCTCTAATGATACTTGCAAAAGCCTCATAACACAGTGCATCAATTCCCCCATTCAAAGAAATTCTCTTTAACTAAAGCAAAAGTGCAAAATGATTTATATTTTGAAATGGAAACAAAAGGTTGCTTCATTATACAAAAGTGTAAAACTTAATTGCTAAGCCTTAGCATTGGCCATAAACATCAGTAACCATCAGAAAGGAGGTAAAACAAGAGTTTTATTTTTGAATGAAATTTTGACTTGTTTGGAGTGTTCAAAAACCATTAAAAGTAAAAAAAAATGTGTATTCAAGAGGTTGACTGCTATATATACAATATACTTTTAACAATGAACTAAAAACCATCTTTTAAACCCACCTGCTGAAGGGACTTGGCCCAAAACTCTTTTCCATAGATGCTGCTTGGCAGTTCCTCCAGTGCTTTGTGTGTGTTGCTTTTAAACCTTGTAATGTATTCACTTCATGTAAATTTTTAAGCTATTGAGTAGGCTATACAAAGTTGTGAGACATTCGTTACCTCTGGGTAGAAAGAAAGATCACAGGTTGTTATAAGGGCAGTAAAATACTCCAGTTTATCATGTGCAGTCGTGTATGTGGCTGAATGACATTTAAAGACTTAAGTTTAATTTTGATATGCTGCAGGTATAAATGGCAAATGCCGAGAATTGAATTGGGAGTGAATAAATGATGGAAATTTCCATCAGTGCTTTGTGCACCAACATAATTTATATATATGTCATTGAGCAGAAGGTGAGGTCAGGTAAGTGAGCAATTAATTTTCACTTAAACAATTGCCTTCTTTTTAATTTTTAATCTAAAAGACAAGTAAGGGAGGGACACTTGGCACAGTTCAGTATTTGGCAGTGATGGAAAGTATGACCTGAAAATGAAAAGCCAAGACTGGTGAGTAATTCTATTATTACATGCATGTAACCTCACACTTAGTGTTTATAAGTGTTGCAATAACACCTGCAAATCTATTAATGTACTTAACTGTGTATCCAGCTTCCTGAATCCATTGGTAATCTGGGTATATAGACAAAGTGTTGAACTCTCTTATTGCTCAAGTGGTATTAATTGATCACGCTCCTTGACAAACTGGAGGTGGAATATTTTCTAAAATATCTGCTTCAGAACCCAGCCACACCCACATACCAAGAAAAATGGGCATGGAGCGACCATCGCTGAACATCAGTGGCCCCCCAGTAGAGATTTCTTGGTGTTCACCTGGCGGAGAATCTCACCTGGTCCCTCAACACCAGCTCCATATCAAAGAAAGCCCAGCAGCATCTCTACTTTCTGCGAAGGCTGAGGAAAGTCCGTCTCCCCCTCCACACCCCATCCTCACCGCATTCTACAGAGGTTATACTGAGAGCATCCTGAGCTGCTGCATCACTGCCTGGTTCAGAAATTGCACCATCTCAGATCGCAAGACCCTGCAGCAGATAACAGAAAAGATCATCGGGGTCTCTCTTCCCGCCATTACAGACATCTACACTACATGCTGCATCCGCAAAGCAAAACAACATTATGAAGGACCCCACGCACCCCTCATACAAAATCTTCTCCCTCCTGCCATCTGGGAAAAGGCACCGAAGCATTCAGGATCTCACAACCAGACTATGTAACAGTTTCTTCCCCCAAGTCATCAGACTCCTCAATATCCTGAGCCTAGACTGACACCAATTTACTGCCCTCTACTGTGCCTATGTCGTGTTTATTACTTATTGTAATACCTGCACTGTTTTGTGCACTTCATGCAGTCCGGGGTAGGTCTGTAGTCTAGTGTAGTTCTTTCTGTGTTGTTTTTATGTAGTTCAATGTAGTTTTTGTGCTGTTTCAGGTAGCACCATGATCCTGAAAAACATTGTCTCATTTTTACTCTGTACTGTACCAACAGTTATGGACGAAATGACAATAAAAAGTGACGACTTGACTTGAAAATAAGAAAACAGAGCAACAGTTTGGGTGCTTGGAACATTCACCCCAACGTAACTCAGTCAAGCTCACTAAGAGGCCAGTGACAACAGGATTAGTGGTTAGGTAGCTCCCTGGTACTGTGTTCTGAATGCTCCTATCGCAACCTCTGGAAGTGAATGATTTGGAAGGCACTAAACCTGTTACTCAGGCAAGTGAGCAGGCAAAGAGCCAACATGGTGAAATACTTCACCACCTGTGTTTACAACAAAGGGCAGACCTGCTTGAGGATGGTCCCTACAAGGTTGGGGGAATTACCAAGTCAAACTCATAGGATTCTACATATTTGCTAGTCAGGGACAAAGTAAAGTAACAGCTGGAGTGGACAGTCTGTTTCTTTGTTGTAAATTCAACAAGCTGGATAATGCCATTCTGCAGACGATGGTTCCATGGAAAGGTGCCAGCTAGCTTTAGTACACACCAGAAGCCCTGTAGTGAGTCCAGGGAATCAAGCACAGACAACATGGACAAAGAAACTGGATGCACCTCCCAAATGGCCCTTGTGCCTTTATCATCATTTTATTAATCTTAATACTTCTCATTAATTGACAGACAAACAGACAGACATACTTTATTGATCCCGAGGGGAAATTGGGTTTCATTACAGCTGCACCAACCAAGAATAGTGAAGAAATATAGCAATATAAAACCATAAATAATTAAATAAAAATAAGTTAATCATGCCGAGTGGAAATAAGTCCAGGGCCAGCCTATTGGCTCAGGGTGTCTGACACTCTGAGGGAGGAGTTGTAAAGTTTGATGGCCACAGGCAGGAATGACTTCCTATGACGCTCAGTGTTACATCTCGGTGGAATGAGTCTCTGGCTGAAAGTACTTCTGTGCCTAACCAGTACATTATGGAGTGGATGGGAGTCATTGTCCAAGATGGCATGCAACTTGGACAGCATCCACTTTTCAGACACCACCGTCAGAGAGAATATTGAGTAATTAAGTGGGTTTTGTGTGCATTTATTATCTTTTTTTATTAGTTGAATTCTCTGACTTTTTAAAATCTTTCATTATTAGAGATACTTAGAGTTAATTCAAAAGCCTTTTTACATCTGTGAGGTTCCAAGCGCCTTCAACAAAGTTCAGAAGTAAGGACTCAACATTGGCAACCCGAGGCTTAGCTGCTGCTCACTGATCATTGCACTCAAGGGTGGCTGTGGCATCAACGGCATCAAACGTAAATAATGTAGAAGTGGCCACGGGAGCAGGATTGGTTAAGTGCAGGTTGCAAGCTTAGTCAAGAGTGAACAAGTTTATGGGTCACTTTCTGCCAGAGTGCCATCCACATTGCAGAATCAGATAAAGAGGAGGTGGCAAAAGGAATATTTAGCAGTAGCAAGTGCACACCTATTAAGACCATGAATTTGACTGAGAAACAAACATAAACATACGTATGAATAAACTCTTCTTGGGCTTCTGGCCGGGTACAAGTATCAATTATAACTGACGTTTTGATGACAAACTCTGCCATCATCATCTGCAATGATGCCTGGGCAAGTCTAATCTGGTTTTATTTATACCCCTGTCGTCCGTCCCTCCTGATTGGTTAGTCCTCATCCAATCAGGTTTCCATTCTCCCACCTTGTATACAATTGAATTCCAGTTCTTACTTAGAGTGAGATCTTCATCATTGATAAAATACTTTTCCTCTTGTTTTATTTCAATGGGTTCCTTTACCAGGCAGGCCCAAAAGCCATTGGCACGGCACAAAAGTTTTATGCCATCAAAGTCAATCCTATGACCAGTGCAAGTGCAGTGTTCTGCTATCACAGATTTCTCCAGTAACCCAAATGGATACATCTCCTATGCTCCTTGATGTGGGTTTCCACCATGTGTTCCATCCGGCCGATATACGCTGCTCTGCATTCACAGGGAATCCTTTAAACACCAGCCGGCCTGAGTCCCAGGTCATCTTTGACCCTCATATTCATGAATGTTACAACATTTCAGTCTGTTGTTGGCTAGAATGTAATCTAAGATATTTTCACCATTTTGAGTTGAACTGGGGCAAATTCAATTTTGGCACATATGCATGAAGACTCTCTGAATTAAGAAAGAAGTGCTGGTGGAGTTGCTTGTCATAGTTATGGGCAAAAACATAGCCACTCAGATTGAATGATAGTAATTTTTGAATGAATCACAGCCTTGTAGAGCAAAGATATCCAGAAACATCAATGAAAGGTGCAAATAACCATATAACCATATAACAATTACAGCACGGAAACAGGCAATCTCGGCCCTTCTAGTCCATGCTGAACGCTTACTCTCACCTAGTCCCACTGACCCACACTCAGCCCATAACCCTCCATTCCTTTCCTGTCCATATACCTATTCAATTTTACTTTAAATGACAATACTGAACCTGCCTCTACCACTTCTACTGGACACTCGCTCCACACAGCTATCACTCTCTGAGTAAAGAAGTTGCCCCTCATGTTACCCCTAAACTCTTGCCCCTTAATTCTCAACTCATGTCCTCATGTTTGAATCTCCCCTATTCTCAATGGAAAAAGCCTATCCACATCAACTCTATCTATTCCCCTCATAATTTTAAGTACCTCTATCAAGTCCCCCCTCAACCTTCTATGCTCCAAAGAATAAAGACTTAACTTGTTCAACCTTTCTCTGTAACTTAGGTGCTGAAACCTAGGTCACATTCCAGTAAATCTCCTCTGTACCCTTTCTATTTTGTTGGCATCTTTCCTATAATTCGGTGACCAGAACTGTACACAATACTCCAAATTCGGCCTCACCAATGCCTTATACAATTTTAACATTACATCCCAACTCCTATACTCAATGCTCCGATTTATAAAGGCCAGCATACCAAAAGCTTTCTTCACCACCCTATCCACATGAGATCCCACCTTCAGGGAACTATGCACCATTATTCCTAGATCACTCTGTTCTACTGCATTCTTCAATGCCCTACCACTTACCATGTATGTCCTATTTGGATTATTCCTACCAAAATGTCACACCTCACACTTACCAGCATTAAACTCCATCTGCCATCATTCAGCCCACTCTTCTAACTGGCCTAAATCTCTCTGCAAGCTCTGAAAACCTACTTCATTATCCACAACGCCACCTACCTTAGTATCATCTGCATACTTACTAATCCAATTTACCACCCCATCATCCAAAACCTGCCAAAAGCCACTGTTCATGTAGGCTTGAGAGATACCAAGAAAACTCGAAGGTTATAAATACTAGTGTGACCAGGGAACTTTATGAGGATGGTTAGGACCCAAGTGACAGAGTATCTGAGACTTGGATCAAGACACAATGCGAGACTGAAACTAGAAACGAGTACAAAATAAGACTCTAGGCGATAATCCAAGTAAACTTACCATTGAGCATTGAACCTCTGTTCGGATGCCACTTAAATACTGAAATCCTGGTGCCAAAACATGGCAGCCAATTAGTGAGATTGTCCTGGGTCCTTAACGGGGCTGCGTCAGCAATCCATACTCTGGAGAGCTAGAGTGTCAGAATTCCGAATATAGTGCAGTTGGGTGTGTATCGTAACAACTGGTAGATACTGGTTACAGACTACACCTTGAAGGAGCTATTGTGAAACCAAACTGAAACAGTGATTGTAAGTCCAACATACTTAGTGAGAAAGGACAGCTCTCCATGTGAGAGTAGAGGTCGTGACCCAGGTGCAGATAGCAATGAGCCAAAACCAAAGCAGATAGGACTTAATAATAGCCTTTCTGAAGCTTAGGGTGCAAAGAGAGCTATAAAGTTGAATATAAAACCCTCTTTGCAGGATCTGGCACATGAATTCATGTGTTACATATGAAGAATATCAAAGAGAAAATGTATGGCCTGGAATCAAGTGTTGTGGTGAAGCAGTATGTCAGTAAATGAGAGCATGATCTCTCCAGATGTGATTTTGCTGAGGAAGTGGATAATATTAACTAAGGATAAACCTTCAAAGACATAAAGTGCTTCTAAAAGCTTTACTTCTGAGTCATGGATGCTTACTTCTGAAGTGACATGCAGTAACTATGTATTTTATAATGTGCCATAGATATTGTCATAATAGGAGCAAAATACTTGGACAAAAAGTATTAGTTACAGAAGCTCCTATCAGAACCAGCATGAGGTTCTGAGTTAGATTTGTAAACCAAATTAGTTGGTCACAGAACTGGATCAGTGTGCAGTGTCCCTGAGGAGAACGGCTCTGAGCCTGGGACGAACAACAATCTGCCTAATCTGCCCAAGCTAAAGTCATAACTTAGAGAGCGGCTTGGCAATTTCAGAATGATGGGACAATTCACAGATCTCAAAGCAGGAAATTGAGAAGAAGAGTCTGTAATCTATTCAAGCAACATGAGAGAGGCAGCTCAGAGAAGCTTGAGGGGAACAGACACGTCGCTACAGGAGTCCACAAAATGGACAAGAAACAGCAGACTCTCTCTGTGGCCCTGCGTTGAGATGATATTATTGTGGTTCAGCAAAGGGTAGACAGAGAAGAGAAAACTATATGAGATCTGGGAAAGCACTTAGCCTACAAGACTCCTTTGACTCATGACTATTGCTCTTTGAATAAAACACAGGTAGAAGTAGATATATATAAGTAGACAGAGGTGGCTGTAAATTTGAGAAGGATGTTACAGTAGGTATAGGTTTATTAATGTCAACCCAACACCAGGCTATCAGATCCAAAAGGATAAAATGAGAAAGATCATGTCGGAACTGTTAAGGCCTTATTATGGAGTTAGGGAATACAGCAAATATTAACTTTAGCAACTGCTCTTTAGACCCGAATGTGGCTTGTAGATTACATTTAAAATGCAGAAACAATTAAATTACATTTAAAATTCAGAAACAACAGTTTCCTGGAGCTGTGAACACTAAATTAATTGAAAACCAGGCAATACTGATTAAAATTTGTTTTGGATGTCTGGAGTGTGGGTCTAAAGAAGGCAGTGTGGAAATTATATGTAACTTAAAGTAAGTATTGTAGATACATTGTAACTATAGAATTGTCTTTAGCTTATAAAAATGTCATGTAAAATACTAGGTTAAGGAGGCCTCTTTCTCTGAAGGTGTCTCATTTTGTTGAATAAAACACTTTTGTATCCACTAGCTTCAGTGTCTCTCCAATAACTTTGTACATAGTACAACACCATTAACTGAGGAGTCCATGCACCCTTGGTTGTGAACTCCCTAGAGCAGGGATTCCCAACTTTTGTTATGCCATGGACCCCTTTCATTAGCCAAGGGGTCTGTGCACCCCGTGTTGGGAACTCAAAGGAACTCAAGTCAGTTGGTTTCTCCAGCAGCTTGATTTTTTTGCAGCATCCACAGTGACGTGTGTCTCCAGAGAGAAAAGAATTAACGTTTTTATAACATTAGTTCTTCAAGACTTGGAGAAATAATAAGAAAAGTTGCAGAGAGGGTGAGTGGTGTAAAGAATAAAGACAATGTTTGTGATAAGTTGAAGACCAGGGTTGTCCAGGTGATTTGATGTTTTTGGAGCTGGTTAGAGAAGCAACAGGAAAATGAAAGAACCTGCTGGACTGTGAAAGAAAGAGCGGAACACTTGATGAACATCTGAATTTAATGAGAATGCTGGAAACACCCAAGTCAGACAGCATTTATGGAGAGAGAAAACATGAGTTAAGCTGAAAGACCTTACATAAGATCCAGTCAATTTTGATAGAAAACAGGAAAGTGGTTTTCTAATCGCAAACAACAGAAAATCTGTAGATGCTGGAAATCTGAACAACACAGACAAAGTGCTGGAGGAACACAGCAGGCCAGACAGCATCCATGGAAAAGAGTACAGTCCACATTTTGGGCCAAACCCCTTCAGCAGTGGTTTTCTAAAATTGTTGAATGCAATATCAAGCATTGGAGGCTGCAACGTGACTAAGCTGAAGATTTGGTGCTGTTCCTTGAGTTTACATTGGGCTTGGTTGAAACAGTATTGTAGCTATATCAAAGAATATACCCTATATTTTTAAGACTTCTGCAAGAGGCACACCCACAACTGTAAAGTTGAACATCCTGCCATCTTTTTAACCACACCCAAACATATTTTATACTGCCAATTAATATACATCCATTCTGTCTCAGAAGACAGTGACAAATAATCACAGGGAGTAGCGAAATCACCAAGTGTATAAACAATACAACTTGTGCAATCATGGCAGATCATCAACTGGGTGTCCTTTCGTCTGTCCAAACCTTGTTCGTCTTCCAGCATATCAAGATGCCTGTTGGCACTTTCCAGGCTGCAGGAGTCGGTGCTGAGGGATGCACTGAAGCTTGGTGCAGCCACCAAAGGGCTCAGTGGGGAACAACTGCAATACATGGTTCTTCTGCTACTGGAGAGGGAAGGGTCGAGTTGGGTGAAGAAGCCTCTCAGTTATTGCATCACAGGGCCACATGTCCACTAATGAGAGCAAGCGGACTGCGCTAATGTCATAAAACTGGGACAATGTTTGCCAGCACTTTGCATGCCATTCCCCCTCTCTTCTTGCTGCTGCCATCTGAAAGGAGGTACAAGAGCCTTAGGTCCTACACCACCAGGTTCAGGAACAGTTATTAACCTTCAACCTCAATTGATTCCACAACCTATGGACTCATTTTCAAGAACTCTACAACTCACGTTCTCAATATTATTTATTTATTTACCAATTAGTTACTATTAGTATTTTATTTTCTTTTTGCATTTGTGCAGTTTGCCATCTTTTTGCCCATTTTTGTTGGTCCGTCTTTGTTTATAAGCGGTCTTTTTCATTGCTTTATTGTGTTTCTCTGTATCCACTGTGAACGCCTGCAAGAACACGCATCTCAGGGTGACATAAACACACTTTGTTAATAAGTTTACTTTGAACTTTTGAACTTTCAGTAGACTTGAAGAATTCTAAGAAGTACCAAACCCTTTAAGTTAGAAGAAATGAGGATGCTACTAAATTGCATGTGATTGCTGATTCTTTTAAAAGCACTGGAGAAGATTTTCCCTATTGCCAGGCAAACTTTCAAGCTTTGCAATGTGAAGAATGGGTGTTGGCTGTGAAATATTGAACATGCACATTATCAGGAAATCAGCATTGTATGGTGATTGAATTTATGTGCAGCTTTCTCTACTCCACCTTTGTGATCACCTCTGCAATAGGGCACCAAGTATGAATTACATCATAGACTGAAGAAATGTGTAACAGAGACTACTTCAGAGTGGATTCAGCATAAGTTGTGGAGTCACTTTTTAAAAGTAAAAAAAAATGTGCACTGCATTACCCTTTCCTCAAGGCAGAGCTAAGCTGCTCTTCAAGTTTAAGTTTAATTATCATTCAACCAGGCAAGAATACTCATGGCTACAGTCAAATTAAACAGTGTTCCTCCAGGGCCAAGGTGCAAAACACAGTACAACAGTCATACACAGGACAAGACACATACAGCTCATTTAAAATAGCAAGTAAGCATACAGTCACACACAAAACAAGTCCCTAAGTGACATATTCTGTAAATTAATGGTGCATGGGTGTTACTGACAGTTTTCATCAGTCCGCACATGAACATATGCATGGATGCAATCCAGCTTGACTTCCACTGAGCGAACACTGGAGGGCAGCACTGACAAGAGGGGCCAGCCCCCAATTCAGCATGAACACTGCGCTACACCACCTCCAGTTTCTCCTCTTCTACACTGCTGCAAATGGCAAGCTCACAGCTTGAGGCCACGTCCTTGCTACACCTGAGGCCACACAGCTCCCCTGCCATCTCCTTCTCTGATAAACAAGGGAAACAGACTTGCAATAGGTTACATTACCAATGGCCAACAGGGTCTTGCAAGAAAAATGTCCAGGACAATTCCTCACTGTTAGACTGCACTCCAAATCTGATTCCTTTCTGTAGTAGGCAGTAACACCGTAAAGCACCAAAATGGCTCCTCTGACAACCGAGAAGCTCGCTGCAGTACTTAAAGGTCTTACAGTCCAACATTGTCCTTTGATTGTAAAAGACTTTTAAATAAACACAAAAACACCTTGGTTGGCCCTCAAGAGGCTGCTGTGTCCGAACACCATTATTTTACTAGAAGCATGGCAGATCTTCTCTTGGTGTGCACAGGAGCTTCTTGACACGTTGACAATATCTAGATGCCATCTACTTTTTCAGTTACCTGGTAAGATTAGACAATATTCTCCAGAAAGCATTTTATTCATTTAAGTGTAAATGAAGTGTAATTTTGAACATCCTTGGCAATTTGAAACTTACTTATGAAGTGGTGACAGGTCTTGGATTCAAAGCTCATTAGCATTATTAAAAAGGTTCTCCTCGGTTTTATTTTGTAGCCTTTCGATGTTCTGGAAAGTAGCACTGGGAGTTAAGAATACAAATTTTGTGGGGTGAATTATTTATAGCTGCCTTAATATGTGGATTTTAATTGGTGGTGTTATTTTCTGTTGCATTAATTAAAAGGAGCAAATCATCTATATAATTTTTGGAAAGGTTAATTATTTTTGAATTCCACCTGTAGTTAAAAAATGCCTCCTCTTTGTTAACCTCTAATTGTAATATAGCATTACATTTCAAACCTGAATGGTTTCACCATATAATAAAAATACTCAAATAAACTGAATTGATGTCTCTACATTCACAGGTCAGCAGCCCACCCTCTTGGCTGGGACATTTCTTGGTTTATGGAAGAAGAAAAATAAACATTGCTGAGATGAAAATTAAACAGCAAAACTTCACTCCTCATTTGTAGGTGTTTTAACTGTGATTACACCATGAAAAGTGATTGCCAAAGGTAACATCAAAGTGTTATTTTACATTGCATAACACTTCAAGTAAATTTACAAGTCAATTTTTCCCAAGTTGTTTAAGTCATTCTGAAACTTTTGGGCATGTGCAACCAGATGTATTTGGTCTGAGGGTTTGAAACTAGATCTGAGTACAAAATTACACTACAGCTGTGTAGCTGAAGAAAATTGTATTGGAGCTGCTTTGGGTGAGTGTGGGATTGGGGCTTGGTGGATGCTGGTAAGGATGAACAACCAGTTATCTTCATTCAAGAATAAATCAGAATCAGAATCCTTTATTATCGCCAAGTACAAGGACACATACAGGGAATTTGATGCCGGTTTCCCTGAGCTCTCTCTGTACAGAATTAAAAGCAAACAAAAACAATAGTGCAAATAATCATAAACTATATACAATGAGGTCCACCTCATTGAATGTACAGGTGGACTTGATTTATAATAGACTAAAATTCAAGTGTTCATAAGACTGATGGCATACGGAAAGAAACTGTTCTTGTACCTATTTGTCCTGGCATACAGTGATCTAAAGCACCTACCAGAAGGAAGGAGTTGGAACAAGTGATGTCCAAGGTGTGATGGGTCTACAATAATGCTGCTTGCTCGCTTCCTGACTCTAGATGCATATAAGTCCTGGATCGAGGGCAGCTTCAACACCAATAATCCTTTCCACAGCCCTGACGGTTCTTTGGAGTCTATGCATGGCGAATGCCATAGCATGGTGAACTAGTGCAGCAAATGGACCATGGAGGAATAAATATTGCATGTGCTCTCAGCTAGGATGAGAAACCTAACTAGACCAGCATGATAAATACTATGGCTAGAAGAGAAGCCTAGAGGCTGGGTTCCTTGCCATGAGTGACTCACCTCCACACACCAATACCTTCCTACAAGGCACAAGTCAGAAGTGTAACAGAATACTCTCCCAGTGCCTGGGAGAGTGTAGCACCAAGGAGAATGACTTTATAAAAGAATAGCAACTGGCTTGATTTACACACCTTCAAAATATTAGGAAGTTTATTTGTTACGCCACTGACTCACAGTTGCTGGAGGGTGTGACATCTACAAAATACCCAGCAGGTTAATCTGACCTTGCTAATCTGTGAGTTTTCGAGTAAGGGTATGAAGACACAATTGTCTGCAGGTTTCCTTTCCAGTCACATGCAATCCTGACTTGGAAACACACTCAATGGCCACTCTTATTTGGTAGCTGCTTTATCTAATAAAGTGGCCACTACATTCTGCTACTTTGGCCAATCTACTTCAAGGTTTGACATGTTGTGCACTCCGAGATTCCCTTCAGCACACCACTGTTGTAACATGTGTTTATTTAAGTTACTGCCACCTTCCTGTCAGCTTGAACCAGTCTGACCAGTCTCCTCTGACTTCAAGGTGTCTTCATTCACAGAACTGTCGCTCATTGGATATATTTTTTTCACACCATTCTAGAGATTGCTGTGAATGAACATCCCAGGAGATCAGCAGTTTCTGAGATTATCAAATCTCCCCATCTGGCACCAATAATCATAGTCAAAGTCACCTGGATCATATTTCTTCCTCATTCTGGTGTTTGGTCTGAAGAACAACTGAACCTCTTGATCAGGTCTACATGCTTTTATGCACTGAGTTGCTGCCACATGATTGACTGATTAGATATTTCTATTAATGAACAGATATAGAAGAGGTAAGATGGCCACCGAGCATAAACCTGTCACGGTCTGGTCTGTTGACTCCTCATTTCAGTTAAATTCCTTTTCCCCGTGTTCCACTGGGCTCTTTGATTAAGGCACCTGACCCTCATTTGAACCGGCAGCATGAAAACTCCAGCTTACGCCTACTCGCTGCTGGTTCATCACCTCTTCAGTGCAGCTATACTGGTTCCGGGCCACCGAGAATGAGTCAAGTCAAGAGCCTGCCGTTTGCAGTTCCTGGGTCGAGTCGAGAGCCTGACATCCAGCTGAGTTTCGCTGGCTGTTTGCTGCTTCATGTGCTACCCGGAGTCGAGATACAAATGGGCTGTCATTGTTTGCTTTTGTCGCCTTGTGTCCGGCAGAGTCTTGCAGGCCGTTTGCCACTGCTCTGAGCTGCAATATGAATTGTCTGTCATTGTTTGGTTTTGTCACTCGGTGGCAGGTCCAAGTCCAGGCTCGGCGGCTAAGTCCAAGTCCAAGTCCAGGCTCGGTGGCTAAGTCCAAGTCTGGGCTCGGTGGCCAAGTCAGTCCAAGTCCAGGCTCCTCTGGTTTGTTGTCCAACATTCATGTCCCTGTTAGCATCTAATCTTCACTCCCCGGCCTTCCTGTCAACTATTATAAACACAATCTGCTAATGCTATCTCCATGCCTGTATCCTGCACTTGGATCCACTCCAGCCGCTCATTGCAACAAAATCATTGGTCTTTTACTGTCACTGGGTCCAATGATTCACCCAAATAAGGGCACCTTTTGAAAGAGTCCTTTCATAAACACTTTCTAAAGCACAACTGAATTTGGACAATAAATGCTGCTCTTGCCAATGACACCTAGATCTTGAAAAATACTTTTTTATAAATCGTATTATTTTGCATATTTAGACCATAAGGCAGAGGAGCAGAATTATGCTATTCAGCCCATCATATCTGCTCTGCCATTCTATCATGGCTGACTTATCCCTCTGAATCTCATTCTTCTGACTTTTTTCCAGTAACCCTTGACACCCTGACTAATCAAGAAACTATCAACCTACGCTTTAAGTGTTTTCAATGACTTGGCCTCCAAGGCCACATCTGGCAATGTATTGCACCTCTAAATTTTGTATTTTCTCTCCATTTAAAAAATAATCTACACCTTTATTCCTTCTATCAAAGTGATGATGATACACTTCCATACACTATACTTCATATACCACTTTGTTGCCCATTTTCCCAAACTGTCGACATCCTTCTGCAGGCTCCACACCAGCTGGCCCTGCACTTACCTTTGTGTCATCCACAAACCTGGCCACAAAGCCATCAATTCCGTCAGCAAATCATTGACATATAACATGAAAAGAAGCAATCCCAATATCAATTCCTGCAGAATACCATTAGTCACCAGCAGCCAACAGGAAAAGGTCCCTTTTATTCCCACACTTTGTCTCCTGCTAGTCAGCCAATCTTCCATCCATGCTAAAATCCTTCCTGTAATACCATGGGCTCTTACCTTACTTAGCAGCCTCATGTGCATCACCTCGTAAATGGTCTTCCGAAAATCCAAGTAAGCAGCCTTCATTGACTCTTTTCTCTATATTGCCTCATATTTCCTCAAAGAATTCCAACAGATTTGTCAGACAAGATTTCCCCTTGAGGAAACCATGCTGACTGTAGCCTATTTTATTAAGTGCCTCCAAGTACCCAGAAACCTTATCCTTAATAATGGATTCCAACATCTTCCCAGCCACTGAAATCAGGCTAACTGGTCTATCGTTTCCTTTCTTCTGGCTCATCTCTTCTTAAACAGTGCAGTGACAATTGCAAATTTCTAGTCCTCTGGAACTATTCTGGAATCTAGTAAGTTATGAAAGATCACAATCTCTTCAGCTACCTCTTTTTGAACTGTGGGGGTAGTCTATCTGGTCCAGGTGATATATCTACCTTCAGACCTTTCTGCTTCCCAAGGACGTTCTCCTTAGTAATAGCAACTACACTCATGCCTGCCTCTGACACTCTCGAATTTCTGGCATACTGCTAGTGTCTTCTGCAGTGAAGACTGGTGCAAAATACTGCAAGACCATATGATATAGGAGCAGAGCTAGGCCATTTAGCCCATCAAGTCTTCTTCCCCATTTCCTCATGTCTGATTAAATTTTCCTCTCAGCCTTAATCTTCTGCCTTTTCCACATATCCCTCCATGCCTTGACCATTGAAGAATCTATCAGCCTCTGCCTTAAATATACATAAGGACTTGACTTTCACAGCTGCCTGTGGCAATGAATTCCACAGATTCACCACTATCTGACTGAAGAAATTCCTCTTCACCTCTATTCTAAAAGGACACCCCTCTATTCTGAGGCTGTGTTCTCTGGTCTTAGACTCTCCCACCATAGGAAACATCTTCTCCACATCCACTCTATCAAGGCCTTTCAACATTCAATAGCTTTCAATGAGATAATCTTTCATTTTTCTGAACTCTAGTGAGTACAGGCCCAGAGCCATCAAACACTCATCATATGACAAGCCATTCAATCCTGGAATCATTTCTGTGAACCTCCTTTTATCTCTGTCCAGTTTCAGCACATTCTTTCTAAGGGGCTCAAAACTAATTATAATACTCCAAGTGCTTTATGGAGTCTCAGCATTACATCCTTGCTTTTATATTTCAGTCCTTATTAAGTTATTAATATGTATTAAGTTCATCTTCCTATTATTCAGGACATTTACAAAGACAAGCGTGTAAAAAGGGCCTGAAGGGTCATTGGAGACCTAAGTCACTCCAACCACAAACTGTTCCAGCTGCAACCATCTGGGAAATGGTACCGCAGCATAAAAGCCAGATAGCTTCTTCTACCAGGCCATCAGACTGATTAATTCATGCTGACACAACTGTATTTCCATGTTATATTGACTATCCTGTTGTATATAATATTTATTCATGTTTGTGATGTATCTATTCTTCACCTTTCAGATTGCCCCAGAGAACTCCAGCCATTGCTCTTCTGCTATCATCCCTGCTAGTGTTCCATTCCAACCAACATTGGCTAGCTCCTCTCTCATGCCTCTGTAATTCTCCTTATTCCACTGTATTACTGACACATCTGACTTAATCTTCTCTCTCTCTCAAACTGCAGAGCAAATTCTATCTTATTATGATAACTATTTCCTAAGGGTTCCGTTACCTTAAGCTCCCGAATCAAATCTGGTTCAATACACACTAACTCATGCAGAATTTCCTTTCTTCTCATGGGCTCAACCACCATTTGCTCTAAAAAGCCATCCCGTAGGCATTCTACAAATTTCTTCCTTGGGATCTAGCACCAACCTGATTTTCACAATCTGCCTGCATAGTGAAATATCCCATCACTATTGTAACATTGCCCTTTTTACATGCCTTTTCTATCTCCCATTGTAATTTGCCTCCCACATCCTGGCTAATATTCATAGGTCTGTATATAACTCCCATCAGGGTCTTTTTACCCTTGCAATTTCTTAACTCTACCCACATCTTCCGATCATTTGTCAACACTCTCTAAGGCTTTGATTTAAATTTTTACCAACAATACCATACCACCCCCTTTGCCCACATGCCCGGCCTTTCGATAAAATGCGTATCCTTGGATGTTAAGCTCCCAAATATGATCTTCTTTCAGCCATAACTCAGAGATGCCCACAACATCATACCTGCCAATCTCTAACTGCACTACAAGTTCATCTACCTTATTCCATATACCGCGTGCATTCTAAATACAACACCTTCAGTCCAGTATTCTTCACCCTTTTCAATTTTGTCATGTTCCAATTCAACTTATCCCACTGACAGCAATTTTGCTCTATCAACTGTCTGTCCTTCCTGATTAGTCTCACCGCACACTGCATCTATTTGTATTTCAACAACCGCATCCTCAGCCCTATTATTCTGGCACACGGCCCCCTGCCAAGTTAGTTTAAACCCTCCCCAATGGCACTAGCAAACCTGCCTACAAGGGTATTGGTGTTCTGGTGTAACTCTTCCTTTTTGTACAGTTCATTCATTCCCCGGAAGAGATCCTAATGATCCAGCAATCTGAACCTTTACCCCCTGCACTAATTCCTCAGTCTTGCAATCGTCTGCCAAATCATCCCATTCTTACTCTCACTGGCATGTGGCACAGGCAGCAATCCAGAGATTACTACTCTGGTGGTCCTGCTTTTCATTTTTCTACCTAGTTCCCTATATTCATTCTTCAGGACCGCCTCCCTTTTCCGACGTACGTCACTGGTACCAATACGTATCACGGATTCTGGCTGCTCACCCTCTCCCTTTAGAATACAGTACTGTGGAACTGATCCAAGGCTTAACTAACCTTTGCGCCTGGGAGGCAAAATACCATCCGGTGTTCCTTTCACGTCTGCAATATCTCCTGCCTACTTCTCTGACTATGGAATCCCCTATCATTACTACACTCCTCTTCTCCCTCTTTCTTTCTGAATCATAGAGCCAGACTCAGTGCCAGAGACCTGCTCGCCACAGCTTCTCCCTAGTAGATTGTGACTGCCCCCACCCACACCACCAGTATCCGAACTGGTATACTCATTATTAAGAGAGAATGGCCACAAGGGTACTCTGCACTGTCTGCCTATTTGCTTCACTTCTCCTGACCCGGGTACCTTCCTCCTACAGCTTAAGGGGTGACTATCTCCCTAGTTAAAGCAAACAGAACATGCACTTCGTTCTGCTTCTACAATCCTTTCTCATAGTGTGATAGTTGCACTAACTGTAGGAATGCTCCTCTGTTCTACTTAATTCAAAAAATGACTTTTTCACTACCCTGGAATCATACTGATGTATAATCGACAGGTCTGTAGTGAAAACTGGTTGCTGGTGCTATGTGCACATTGTAGCTCAGAGATACAAAATGTTTTGGTATCGGATTTGATCTCATTTTCTGTCACTGTTCTACATTGTACTGATCCGTGGGCTTAATTTCTGGCTCTTTAGTCTGATAAAGGACTCCCTTCTCATGAATTAGTTTCTTACCATTACTGAATTAAAATGTGTTTTATTTTAATTAATATTAGTATTTAAGTATATTTATTATTTTTAATTTTAAAATAGTTTTTGACCGTTTCTATTTGATCATCAGGACAATTAGAAGCAGAAGGAGAAGTCATTGTTAGAGTGAACTATTTCACATGCATCACAGTCATTTACGGCTGGATCTATGCCTTAGTTCTGCCACCAATGACCAGTTCCACCTCGCAGAAGAGCAGCGGCAGAGACACTGACAGCAGGAGCCCTACGGCTGAAAACAGATAATATGACTGTAGGTAAACATGCGGACAAGTCAGTTCCATCCAAAAGATATCCAATAGATATTCTATTGCATGGAAAATCTGTTTTCTGAAGTTCTTCACTCATTGCATGCCTGCTTTCTTCTCATCATTTCCATGATACAAAAATTAGCCTTGTGGTTAGAGGTTGTGAACCACAGGAAGATCAATGAACTGATCTAATGGAGCAGGCAAAAAGGTGGCAAATGGGGATTCACCCTGGGGGAAAATGAAGTAATGCATCGAGGAAGTACAAATGAGACAGGGAAATGCACACTAAATGGAAAAATATCATGGGCATTTAGGAGAGGGATCTTAGAATGTTTGTAGATCAGGTGGTTAAGAAAGTATCCAGGGTATTTGTCCTTATCGACTGAGGTACAGAATACAAGAGCAGGAAATTATGCTGGAATTGTATCAAACATTAATTAGGCTGAGAGTAACTGGCATTGTGTTCTGTTCAGAATGTGACAGGAAGAAAATCGATAGCATTTGGAAAGGTATTGGAATGTGTTGTCAGGACCACCAAATAAAAGACTGCCTGGTCTGGGATTGTTTTCTTTCAGTTGAGGCGGGAGAAGAATCTAAAATTATGAGAAATAAGAAAAAATAAAATTGGAAGACAGTTTAACAAAGATAAAGAAAGCATTTTAATTAAAGATAGTGGACATCTGGATTTTAGTGCATGGAAGGGCAGTGGGACAGATAGTAATAAAACATCTTCTTCAGCCTTTGGAGTCCACATCAAGCAGCATTTTTTTCTAGTCCTTTTTTAAATCTCTTCACATTCCCATTAACTTTCCTCAGAGTCTGCCAATTACCCACATGCTAGGGCAATTTAACCTTCCAATCCACACATCACTGGATGTGCAAAGACACCAGAACACCACATGATCAAAGGGAGAATATGCAACCTCCATGAACATAGCACCATAGGCTTAGATCAAATCTGGGTTGCTGGAGCTCTACCAGCTGTGACACTGTGCTTTCCAAACTCTTGCATTTAATGAATGCCAGGGCGAACACTTGATGTGCTATAACCTCCAAAACAATAGATCAGAGGAGGGACATGACATTATTGTAAATGCCACTCTTTTGGGTGGACAGAATAAATATAATAGCTGGTCCATGGTGCAGTGCCATCAAGTGCAGTGACTTCAAGGTGAAAGGTCCCAAGTTCAAATCTGTCTGCTTCCTTGCACGCTTTCCATCCTTGCTGGGCTGAGCGTTGAGCTGGCAACTCGGCCTCGTGAAAAAACAGTCAAAATGCTATGGAAACAGCAAATTGCTGTTTGATGCTTCACAAAGCATGAGAAGGAATAATATCAACATAAATATAATGGGCTAAGTAGACAATTGTTCTACCTTCATGCAAAGCAAATGAATTTCTTTGTACATCTTTGTTGAATATCTTTGTTATCAAAGTAAGTTGCAGGAAGTTGTAAAATTAGTCAGCTCCGTCATAGGTATTAGGCTCCGTAGTGTCCAAGACATCTTCAATGAGTGGTGCGTCAGGAAGGTGGCAGTCTTCATAAGGACATCCACCACTGAGGACATGCCGTCTCCTCATTGTTGCCATCAGGAAGGAGGCACAGAAGCCTAAAGGAACACACTCAGCACTTCAGAAACAGCTTCTTCCCCTCTGCCACCCAATTTCTAAATGGACATTGAACCCATGAACACCACCTCATTTTAAACTTTTTTTTTCTGTTTTTGCCCTGCTTATTTTAACTTTACTATTTAATATGCATATATTAAATAGAATTGCCTCTGCTTTCTGAGGAGACTCAGGTCCCATAGAGTATGTAGGCCTCTCCTCCACATGGTCTACCAGTTTGTTGTTGCCAGTACAATATGCTATGCTGGGGCAATGGCATCAACATGGGTGATGCCAACAGGCTCAATAAACTGATTAGAAAGGCTTGCTCTGTTACAGGAGTCAAACTGGACACACTGGAGGCTGTGGTAGAACAAAGGACTCTACAGAAAATCCTGGCAATTCTGGGGAATGTTTCTCACCCTCTGCATGGTGTCTTGACTCAACAGAGGACCACTTTTAGTAATAGACTAAGACAACTGCGCTGCTTCAAAGAGCACTATACAAGGTCATTCTTACCCTGCAATTCTGCTGAAGTGCAAAAGTAAACACTGTTTTACGTCATTGCATTGGGTTCTGCTTTGAAAAGCCTCTCCTATTCTTGTTACATGTTGCCATTGCATGACACCCTGGACTGTATATTTAGCTGTTAAATATTTTAAATCTGTGTGCACATTCTATTAATCACTTTTTTAAAAAGTTCTAAATGTCTGACTTATGACTTACGTGGGTATGGGGCGGGGGGGGGGGGGGAGCTATTGAAGTAGGTTGGATTGTACCCTTACAGTATGACAAGTTATTGTAGATAATTTCGGGATGGCATGGTAGAGTAGTGCTTAGCCGAACATTTAACAGTACTGGCAACTCAGGTTCAATTCCTGCTGCTTCACGTAAGGAGCTTGTATGTTCTCCCCGTGACAACGTGGGTTTACTCCAGATGCCTCAGTTTCCTCGCGCAGCCCAAAGACGTACCGGTTGGAAGGTTAATTGGTCACTGTAAGTTGTCCCATGACTAGGCTAAGGTTAATGTGGGGATTGTTGGGTGGTATGGCTCGAAGGGCCAGAAGTCCCTATTCTGCTGTCCCTTGATTAGGCTACAATTAAATCAGGGCTAGAGGAGCCTTTTCTGTGCTGTATCTCAATAAATAAATAAATGGCATTTTAAAAATGTAAAATACAAAGGAGATAAAACTTATGCTTGGACAAGATGGGAGGGCGGGCTGAAGCAGAAAAGCGCCTGGTCCTACGTCTGGCAGGCAGAACCCCAGCACATCATGCTCATGACCCTGCTTCGCCCAACAAACTTTTTTGCTTGGAGCAAAAATGAGGCGCCATCATTATGTCCTCTCTGCTGTGGCAGAGGAACCCTCAACACACCCCTGGCTTCTGGCCTAGGGAAAGGCTGCTAGTACTGGCGCCATTATCAGGTGCTGAAGGCAGTGGCTGGAGATATTTCCTCAGTGATTAACAGCATTAAGTACCTCTGCCGAACCAGAAAGCCCATAGCCTTGTCAAAGCTGGGGACCAACCAAAGGCTCAGCCCAGATCACCAGTGTATGGGACACTGGAAAAATGTTGAATTTCCCCTTGGGGATGAATAAAGTATCTATCTATCTATCTATCTATCTAACAGGCTGGACTGCCATGCTGAATGACAAGCAGCTGGAAGTTGATATTGACCAGAAAATAAAGTTTCCTGACTACATCGCATCATCATCATCATCATCAAAGAGATCGCTCTGTCAGAAAGCTCAAAGTATGTGGTCATGATAAAAGTGACAGTGACTTGGGAAGCCCAGACTGAGGAGGCGTCGAATTGTAAGAAGGCAAAATACAAGGAGCTGGTAGAGCAGTGTTGGAGACAGAGGTGCAGTGCATGATGTGAACCTATAGAGGTGTGGTACAGAGGTTTTGCTGGCTACTCGCTCTGCAGAACTTACACTCTCCTTGGCATTATGGGGGCCACAAAGAGCAGAGACATCAAGGCCATCTCAGAGGCTGCTGAGCAAGCCTCCAGATGAAGAGATGTGACCCATGGACTACTGCTGCTGGGACACCAGCCTGGGCATCATCAACACTGGCTGGGTCACCTGGGTGAGGATGTCTGATGTTGAAAGACCTGAAACACCCGATGACCCCTGGTTACATCTCTGATGATGTGTCCCAGTGCATCTGAGGATGCATCTCAGCTTCCGAGCGACTAAATATTATTCAGATGCTTTGTTCTTGTAATCAACTTCATTCTTGTCCTGCTCTAGCTGAAGAGAAAACCTACCCTGGACACCCCAGGGATTAATTTCTGTTTTTGCCAGACAAAAGCAAATTGGATACTGATGTGACTTAATGGTGAAAGAATGCCAAGTGATACTTAAAATGGTCTACTGCCTATTCTTCACCCACAAATGCATGTAATTCTGCATCAGATTAATTAATGACGTTTACAACTTTATATGATCATACACACCAATTTACAAAGCCATCCATAATTATATTTCATTGTAGTGTTCATTCCATTTTTTGCACTATTAAGTTTCTATTGCTGTGTTTATAATTGTATTGTCAATTATATCATTTTCATAATTTAGTTTTGAATCCTCTAGTTCCTTATCTGGTCTACTGAAAAAATTGTTACACTCCAACCAACACAACGTCCAAGTTATCACAGAGCTCCAGGTTCCAGTAATTAGATTCTTGAGTTTTCAAGATACTGTAATAGATCTCAGGATAAAATAAACTTTAAAATAAATAAAATGTTTCTGCAGGATTTAATAAAATCAGGAAGTCAATATGTATGTTTCTTCCTTTAAACATTGAAATCTGTAGTTTTGGATTTAATTAGCAGATTTGCTTATTTCACTTGCAGTCATTGGAGTTATTTAGAGTTACTTGATATTCCTTAAAAATGCTGTATGTTTGATTTTGCAATTCCTTTGCAAGTTTTCAAATTGTTTGTTTAATCGGATTATAACTAATAACATTTGCTTAAGAAAACTATGCTGGTTCATTGTGTATCTTTGTACATTAGTTACACCTACATTCGTTGTTAACTCATCTGCCTGGTGAGGCAACATCATTATGGATCCTATGTGTTTGTTTAGCGCCAAATTACTGCGAAGCATGAATCAGAATCGAGCTGTTTGCCAGCCAGCTGTTCTGTAGAGATTCACTGGCTGCTGGCCATTTGCAACTCAGCTTGTGTTGTCCTTCCATGCAGTTTCAGCCAAACACGGAAAGGAGAGCAGAGCTGGCATGTCTAAAGTCACTTTGTGCCTTTGTAATCTGAGGAACTGGCTGGGCTGGTGGGCAGGGACAGCTTGCTTCTGACCCCTGTTGCCTTGGAGCTTGTTATGCTCTGCTTTGTTGTGTTCTGTGATATTCCAACGAGCACGGTGGATATGCCACGCTGGCAACGGAATGTGTGGTAACACTTGCAGGTTGCCACCAGCACATCCTTGGGTGTGCTAGTTGTTCAGGCAAATAATGCATTTCACTGTATGTTTTGATGTACCTGTGAAAAATAAATTTGAATCTAATTCTGAATCTGATACTTAGCTTTTTGCCAGGCCCAATTTGCATGGAGACACATAAATTTTATTAGGGTCACTGATCGTGTAGAAATTATTTATTTTACTTTATCAACAATATATTTAAGTTTAAAATGTTAGAATTAATTTGATTTGTTATTAAATGTTACTTACTATCACAGATTTTTAAAAAAAACAGTTCATGAATCTTAGTCAGTGGCAAGGTGTTAAAAAGTATAATGGCCTTCTTGGGATGAAGCCTCTGCATTACAGGCAGTTGCCACTCAGAGCTTGACCCTCTGGTACGGGTGGTCCACTCACTCAGCCCCCTGTATCTGTGGAACAAAAGTACAGGTGGACTAAGGTGATCAAGACTAGCAACCCGACATTCCAATTGTGTCTTCTGTTGAATGTTCGGCTGTCATAGGGGGAACATAAAAGAGGGAATACAATGCACTATTAATCAGAGTCCATATCAGCAGTGAGGAGGGAGGATTTTCCGGAGGATTCTTCAAAATGAGTACATTTAATTGGAGCTTATGAACAAAAACAAAAGTGATGACAGCTTGCCTAATGTAGAAAACACATAAATCAATAATAGGGTTATAGTAGTCACTATAGCAGTAAAGGATTTCAACTTC
Organism: Hypanus sabinus; assembly: GCF_030144855.1. Classification (NCBI taxonomy): domain Eukaryota; kingdom Metazoa; phylum Chordata; class Chondrichthyes; order Myliobatiformes; family Dasyatidae; genus Hypanus; species Hypanus sabinus. Next base: position 99,312,110 of record NC_082718.1, read on the forward strand.
ACCAGTATGAACTGGGACCACCACAGTGTGAAAAGCAGAGAGACTGCAGAAGTTCTAAACTGTTTCACAAGAGCTTTTGAGCCACTAATACATAGGTTACTTGAGAAGAGGCAGTAATGGAAGCAATCGTGGGAAATATGCTGGGCAAATGAAAGGAGTGTCAATGGGAGAAAATTTTAACTATCATAAGAGCAAGAAGGTAAAGAGGGAAGATTAGGCACATAATGGACTCTACGTATGGAATTGGAAGCGTTAAATGGCTATTTCTAATTTGTATCCAATGGAAAGAAATATATTATATTTGAAGAATTCAGGAAGGGAAATGGCGAACTTATAGAGCAAACTGCCAGCAAGAAGGAAGAGGTATTAGAAGGTGAATCAATCCCAGGCTGCTAGAGCAGATGTGGATTGGCAGAATATTTCAAACTTCTTTGGAAAGAGGAGGTGCCAGATGAAAGGGGACAGAAAAATGGTGTGCTTATTCAATGCAAAGCAGCAGTGTGGTTGAGTAATTACAGGCCAATGAGTTTAGCGTTAATGGCTAAGAAATAGAGTCACTAAGACGAAGTGAGAAAGAGTGTAGAAACTATGGGGAAAATTGATGGACAAAATTGATCTGAAGTTAGAGAGTCAGCATGGCTTTCTTTAAAAGGAGATACAGCTTGATTAAATTAATTGAATTCTTCAAGGAGGTGATTAAATGCATTGATGAAGAAAGTGCCATTGATAATTTCTGCATGAACTGACTGGGCCTCGGGAAACCTGGACTGAGGAGAATTTGAGCATAATAAAGCCAAATACAGTCAGCCCTCCTTATCCGCGGATTCCGCATACGTGGATTCAACCAACCGCGGATCGGGAAAACCTGGCAGTTCTCTCTCCAGCACTGGTTGTTTGAGCATGTACAGACTACTTTTTCTTGTCACTGTTCCCTAAACAATACAGTATAACAACTACTTACATAGCATTTGCATCATATTAGTTTTATAAGTAATCTAGAAATGACTTAAAAGTATAGGTAGTCCCTGGGTTATGAATGAGTTCCATTCATGAGTCCGTCTTTAAGTCGGATTTGAAGTCAGAACAGGTACATCCGGTATTATTTACCATCAGTTAGTCAAACGTTTTTCTTAGTATATAGTACATATTTTACCTTTCTATGTATATAAAACACTTAAGAAACATCCATATTTCAATAATTAAACCACTGCGTGGCTTAGTAATAATTGTAGCTTTCATTGGGGCAGGGCCTTTCACATGCTCCATTAAAATTGTTCTGATCACTGACCAACTGTAGCCTAACGCTTTTCCAATGACTGATGGCGTTTCACCTCTTTCCGATCACTTTATTACTTCCACTTTATTTTCAATCGTGATCTTGATTATTTTCGTGAACAGAAACACTGCAGATTCAGAGCTGCGCCTCCAGGTCATAATGTCCACTGCACTGAGACAGGTTAAATAATGTCCGGGGTTCTGCTAGGTCGACCACTGCACTGATACATGTTAAATAAGGGACTTGAGCATCTACGTTTTTTGGTATCCGTGGGGGGTCTCGGAACCAATCCCCCGCGGATAAGGAGGGCCGACTGTACTAGGAGCTGATAGAGCAGTGCCTGAGGCAGGGGTGGAGGGCACGATGTGAGCCTATAGATGTGGGGTGTAGAGGCTATGCTGGCTGATTACTCTGGGGAACCTACCCTCTCCTTGGCATTATGGGGGATGCAAGGAAAAGAGCCTTCAGAACCATCACAGAATCTACTGGGTGATGGTCCTGAGGGCCATGGATCAAGAGATGTGACCTGTGGACCAGCGCTGTCAGGACACAAGCTGGGGCTTGGTCAACCCTGGCTCGGTCGCCTGGACGAGGGTGTCTGACGTTAAAAGACTTGAAAAATCCGATGACCCCAAATTACATCAGTGATGATGTGTCCCAGCGCACCTTAGATTGTTTTGCAGCATCAGTAAACCCTTTGACAAGAAAAGAGGCTGGATAATCTAGATTTGTTTTCTTTGGAGTGGAGACTGCTAAATAAAATGCACTGAAAGGCTACAAACTGAGAAACTTCTCCCTAATATAGATATATTTAACTACAGAACACAATTTTAAGAAGGCTTGAGAGATTTAGAGGAGGTTTGAAGAAGAATATTTATTACCTGAGTTTGGTGGAAACCTGAAAAATTGTGCCTGAGAGGCTGGTGGAGACAAGTATTATTATTATTTTATTTTTATTTTTATTTAGAGATACAACACAGTAACAGACCTTCCGGCCTAATGAGCCTGTGCTGCCCAATTACACCCATGTGACCAATGAACATATTAACCCACATCATAACATTTAAGAAGTATTTAGATGAACATGAGTGAAGTATTATGGTATAGAAAGGCAGGAACCAAATCTGGAAAGTGAGTTTAGTGGAATAGGTACACAATGGTCATTATGGATACAGTGGATTGAAGGACCGAGTTCCATATGCCATTTCTCTCAATTTTACATACCAATTATTTTTTCTTTATTCATTTTTTCTCTCCTTTGGTTCTTCTGTTGTGCCCTGGTTTCAATTCTTGTCCATCCAGACCAAGTTTATCACAAATATATTAACATGTACATCCTATGAATGAGAAAAATTTTTGAAATGAGTTATTTATTTATATATTGAGATAGACTCTGATCACAGTACAATTTACAATGACAAATTAAGCTACCAATCAGAATGTCCTTGGACTGTGGGAGGAACCCCACACGGTCTCGTGGAGAACATACCAACTCCTTACAGGCAGTGGTGGGAATTGAACCTGGGTCACCTGTACCGTAAAGCATTGTGTTAACTACTACACTACCATGCCGAGTTATAAGTGGAATATGAGTAAATGATAGGTTACCAGGATGCTATCATCTTTTATGGTTTTAATCCTGCCGCGGCCACAACTAATCCAATTGCTGTAATTATAACTTATTTGAAAAATGTAAGATCATGTGGGAGCACCACTCACCTATGAGTTAGTCATTGCTGCTACCAAGTTGAGGGGGTTCTGTCAGTGAGTATTGCATAATCTATTAGTTTGAGGTGTAAACCGTAATTTAATAATTGACAGGTGTTACAATTGTGAAATGTGGCTGTGTGGTAGAATGAACTGAGTGAGGATGAGCTGGAGCAATGGCTATATGACACGTGCACATTCCTTGATGGAGGGTGAGTGATTGGGTGTGGTGTATTGAGCAATTTCTGTGAATAGTCATTGGTTAATTACACTTGTACATGTATTCACTTAGCTTGTCAACTAATTGAATTGAGAGAGAGAGAGTGTGTGTTAGGGGAGGGGAATGAAGAAGGGGAGGGGGAGGGGAGGGAGGGAGAAGGGGAGGGCAGGGGGAGGGGGAAGGGAGAGAGTAGTGAGATGGGGGTATTGAGTAGAGAAGGGGAGGGAGTGTGAGAGGAGGGGGAGGGGGAGGGAAGAGAGTGGGATTGGGGGTGGGGAGGGACAGGGGAGAGGGAGGACGAGAGTGAAAGGAGTGGGAGCCGGAAAGGGAGGGGGGAAGAGGGAGAGGAGGGAGAGCACTTTCTGCTTTGCATTCACACCACAGACACCCAAAGAACAAATAGCATTGTCTGATCTTCCAATTAACTTGGTTTACTGTTCTTAGGAACCCATTGTTCAGAGTTGCATTTTAGATTTAATCCACAATTCATATCTGAGTCTGAAGACTAGCGGCTCCAGTCATTTGCTGAAGTTAGCTCTGTGCGCTAAGCCCCAGAAATGTTGTAACAATCACACTACCACGTGAAATGTGCGCACCTTGCTTAAAAGTAATTTCAGGGCTACACGCATATTTTGGATTCCCATGTCTTTAGTTGATTAGTTTAATGTTTTGATGTTACAAAACATAGCATTGACGATGAAGCGTTTTTAAAATGAAGCCTAGATGGTATCGACCTGTTAAAGCAGAGCCAGCCATTTAAATTAAAAATAACGCTGCGCACAACTGTCGAATTTAAAACAGCCCAGAACGTTCAGAGACGTTGAGTGAAAATAAAAGGTCCTAGTGAAAGAATTCAAGATTCATAAAGAGTGAGTACTGGATGATAATAATCATTAAAAAATGAAGAGCAGAACTGGCTGTCTACATAGGCAAGATTGATGAGTTTGATTACACAATGGGTAATTGGTCCGTGCATACTAAGTTATCGGAAAAGTACACTATAGCCAATGAGAAGTCTGTTCTAATTTTGCTGAGTGCATTGGGTTTAAAGGCATACCATTTGGTTTGAAGTTTGATGGCTCCAACCAAATCAGCAGAAATGAACTTTCCTGATATTGTCAAAGTGAAGCAGGAACGCTAAGAACTAAATTGATTGTGATTACAGAACACCTTAGGTTTCATAAGTGAAATCAAAATTAGGGGAAGTCCATTTCAATGTATGTGGGTGAATTGAACAGATTGTCTGAGCATTGTCTGTTTGGTAATGATACACTGAGGGATCATTTAATTTGAGGAATTTTAAAAGAAATGTGTTGGTGCGTGACCAAGTGGTTAAGGAGTTGGTCTAGTGATCTGAAGGTTGCTAGTTTGAGCATCAGCTAAGGCAGCGTGTTGTGTACTTGAGCAAGGCACTTAACCACACATTGCTCTGCAATGGCACTGGTGCCAAGCTTAATCAGACCTTGCCCTTCCCTTGGACAACATCGGTGGCGTGGAGAGGGGTGACTTGCAGCATGGGCAACTGCCGGTCTTCCATACAACCCTGCCCAGGCCTGCGCCCCGGAAACTTACCAAGGTGAAAATCCATGGTCGCTTGAGACTAACGGATGCCTAAAAGAAAGCATTCAAAGACAGCTCCTAACTGAACCAAAGCTTACATTTAAAAGAGCAGTGTGAAAATTCCTGTTTCAATGGAAATCACAGACAGAGACACAACTGAGTTGTAGTCAGGAATGAACAAACTTGCAACATCTAAACAGAGCCTGTTCAAATAAATTGTGTTACCACTGTGGCAGGGACTCACAAACACCAAACAAATGCAAATTTAAAGGCAAAACCTGCAGAAAATGCAACAAAGTATGACACATACAAAGAGCATATCAGGCAAAGATAAATAAATTGCTCAAAGAGAAGAAGATAAAACATCAAGTTGCAGATTCAAAAACAGCACTAACCTGTACACTGTTGATGAAAAATCTGATAATGCTGAGAGTGACACAGAATTCCATAGCTTTGAAATTTACATACTGAAAATTAACAATAGATAACCAATATGGCTTATGACAGAAGAGAACTGCAAAATAATTAAAATAGAATTGGGCACTGGTGCAGCTGTTTCAGTCATTCCACTAAATGAGTTTGAACGGCCTTACAAAGGTCCCAAACTGGGGCCTACAGATCTCCAACTGAGAACTTATACTGCAGAAAATATAACTTCTTTGGGAATGACATTTGAGACAGTGAAATACAACAACCAAAAAGCTACATTGATTTTGTATGTGGTAAAATCAAGAAACCAGCATTGTCGGAGTGTGATTGCCTGAGACAACCATGACTTGACTGGAGATCCATCCACCAATTGTGTGTCACATCCCCTACAATGAAGCCAACTAAAAGTGAATTAAGAAAGGTACTGGATGGTGCCACAAATGTCTCCATGCCTAACATCATGAACCATCATCCAGCAAACAATAAACAGGTGATGGTGCCAACCTCAGTATCTCTGGTTGGAATGTTACTGGAACAAGGAAGGACCATGCTGCTCAGAGGAAGCAGGAAAATGATGAAAACAGTGGCCCGACTGCAGCAGATTTGCAGATAACATATCTGAGGAAGCTTCTGAACTTTTTATTAGGCTGTTACTTGCAAAATGTAGCTTGGTTTTAAGCTGGAAGAGAGTTCAAGGGGCTTCAGGAAAGTTGTAAGCAATCAGCTTTTGTGACTATAAAGAACCAGAATGTACTCTGCGTGCATTAAAGTTATTACATGTATTTCAAGTGGGAGACAAAAAGCTGCTTGTAAAAGTAAATGCAAAGACCAAAGCCCCAGTGGATAAATGGAAGGCTGAAAAGAAAGAAGTCAATGGAGATATGAAAACATAGGATTCATCAGATGGCATTGTGGATGAGGAAACCAAGAGGAGAGAACAGACGCTAAAGGGGCCAATAGAAGAATTAATAAGAGAACACTCCAGCAAACTAAATGGACCTTCCCAAGATCAAGACACACAAACTAGAAGAAAAAAGAGGGGAAGAAATGGAGGAAAGAATGTGAATGAGAAAGAGAAAGGTGTGAAAGAGAGAAGGAATATGAGAAAGAGAAAGAAGGGGATCAAAATAGATCCAAAAAGGAGAAGAAAGGTGTCTAGAGCTATCAGAACAACTTCCTAAAGTCTCAGAGTCAACTCTTACAACCACTATGGAGGAGGCACCTGAACCTTTCACAGCCACTTGTCTCACCTGCCAAACAGATTGATGCATTTTCTCATGAAAGAGGTTTCCTACAAGAGTAAGTAATCCTCCACAGTGATTAAATCTTTAAGCCTGAATGGGACAATTTAAAAATTGACTATGCTGTGGATGTCTGGAAAGTAGTTGTTCATACAGTATGCTGTGTATATAGTTGAGATGCACTCTCTTTTGAGTTGAGCTAAGCAGGGAGGAGTTTGTGTATTTAATATTTCATTAATATTTGAGTAATCTTGTGTGTGTGTGTGTGTATATATATATATAGTTTAATTAGCATTCTTGTTTGTTTAAACAATTAATTACATATTATATACAAAAATACGCTAATTACATACCTCATCGTGCTACAATGTGATACATGGGTGCCTCACTTAAACGTAAATTTGAAGTTACACCCATATTTCAGACTCCTATGTCTGCATTTGAATTAATTTAATGTTATGAATTTAGAAAAAATAACACCTAATGTATCTGACTGTATTGATTCACTATGTATTGCTTAATATATTTTTTCTTTTGCATTGACCACCAGTACAGTGCTGTAAATATTACTTTTAAAGAAACGGGAATCCTTTCCCTTTTGCTGGATTGACTAGATTCTTAACCAAATGTTGCATGTCGAAACCTCATATTGTTGATGCTCGTCCTTGTAAGACATGAGTTTAAAATATTAGTTGCAGATGTTATTTAAGGCATTAGAAAAGGTCTGGCACCATTCTAAAAGGGAATGAAAGGCTTTAATCTGGGTTTCGGAATTATTCTTAATACAATATTGGTTGGAATAGCCACTGTGCCTGTTTCTGATGCAAAAACACTAATTGTTTAACGAAGAAAATGTCCAAATTGTTTGTCATTGATACCTGATAACCTCCATCTCCTTATGATGGGCAAGGAGCTGCTGTGGCCTACTGCTACTGTGTCACTTGTCACAGGGGAAGCCTTTGATCGAGGAGCTTCACTTGTTTCCAGCTACACTGAGGTTTGGGCTCAGGGAGTTCTTTGTTTGGATTCATTACAGGCTTTGTAATGGGACCTGGGGAACTGCAGTCTCTGATCATTCCGGACTGTCTGCTCATTTTGACTTACACAATAGACTGCACTGAGGCTGCCTTCCTATTGCTCATCCTTTTCATAGTAGTTTTGGAAACACTTGCTGCCCATGTCAAAAACTGATGGAAATGAGTTCAAAGGCAGTAGTCACTGAATGCCCTTAATAGAGAACTATTCTGTCCTATTAGGTAAACCTGCCCATCAATAGGGGCCCTTAATTACAAATCATTGAGTGGCTTGCCAGATTTAAATGCTTTGGAGTTATTATCTCCCAACTATTGTGAAGAAGCCATAGGAATGAACAAATGATCAGCAAACATAATGGTGACTTCAAATTTCAAATGATGGTGCTCTCTCTATGAGATGAGTGAGTTCAATAAAAAAAAATAGATAATTCCCTCGTATGAATTAATTTCCTTCGAAAATAATTGTTGTTTCACATTTATTTCAAAAAGATATGGCTAGTCGACATTCCTCTGGGGAATGTATTAATTTGTAATCAGAGTCAAGTTTATCATCACTGATACATGTTAAATTGGTCCATTTACACAGCAGCACAGTGAAAGACATAAAAATTGCCATAAGTTACAATAAATACGTAGTGCAAACGAGGAATAGCAAGGTAGTGCTCATGTACCATTCAGAAATCTCTTCTAATGTTACTCAGTTTTAAAGCTTAACTGACGATGATCTGGCTCTTTCACTCTCCTTCATTTACAGCCCATCCAGAAAGCTCTTCATAAGCTGCTCACCATTGTGGAGTGGTTTCTAAACGGATATTTCTACCTGCCCTGGCTTCCCCCTGTGGCATTGCGTGGAGAAGATGTGTGGGTTCAGTCATCATTCTTTACTTGACCAACTACTTTGTTTCTTTCAGATGAATTACCTACTTCCTTACTCTCTCCCTCTCTGCTTCCTCCTTCTGCCCTTCTCCCCTTCCCCCTTTAAAGCTCACTAACAATGATGCAGTGATTAAAGCCTGTACTGATAATCTCCCTGAGGATCCTTGGAAAGTATCTTCAGCTTAGTATTCTCACCTGAATGTGGCCTGAAACCCAGTACTGGACATGTATCATGCTGAAATGGCAGCAGCAGAAGGACCAGTCAGAAAACTTGGCCCATAGTATCTCCCAGGGAAGAGTATGTTAAAACTGATGAAACTCATTTCAAGTGTATTGACAGCAGATTTGGTGTTTGTCAAAGTTGACAGCTGCCTTGAATTTATTTTGTGATGAGGTCCTTTCAAGCAACTGCAGGAAATATTTGTCAAATCTCCCAATCTAAAATTAACCAACGCATTATGCAGGTAACTGATACCTTGCTTGCTTGAATGAGTGACTTGATTAATAACAAGCTGTACAAATGACCCCTGGCCTTTTCAATGCCTGGCCGCGTTCTCTAAAGTGCAGAACATCATCAATGTCACTTAGGGGCTAAATGTAGGAAATCCTCAATACTGCCCCCTTCCGGGATTCTGTTTCAGGGAAGCAAGTGTGACTCTGTTTGCTGCCATTCAATTCTTGTAATACTTTTACTTTGTGGCATTCTATGGTAGCACCATGTTTAGAGCTACTTGCAGTTAGATAATACTGAAGCCAACATGGACACTGATTCGTTTTCTTACTAATAAAACCGGAGGGTGGGAAGGCTAAAATCTAAAGAAAATCTGAGGACAGCTTTTGAACACAGAGGAATGAGCAGCCAGAGGAGATGGTAAAAGCAAGTATGATTTCAGTGATTAAAAGACATTGGGAGAGGTACATGGTTAGGTAAGATTTAGAGAGATATGAGCTCAATTCATTGGTTACTGTCCTTTACACAAAATTTCATGAGTTTTGCTGTAGACCAAGCTGAACTAATGGTAAGACAAGAATCTATAAAAGAAGTTCAGGGGATATTACACTGTGCAAAAAGATAGCATCTCATCCAGCCTCTTTTTCCTAAGTTTAGTACCATAATGCTATAATCAGCATGGTCATCATGTCTATCCATTGAATGATCGGCCCCCACTTCAACATTGAAGGATCTCTTCCAGGAGATCGAGTTGTAAGACTTCTGAAGATTTCTTATTAAAGTGAAAAACTCCTATGTGTGAGTTTTATTCATTGATTTGACACTCCCATCCATTCCATTGTTGATTCCCTAAGCTTTTCACTCAGTTTGTGTCACAAGGAATTTAATTAAAAGCGATGCAGGGTGCATTTTTAACCCGTGCACGCTGAGCTCATGCATTCAAACAGCACAGCACGTGACCAAGAATGAGCAATCAGAGTAGGGACTATGCCAGGCAAAGCATCAGCCACTCCTGTGTGGAATCGGCCATCTGGCTACCGAAAGCAGAATTAAATCCAGATTGTGCCGAAGACACGCAATTCTTTATAGAAAATTTCTAAAACCCGTCTGAATTTAAATTATAATCAAAGTGCCATGTATAAAGTGCTGAATTTTAATGATTGAAAGCTGCCAATGGAGACTGAATTCATTACTGGGCCTGCTTCTGGCCACTTTAAATTTATCTTTACAATGAAGAATTAAATGTACACCACTACTTAATACTATAAATACTTGATGAGACTAAATAAGTTATTAAGTCAAGTACATAGATCTTCATGTAAACCCTTCATTCATTGGTTGTGAGTTGCTCCATTTAGCTTTTCTTCATATATACTCCAATGCTCAATAAGATTATATCTAATCTAATTTATTGTCCAATCCATTGACCTCACCATAATCATACATGGGAATTCCAAAGACTTATAGCCTTGGATGACAATATTTCTCAGTTTTAAAATAGCTGATCTCTTATTCCAAGCCAATGGCCATTGTTCTGGACACTCTAACCAGGGAAAAACAGCCAATAAATATTTATCTTCTCATCGATCAGTAGGATCATCAAGGATCATCAAACATTTTTTAAACTCTAATCATTTTAGGTATATTCTTCTGAATCTCTCCTTGTAGAACAAATCTCAAGAATTTAGTCTTTTCAACCTTGTCAAATTCCCACAGCCCCCAGTGATCCTGTGCTTTCAGTCTCTGAGGCCAACGTGAGAGCATCCTTCATGAGGGTGAACCTACAGGAAGCATCCATCCCAGATAGGGTACCTGGCCGAGTACTAAAGACCTGTGCTGAACAACTGGCTGGAGTGTTCACTAGTATCTTTAACCTTGCTTCTGCAGTCTTCAATTATACCCGTGCCTAAAAAAGCACGTGTTAACCTGCCTCAATGACTGTCGTCCAGTAGCACTTACATCCACTGTGATGAAGTGCTTTGAGAGTTTGGTGAAGAAACATATCAACTCCTGACTGAAAAGCGACTTGGATCCACTCCAATTTGCCTGCCAGTACATCAGGTCTACAGCAGATGCCATCTCATTGGCTTTTCACTCAAGCCTGGAACATCTGGACAGAAAAGATACAGACATCAGGATGCTCTTTATTGATTACAGCTCTGTATTAAAACTCAAAACTAATCTATAAGCTTTAAGACCTTGGCCTCAAAACCTCCTTGTGCAATTGGATCCTGCATAACCTCATTTTCAGATCTCAGTCATTTCAGATTGGCAACAATGTTTCCTCCAAAATCTCTTTCAGCACAGGTGCACCAGAATGGCATGTGCTTAGGCCTCTGCTCTACTTGCTTTATACTTACGACGTTGAGGCTAAGAACAGCTCCAATGCCATATATAAGTTTGCTGATTACATCACTGTTGTTGGGCAAATCAAAGGTGGTGATGAATCAGCATATAGGAGAGAGAGAGTGAAGATCTAGTTGAGTGGTCCTACAACAATCTCTTAAGTCAGCAAGATCAAGGAGCTAATTATTGACTTCAGGATGAAAAAAACCTGGAGGTTCATGAGATCCGTGGGTTGTCAGAGATGGAGAGGGATCAGCAACTTTAAGTTCCTCAGTGTTATCATTTCAGAGGATCCTGTGGGCCCAGCATGAAAGTGGAACTATATAAAAAAAAATGGCAGATCTTCTAATTCCTTAGAAACTTGCAAACCTTTGGCATGACATCCAAAACTTTGATAAACTTTGATAGATGTGCAGTAGAGAATATATTGACTGGTTGAATCATAGCCAGATATGGAAACACCAATGCCATTGAATAGAAAATCCTACAAAAATTATTGGATACAGCCCAGTCCATCATGAGTAAAGCCCTCCCCACCATTGAGTATATCTATATGGAGCACTGTCACAAGAAAGCAGCATCCATCATCAAGGATTCCCACCACCCAGGCTATGGTCTCTTCTCACTGCTGCCATTAGGAAGAAGATGCAGGAACTCCAGGGACCACACCACCATTTTCAGGAATAGTTATTACCCTTCAACCATCAGGCTCTTGACCCAGTGGGGATAAGTTCTCTCAACTTCATTTGTTCCATCACTGAACCGTTCCCACCACTTACAGACTGACTTTCAAGCTCTCTTCATTTCATGCTCTCAATCTTTATTATTTATATATTTATTGCTGTTATTTATTTTCTTTTGCATTTGCACAGTTTATTGCCTTTTGCACATTGGTTGTTTGCCCCATCCTGACGGGTGCAGTCTTTCATTGATTCTATTTTGTTTCTTGGATTCAGTGAGAATGCCTGCAAGAAAGCAATTCTCAGGTTTGTATATGGTGACATTTATGTAATTTGATAATAAATTTACTTTGGAATTTGAACCAGATGGTCTCCTTCTGCTTTAAACTGTAGACATCATAGTTAAGGTATACGAGTTCCTTGGCTACAATACATGTTTGACATTCAATATGACATTTTTGGGGTATCCAAGAGGGTCCTTACCCTCTCGGTTCTGAACTCCATTCTAAGAAGAGGAAGATATTTCTCCTAATGTAGTCTAGTATTGTACACCAAGTACTGGTCAGCCTTGATCTAGTGGCATGGAAATCCAAATCTATAAAAGACTGCTGCAGGAATTTAACAATGACATAGACTACCACCCATATATACACATGCACATCCTAGGCACAAACTTAGCGCATGAAAGAATACTCCATTCACTTACACATAGGGTGAACCTGGACATGCATGTTTTTACCTTCATTACCGCTCCAATAACACCTTCCCTTCTAAAACCTCCCCTTCTCTTCTGTAATCCATCCCTTCTGTGGATCTCACTTCTTCTGGAATCTCCCCAACGTCTCTCAAGCACAATCTTCTCCACCCACTCCCTGTTCTAATGCTGAGAATCGTGCACACTTCCTTTTGTCGTTCACCCCAGGTAAGTGAAAAAAATCTTGGCAATGCATTCCGAACTCGATCGTGAGTCACCCATGTAAGAATCATTGTTCCCACCAACCATCTTCTCCACCCTTTCACTTTTATTGGTTACCTTCTCCAGGAACTTTGCTCTGCCACTTATGACCAATTCTCTCATATTTCAGCAGTCATACTCTCAAATGGCCACGTTTCTACAATGAATATATTGTCATACAATGTGAAGTAAAATTGTACATAATATTTCAATGTATTTTCACTAGAGTTCTGTATGTTTTCATCAAAGCTTCCTTAATGTTGTCCTCCATCATGCTTAGCATATTGGCCAGCAGAATATTTTAGTTCTTACTTGCTTGTTTGCCTTTTGTACTCCAGATAATGTCCTGTTTGCTCGCTTTTCAATGTATCTTTTTTTTTCTGATAGAAATTAATTACTTCAGATCAAGGGCTGTCTCCTTGGTTCTATTCAATTCCTGACATTTATATGGATGACTCACAACCCAGCGCTGAGAACATTGCCAATAATCTTCTCACCTTCTCGGAGGGTATTAGAATAGAAACTGAGAGCTGCAATGTAAGTAACTCCCTGTAATATATTAAATCCAAAAGTAACACAATGCAAAGGGAAGTGTACTTGATAAATTTTGGAGCAACAAGTCAATGCAGAAGTGTTCCACTCCATTATTTAAAAACTTATTTACTGATTAAGTTGATTAAACTGGTTAAACTGAATTCAGTTTAAAATTCAAAAGCAACATTAGCCAAAAAGAACTGAATCTTGAATTTGTTTTATTTAAACTGGCCCTGCAGCTTCCTTCCAACTCCCAACCTAGTGATATCTCAAATGATTTCAGAATCAGAATCTGTTCCTATCAAACACTTCAGCTGAGTGGTTACTGTCTGAGTTGAAATTATCTACTACAAGTCAAACTGTGAAGTATGAAGCATTTATGAACCATTTTCTATTTGGTTGGCGGTACATATCCGTTAGTTACTAGAGTGTGGCTTGCTTTATTCCGAACACTGAGTTCATTGAAAATAACAATCAAAGGTGGCCAGCGTATTTAACTGGATATTACACCTGTTGTTCTTTAAAATAAATGTTGTATGTGAACCTTAAACGTTCTTTTCCACAGAGAATAGATCTAAGTTATTTAACACACAATAGTGCATGTATTCCATCTTCCAAGTTATTTTTATTGAACTCTCCGAATTAGTTTCCTGTGCCTGCATAACTATTCACAAGTGACTGTATTTGTATATAATGATCCATGAGCAGCCATTCCAATATGTTACTGAATGGAGTCACATTCAACGCATCTATTAATACTAACTAATAAATTATTGAGACTGTCTGCAGTTATGGTGCAGCATGACAGAAGATTCAATGTTTTGTCAGGAACTGCATGCAATCTGCTTTCTGATTTGCATTATTTAATGTATCTTTCATTTTATGGTAATAGCCTATACTTTAATGCTGGTATATGTCATTACATTCATCATATTATGCCACTGTAGATGTAATTTCGGTGATACATTTGTACAATTGGAAGGAAGGCGGTACTGACTATGCCAGGCTGCTGCTAAATTGATGCATTATAGCAGGTCTAAAGTTACCTTCTGAAACAGGCAAGAGCAGATAATGGAGTACAATTGTGGCAATGGTTAAATCATCACATTCAGAGATGTGAGTTGAAATCCCACCTGTGGAAATTACTAATTAATTAGCAAATTTCTAACAAATCTAGAATAGTAAAACAAAATAACTATTGCATACGATGACCACAAAAGTACCAGACTGTCATTTTAAAAACACCTGATTTGCTGATGTTCTTCAGGAGAATGAAATCCGACATTCCTTTGGCCTCAGAGTCTAGTATATATGTGACTCTAGACCAGGGGTGGGCAAACTTTTTGACTTGTGGGCCACAAAGGGCACTAAAATTTGACAGGGGGGCCGGATCAGGAGCAGATGGACGGAGTGTTTTGGTAATACACCTCATAAGAGAAAATAAAATATCATGGGATATGTAGAAAACATGTGCTTTAATTTCAATTGAAAATGAACAAATGCATTACAACAAAATATCTGTCTTTGAAGTCCCATGGTATTTAGCTATTTATTGAAATGACTTTTAAAACACTGAAAATTAAATGAATAAAATACAGCTTTTTTTAATAGTAACAGTTATTATTTTAAAGCACTGAAAATTCTGTTATCCTTCAAGATATTATCATCATCACTCTCCTCCTGACTGTCTTTATTTCAAAAACGGTAGGAGATGCAGGTCTACTTGTCCTGCTCCTTCTTATTCAATTGTCCCCTGTGTCAAAACTCAACAACGACCAGCACAAAGACAGAACAGTGACAGCGCACCAGTATGCGGAGTGCGTTATTTGATCTGGAGCGCATTTTTTATCTTGAGAATGTACGTGCACCTGCGCACTGCTCATGTCCATCACTTAACAGAAATGACATGTAACATGTAAGGCTTATTGAAAAAAATATTTTCAAATGCATTTTTTACATAACACAACGAAGAAACTTATTTTTAATTTCAGTGGGAACAGTGTTGTTGGTCTCCCTTTTTAGCCAGCACATCAAAGTCTGGATTTAGTTTTGTTGTGGCGATTCTCAGGATGGATCTGAGGTGTTGGTCAGTTAACTTGGATCTGTGGCTGGCTTTGTTGATGTTCATGACGCTGTACGCCTGTTCACTCAAATAGGTCGAGCCGAACAAAGAGTAAAGCGCAAATGTGAAGTAATACGCTGCACCTCAACATTAGGTCAATTTATATAGAGTGCGTCATCTACTGGGAAAATGCCAGAATTGCGGGGAAAAAACGTTAACAAGGTTTATTAATATAATTTCATCAAGTTCTGCGGGCCGGATTAAAAAGCTTAATGGGCCGCATATGGCCCGTGGGCCGTAGTTTGCCCATGCCTGCTCTAGACTCACATAACATGCTCTTACTAGCCTTCTGAAAAGGCCCAATTTATTGATTGTTACTATCATGGGTCAGAATCAAAGTGACGTGGTTGACTTTTACTAGCCTTCTGCAATGGCCCAATTTATTGATTGTTACTATCGTGGTTCAGACTCACAGTAATGTGGTTGACTTTTACTAGCCTTCTGCAATGGCCTAATTTATTGATTGTTACTATCGTGGTTCAGACTCACAGTAATGTGGTTGACTTTTACTAGCCTTCTGCAATGGCCTAATTTAGTGATTGTTACTATCTTAGTTCAGAAAGCATCACAAAGATAATCATGAATGGACGATAAATGTTGCTTTGCCAGTGCTATACATGTCCCAGAAAAATAAATAAATAAAAATAATTCAGGAAGTCTGCTACCTTAAGGCAGTGTTTAGAATTTATACAATGGTTCTGGTGCATTGCTAAATAAAATATCTGTGGAGCACACGGATTATGGATTGCAGACTGAACACTGCCAGTAGGATACCAGTGCAAATTACAGAAAATCCTAATGTGGTTCCATGAGTTAGAAGTAGCATGTTATTCTGCGGTCTTTCCTTCGAAAATCTCATCAGTAAATTATTTTCCAATTAACATACTTCTTGCAGCAAGTTATCTTTATTGGCCGTGACTTTTTCTTTCCACAAAGCGCTTGCCTTTCCTGACTACTGTGAAGTGTCGTCCCAAATTGCAATTAATTTTTCCATCCCTGATTGGACAAAACTCCTTTTGAACAGCGCAAACAGTTGGAACCCATTGACTTGGTATCACCCAAGCAACACCAATAAATAAATGGTGTAAGGGTGGGGGGGCAATAATAGGTAGCAGCCATGTAGTTTGTTGAGTAGAGGAAATCAAGGCCGAGCCCAACTACTTCAGCTTGGGGGCGGAGAATACATGAAAGGCTGCATTTGAGCTTATTTGTACTGAATGTGGCCTGTTTAGAGCTTAGCCACAATAATATGGAAGGTTTCTTTGAAAGGCAGGATAAACAAGGAAATGAGTAGCTAATCATTTCCAGATATTACCTTCCTTCCTCCCTCCTTCAGAGACACTACTCCATTCATTAGGAAACAGCACTGATTAAAGAAAATAGACAGGAAAACTGCACTGGGAATAGAAAAGGCAAGTTTCCACAAAGAAAGAATTCTGACCCAGGCAAGTAAACGATGAGTGAAAGTGCAGTGGCTTCACTGCGCTGTTACATTCTATTCAATTAATACTCCTTAGCAGAAACCTGTGCTATAATAGAGGAGGCAAATTTAAAAAAAACAGTCTTCAAATCTACAAGTTTGTAATTGTTTCATATTAAAGCACTTATTTATTACTCTCTGCCATAGACTGAAGTGGTTCATTGAATGTGAATTTCATATGTACTTACATTATGAAGGTAGGTGTTTATAAATAGAAAGATTTGCTTTATAAACAACTATTGACTTTTATATTAATATGGTAGAGACTCAGTAGTCACTGTATTAGGATTTGTAACTCCTGTACCTGATAAAACGGACACAGTATATGTTCACGGTCTTCTGCTGCTGTAGCCCGTCCACTTCAAGGTTCGATGTGTTATGCATTCAGAGATGCTCTTCCGCGCACCATTGTTGTAACATGTGGTTATTTGAATTACTGTCACCTTCCTGTCAGCTTAAACTAGTCTGCCCATTCTCCTCTGATCTCTCTCATTAACAAGCCATTCTTACCCACAGAACTGCCGCACACTGGATTTTTTTTGTTTGTCTTTTGCTTCGATCGCCATAGACTCGAGAGACTGTTGTCCATGAAAAATCCAGGAGGTCAGCAGTTACTGAGATACTCAAACCACACTGTCTGGTACCAACAATCATTCCACAGTCAAAGCCACTTGGATGCATTTTCTTCCCCATTCTAATGTTTGGTCTGAACAATCATTGAACTGTTTGACCATGCCTGCATTCTTTTATGCATTGGGAGTCTCACCACATGATTGGCTGATTAAATCTTTGCATTAACAAGTGGGTTTACAGGTGTACCTAATAACGTGACTACTGAATACATTATCTAACTTCTCCATTAAAAGAGGCATTTTTTTCAAGCAAAACCTAATCCAGAAATTAACACTGTGGTCAACGATTATCCTTATGTAGTGCACACACATTTTACTGTTGAGCAATTAAAGTGATCATTTCTCACTGGAGCAAACTCCAGTTCTATAGCTAGATGTGCAGGTAGAAGAGAAGGCAAGCTGTGGGGAGGTATCAGAATGGTCATGGACAAACACAAACAAAGTGCTGGGGGAGCTCAGTAGGTCTGGCAGCATCTATGGAGAGGATTAAATAGTTGGCATTTTTGAGGTCAAGATCCTTCATCAGGACGAGAAAGGAAGGGGGAAGAAGTCAGAATATGGTTGTCTCAGTAGTGTGGTGGTTAGCACAACACTTTACAATACCAGTGACCTGGGTTCGATTCTCGTCTGGGTTTCTCCTGGGTGCTCCCTGTGCCCTCCCATTGCCCAAAGACATACCGGTTATGAGGATAATTGATCATTGTAAGTTATACCGCGATTAAACTAGGAATAAATTGGTGAACTGCTGGGCGGTGTGGCTCAAAGAGCTGATTCCATGCTGTAGGTCAATAAATAAATAAATGAATAGGCGGAGGGAGGGGAAGGAGTGCAAAATAGCAGGAGATAGGTAGAACCAGGTGAGGGAGAAGGTGGGTGGGAGAGTTGGGGTGAAGTAGGAAGCTGGGAGGTGATAGGTGGGAAAGGTGAAGGGCTGGAGAAGAAGGAACCTGATAGGAGAAGAGAATTGACAATGCAAGAAAGGGAAGGAGGAAAGGCACTACAGGGAGGTAATGGGCAGGTGAGGAGAAAGGAAACTAGAGTGGGGAATGCAGAAAGAGAGAAGGTGCAGGAGGAGAATTTACAGGAAGTCGGACAAATTGATGATTATGTAGTGATATTGAAGGGTTTTGTAGACCAAGAAAATTGGCTAAGGAGTAAGATATGGAAAAGTGAAGTGGTTCACTTTAGAAAGGAGTTATAAAATATAAATATTTAAATGGAGAAAACCATTAGGAGATTGCAACATTGGGGGATTTGAGTTGCTTCCACATGAACAGTAGCATTGAGGTGCAGCAGGTTAGCAGGAAGGGTTATGGATTGATGGTTATGGAATGATGACAGCCTACATCCTACAACATGATGATGAGGAATGGAATGATAGCATGCTTCAAGGGATTTGGAGTATGGGAGGCTAACCACAACTGTACAAGGCACTATTGAAGCTACATCTGGAGTGGAAACATGCAACAAAATGCCGGAGGAAATCAGCTGGCCAGGCAGCATCTACAGAAAAGTGAAAACAGTCAACATTTTGAGCCGAAACCCTTCATCAGGACTGTAGGTAAACAAAGTAAAGTGCATTAATTAAGTATTGCAGGGTACTGTACAAATTATCTGGTGTCACTTTAAATATGATGTGGCAGGGAGTTCAGGAGCCTATTGGCCTGAGGGAAGAAGCTGCTTCCAATTCTGATGGTTCTTGTCTTTAAGCATCAGAGTCTCTTATCTGTTGGTAAAATGTCAAAGAGGATGTTGGATGGATGGATGGGATCCTTGATAATACTAAGGACCCTGCGTACAAAGTGCTCCTGATAAATGTCCCTGACAGATAGTAGGGAGACCCCTATGGTCCTCTTGACCATTCTCACAATCCTTTGTAAGGACTTCCAGTCCGCTGCTCTTCTGCTCCCAGACCAAGTGGCGACACATCTTGTCTGGACGCTCTCAATGGTGCTTCTGTAAAATTCAATGAAGATTTTTAATCAGTATGGAAAAAGCTGTGGAATACAGCAAGAAAATGGACATGCTGAAGGTTAAGACAGCCATGAAATGAATAACATAGCAGGATCGAGTTGCTGACGCACCCACTCCTGCTCCTGATTTTTATGGACTTTATGGTAACAGCAACATTCTAAATATGTTCAACACACATAAAATGCTGGTAGAACACAGCAGGCCAGGCAGCATCTATAGGGAGAAGCGCTGTCAACGCTATAGATGCTTCTCCCTATAGATGCTGCCTGGCCTGCTGTGTTCTACCAACATTTTGTGTGTTGTTGTTTGAATTTCCAGCATCTGCAGATTTCCTCGTGTTTGCATTCTAAATATGTTGACCATTTTGAACAAGCAATGTCATTAAAATAATTTAAGGATTAAAAATAATCCTGAACAACTATAAAATGCAATTCTAAGGGACACTTAGATGAAAAAATGTTGCAAAAAGAGCATATTATTTTTTCTCTTGACAGTTACCTTAATCTTAACAATTCAGGAAGAGCTTCTTCCCCTCTACCGTCTGATTTCTGAATAGACATTGAACCCATGAACACTATCTCACTTCTTTGTTCTTTTCATTTTTGCACTACTTATTTAATTTAACTATTTTATTTATTGATAATTCACAGCTTTTTTCTCCATTGTTAGGTATCGCATTGTACTGCTGCCACAAACAAATTTCATGACATATGCCAGTGATGTTAAACCTGATTCTGATTTGGGTTATTTCTGAGCTGAGGAAGATCTCCAGTCCAGTACACTGGAAATTGGGCCTTAGCAAGGTAATCTTTCTGTCCAAAAGATATAATAAATGTGGTAGAAGGATGAATTAAAGGGAAAAACAGCAGTTAAAATGGCCATAAAAAAATGATTGTTTGGAAGGATTTATTGTTACCGTTTCTACATTGGATTTTGAGTTGTTAGGGGACCTAACTCTGATCAGTTTATCAGCAGTGTAATCAGCACAGTGGGTGGTGTTGGTGGGTGAGATGGGGTGAGGCTTGTGTCGTGGTGGTGAGCCACAAATTGAACAAGTACATTTTTGCTGTCTGAGATGAAGACTTACATGAGGATGTACTCAGAAGGGGGTGCAACAAGATCGTTTCAAAATAAAGTTCAAAGTTCAATGTTCATAGTAAAACTTATTATCAGAGTACATACATGTCACCACATACAACCCTGAGATTCTCTCTCTGTGGGCATACTTAGCAAATCTATAGAACAGTAACTGTAAACAGGATCAATGGACAACAAACTGTGCAAATGCAGATATAAATCAATAGCAACAAATAACCAACATAATAGAGGACTTAAACGAGTGTAGTTTTGTTCAACAGCCTGATAATTGAAGGGTAGTAACTGTTCTTGAACCTGGTGGTGTGAGTTCTGAGGCTCTTGTACCTTCTACCTGAAGGCAGCAGCGAGAAAAGAGCATGACCTGGGAGGTGAGGATCTTTGATGATGGATGCTGCTTTTCCTTGGCAACGCTTTATGATAATGAAGGCAGTGCAAAAGCCATTGCCACAGCAAAAAAATAGTCTTCAACAAGAAAGACAGGAAAGACAGGAAAGAAAAGGAGGTGGGGTAGCATTACTGGTTAGAGAGGAGATTAACGCAATAGAAAGGAAGTACATTAGCTTAGGATGTAGATTAGCTTGAAATGGGTAGAGTTGCATAACACTAAGGGGCAGAAAACGCTGGTGGGAGTTGTGTACAGGCCACCTAACGGTAGAGGTGAGGTTGGGGATGGCATTAAACAGGAAATTAGAAATGTGTGCAATAAAGGAACAGTAGTTATAATGGGTGACTTCAATCTACATATAGATTGGGTGAACCAAATTGGTAAGGGTGCTGAGGAAGAGGATTTCTTGGAATGTATGCGGGATGGTTTTCTGAACCTACATGTCGAGGAACCAGCTAGAGAGCAGGCCATTCTAGATTGAGTATTGAGCAATGAAGAAGGGTTAGTTAGCAATCTTGTCGTGCGAGGCCCCTTGGGTAAAAGTGACCATAATTTGGTGGAATTCTTCATTAAGATGGAGAGTGACATAGTTAATTCAGAAACAAAGGTTCTGAACTTAAAGAAGGGTAACTTTGAAGGTATGAGACATGAATTAGCTAAGATAGACTGGCAAATGATACTTAAAGGGTTGACGGTGGATATGCAATGGCAAGTATTTAAAGATCGCATGGATGAACTACGGGTCACAGTTTAAGGATAAACTGGAAGCCTTTTAGGACTGAGATGAGGAAAAACTTCTTCACACAGAGAGTGGTGAATCTGTGGAATTCTCTGCCATAGGAAACAGTTGAGGCCGGTTCATTGGCTATATTTAAGAGGAAGTTAGATATGGCCCTTGTGGCTAAAGGGATCAGGGGGTATGGAGAGAAAGCAGATACAGGGTTCTGAGCTGGATGATCAGCCATGACCATACTGAATGGTGGTTCAGGCTCGAAGGGCTGAATGGCCTACTCCTGCACCTATTTCCTATGTTTCTGAGAAATATCAGCACATCCTTAATCCAATTCTTTTATTTGGATTAGTGTTTATTTATTGAAGAAATACCACAATGCATTGATTTTTTTTTAAAGATTTGAATTTGTATAATTTTAGTTATTTAAGCTAAAAATTAATAGCAAAAAAAGGAATATAATTTCAATCATGTTGTTTCAAATTAATACCTATAGAAATTCACGGTTGCCCTTTGGTAATGATGCCAATGAAATTTATTTCTAAGGGAAAAAGAGGGGGAGAAGTTTAAAGATCACAATTTTAAAAAAGGTTCAAAGTCCTGATTTCTCCAATAGAGATGATTAAGTCCCTTACATATTATTTGTTCATTTATTGTGATACAATTATACTGTTTTGGTAACTTCAAAAAGAGCACTCCAGATTTTGCTGACTGAGTTTTCCTGCAGCTTTGGAAGACCCTCCACCGCACAACATGGTAGCTAATCAAAGTACACTTAGAGCCCTTCCTTAAACAAGACCCCATGAGACTATCAGGATGCCACTAAGAAGGAATGAATGACCTCTTGTCCACGTGCAGTTTAAAACAATATGCACCACTTTGGGGTTTCGGGACCATTCATTCAGTGCTATTTTCTTCCTTAATTCACACATAAAGCTTCACCGTAGCGTGTAACCCTTGTCTTAACTCTGTCTGTGAGGAAACAATGTTTCAGTTTAAAAAATCTTTCCTCTCTAAAGGCTTCAGGGTTAGCAATTAGGAAGTGAATAATCGGTAACATGCGAAAAGACTTCTCTGCACGCCAGCGAAAGCTTTTTTTGCCCTTGGGCATTTTTTGTTCGTTCCCAGATGCCAGAGTTAAGAGCCAGCCAATCTTTGATCATTTGACATTAACTTTACTTTTTTCAAAAATAGATAGAGTAGATGTGCAAGCGAGGTCGAAAATCCAGTGAAAGCAGGATGCAACACATTAACTAAATCTTTACCACATCCTTTAAAAAACATTGTTTGTGTAATTGCATCTATTGAATGTTTCAACTTGTAGAAATAACAGAATGAGATATGTTCATTACACAAAACCCACTTCGTGCAAATACTACTTCATTTGTTGCCAAGTACGTTTTATGTCAAATATGGAATATGGAGTTTATTAAATTAATACTTACACTAGAATGTTCAATGTAAGTAGTTTTGCTTAATTTGGCTGTACCATCCATAATATTGGGTTTATAATTTTTATAGTTCCTTATGAAAGTAAACACAAGGCAAACAAGCCAATTGATATTTACTAGCCAAATACAACTGAGAACCTCTATATATTTAATTGCGAAATGGCTCTGAAATCAGAAACCCCCATTCTTCTTGTAAAAAGCAAGTTGATTATATTAAGTAGTGCATTTGGACAGAAGAAACACAGAACAGCAAAACTAATTGATTCTTAGGGTGTTCTTTTAGGCTAATACCGATGTCCCAGATGCACGAGCAAAGATCAAGTTGAATCTAATTCTGGCCTATTTTAGAATTGCTAAACACGTGCTTTTTAAGTCTCTGACTCAAAGAACTCCATTTATATTATTCAAAAGTAGTGCACTTTCAAACCAAATGTCTCCATGTTAAATACTTTTAAGATCAGTAAGTACTTTATTTAAAAAACTTCATTCTGAAGATCAGCAGAACACACATTAAGGAAGCAAACCCTGATTTGCAAGATGTTGTTTCACAGAAAGTATGAATGTTTTATAGATCATATTACTTTATTGATATAAGCGGCAAATATAAATATACTACATCTGTAAAATCTTGATCTGCGCCTTGTGGGAATAATATTGCAGCACACAAAATTATTGTCAAGTCTGACAAATTAAATACTGTACATAACTTTAATTGCTGAAGAACAAACGTAAGTTATTCTTAGAAATGAAGCACTATCGATAACAATCTTGAAAGTAGCCCTTGCTGCAAATAATACAAAGATATAAATTGAAATTATTTTCTAAAGTCTTAATAGGTACATGGAAGGATTCTAAAATATTGTGCTAAAATCTGACAGAAAGTATAAGAAGCCAGCAGTGGGAGAGTTCCGCTGCTGCCTGTGAGGAGATTGTATCCCCGTGATCGAGTGGATTTACACTGGGTGTTTTGGTTTCCTCCTGCAGTCCAGATATGTATTGGTTAGTAGGTTAATTGGTCATTGTAAGTTCTCCTGTGATTAGGCTAGGATTTAATTGGCGGATTGCTGTACAGTGCAGTTCAAAGGGCCAGAAAGA